>NC_064809.1:59897484-60052736 GCF_023721935.1 Panthera uncia | reverse complement strand
TTATCCATTCATCAGTTGATGGACATTTAGGCTCTTTCCATAATTTGGCTATTGTTGAGAGTGCTGCTATAAACATTGGGGTACAAGTGCCCCTATGCATCAGTACTCCTGTATCCCTTGGGTAAATTCCTAGCAGTGCTATTGCTGGGTCATAGGGTAGGTCTATTTTTAATTTTCTGAGGAACCTCCACACTGCTTTCCAGAGCGGCTGCACCAATTTGCATTCCCACCAACAGTGCAAGAGGGTTCCTGTTTCTCCACATCCTCTCCAGCATCTATAGTCTCCTGATTTCTTCATTTTGGCCACTCTGACTGGCGTGAGGTGGTATCTGAGTATGGTTTTGATTTGTATTTCCCTGATAAGGAGCGACGTTGAACATCTTTTCATGGTGCCTGTTGGCCATCCGGATGTCTTCTTTAGAGAAGTGTCTATTCATGTTTTCTGCCCATTTCTTCACTGGGTTATTTGTTTTTCGGGTGTGGAGTTTGGTGAGCTCTTTATAGATTTTAGATACTAGCCCTTTGTCTGATGTGTCATTTGCAAATATCTTTTCCCATTCCATTGGTTGCCTTTTAGTTTTGTTGGTTGTTTCCTTTGCTGTGCAGAAGCTTTTTGTCTTCATAAGGTCCCAGTAATTCACTTTTGCTTTTAATTCCTTTGCCTTTGGGGATGTGCCGAGTAAGAGACTGCTACGGCTGAGGTCAGAGAGGTCTTTTCCTGCTTTCTCCTCTAAGGTTTTGATGGTTTCCTGTCTCACATTCAGGTCCTTTATCCATTTTGAGTTTATTTTTGTGAATGGTGTGAGAAAGTGGTCTAGTTTCAACCTTCTGCATGTTGCTGTCCAGTTCTCCCAGCACCATTTGTTAAAGAGACTGTCTTTTTTCCATTGGATGTTCTTTCCTGCTTTGTCAAAGATGAGTTGGCCATACGTTTGTGGGTCTAGTTCTGGGGTTTCTATTCTATTCCATTGGTCTATGTGTCTGTTTTTATGCCAATACCATGCTGTCTTGATGATGACAGCTTTGTAGTAGAGGCTAAAGTCTGGGATTGTGATGCCTCCTGCTTTGGTCTTCTTCTTCAAAATTACTTTGGCTATTCGGGGCCTTTTGTGGTTCCATATGAATTTTAGGATTGCTTGTTCTAGTTTTGAGAAGAATGCTGGTGCAATTTTGATTGGGATTGCATTGAATGTGTAGATAGCTTTGGGTAGTATTGACATTTTGACAATATTTATTCTTCCAATCCATGAGCAGGGAATGTCTTTCCATTTCTTTATATCTTCTTCAATTACCTGCATAAGCTTTCTATAGTTTTCAGCATACAGATCTTTTACATCTTTGGTTAGATTTATTCCTAGGTATTTTATGCTTCTTGGTGCAATTGTGAATGGGATCAGTTTCTTCATTTGTCTTTCTGTTGCTTCATTGTTAGTGTATAAGAATGCAACTGATTTCTGTACATTGATTTTGTATCCTGCAACTTGGCTGAATTCATGTATCAGTTCTAGCAGACTTTTGGTGGAGTCTATCGGATTTTCCATGTATAATATCATGTCATCTGCAAAAAGCGAAAGCTTGACTTCATCTTTGCCAATTTTGATGCCTTTGATTTCCTTTTGTTGTCTGATTGCTGATGCTAGAACTTCCAGCACTATATTAAACAACAGCGGTGAGAGTGGGCATCCCTGTCGTGTTCCTGATCTCAGGGAAAAAGCTCTCAGTTTTTCCCCATTGAGGATGATGTTAGCTGTGGGCTTTTCATAAATGGCCTTTATGATCTTTAAGTATGTTCCTTCTATCCCGACTTTCTCAAGGGTTTTTATTAAGAAAGGCTGCTGGATTTTGTCAAAGGCCTTTTCTGCATCGATTGACAGGATCATATGGTTCTTCTCTTTTTTTTTGTTAATGTGATGTATCACGTTGATCGATTTGCGAATGTTGAACCAGCCCTGCATCCCAGGAATGAATCCCACTTGATCATGGTGAATAATTCTTTTTATATGCTGTTGAATTCGATTTGCTAGTATCTTATTAAGAATTTTTGCATCCATATTCATCAGGGATATTGGCCTGTAGTTCTCTTTTTTTACTGGGTCTCTGTCTGGTTTAGGAATCAAAGTAATACTGGCTTCATAGAATGAGTCTGGAAGTTTTCCTTCCCTTTCTATTTCTTGGAATAGCTTGAGAAGGATAGGTATTATCTCTGCTTTAAATGTCTGGTAGAACTCCCCTGGGAAGCCATCTGGTCCTGGACTCTTATTTGTTGGGAGATTTTTGATAACCGATTCAATTTCTTCGCTGGTTATGGGTCTGTTCAAGCTTTCTATTTCCTCCTGATTGAGTTTTGGAAGAGAGTGGGTGTTTAGGAATTTGTCCATTTCTTCCAGGTTGTCCAATTTGTTGGCATATAATTTTTCATAGTATTCCCTGATAATTGTTTGTATCTCTGAGGGATTGGTTGTAATAATTCCATTTTCATTCATGATTTTATCTATTTGGGTCACCTCCCTTTTCTTTTTGAGAAGCCTGGCTAGAGGTTTGTCAATTTTGTTTATTTTTTCAAAAAACCAACTCTTGGTTTCGTTGATCTGCTCTACAGTTTTTTTAGATTCTATATTGTTTATTTCTGCTCTGATCTTTATTATTTCTCTTCTTCTGCTGGGTTTAGGCTGCCTTTGTTGTTCTGCTTCTATTTCCTTTAGGTGTGCTGTTAGATTTTGTATTTGGGATTTTTCTTGTTTCTTGAGATAGGCCTGGATTGCAATGTATTTTCCTCTCAGGACTGCCTTCGCTGCGTCCCAAAGCGTTTGGATTGTTGTATTTTCATTTTCGTTTGTTTCCATATATTTTTTAATTTCTTCTCTAATTGCCTGGTTGACCCACTCATTCGTTAGTAGGGTGTTCTTTAACCTCCATGCTTTTGGAGGTTTTCCAGACTTTTTCCTGTGGTTGATTTCAAGCTTCATAGCATTGTGGTCTGAAAGTATGCATGGTATAATTTCAATTCTTGTATACTTATGAAGGGCTGTTTTGAGACCCAGTATATGATCTATCTTGGAGAATGTTCCATGTGCACTCGAGAAGAAAGTATATTCTGTTGCTTTGGGATGCAGAGTTCTAAATATATCTGTCAAGTCCATCTGATCCAATGTATCATTCAGGGCCCTTGTTTCTTTATTGACCGTGTGTCTAGATGATCTATCCATTTCTGTAAGTGGGGTGTTAAAGTCCCCTGCAATGACCACATTCTTATCAATAAGGTTGCTTATGTTTATGAGTAATTGTTTTATATATCTGGGGGCTCCGGTATTTGGCGCATAGACATTTATAATAGTTAGCTCTTCCTGATGGATAGACCCTGTGATTATTATATAATGCCCTTCTTCATCTCTTGTTACAGCCTTTAATTTAAAGTCTAGTTTGTCTGATATAAGTATGGCTACTCCAGCTTTCTTTTGGCTTCCAGTAGCATGATAAATAGTTCTCCATCCCCTCACTCTCAATCTAAAGGTGTCCTCAGATCTAAAATGAGTCTCTTGTAGACAGCAAATACATGGGTCTTGTTTTTTTATCCATTATGATACCCTATGTCTTTTGGTTGGTGCATTTAATCCATTTACATTCAGAGTTATTATAGAAAGATACGGGTTTAGAGTCATTGTGATGTCTGTATGTTTTATGCTTGTAGCGATGTCTCTGGTACTTTGTCTCACAGGATCCCCCTTAGGATCTCTTGTAGGGCTGGTTTCGTGGTGACAAATTCCTTCAGTTTTTGTTTGTTTGGGAAGACCTTTATCTCTCCTTCTATTCTAAATGACAGACTTGCTGGATAAAGGATTCTCGGCTGCATATTTTTTCTGTTTAGCACACTGTAGATATCGTGCCAAGCCTTTCTGGCCTGCCAAGTTTCAAAGGAGAGATCAGTCACGAGTCTTATAGGTCTCCCTTTAGATGTGAGGGCACGTTTATCCCTTGCTGCTTTCAGAATTTTCTCTTTATCCTTGTATTTTGCCAGTTTCACTATGATATGTCGTGCAGAAGATCGATTCAAGTTACGTCTGAAGGGAGTTCTCTGTGCCTCTTGGATTTCAATGCCTTTTTCCTTCCCCAGTTCAGGGAAGTTCTCAGCTATAATTTCTTCAAGTACCCCTTCAGCACCTTTCCCTCTCTCTTCCTCCTCTGGGATACCAATTATGCATATATTATTTCTTTTTAGTGTATCACTTAGTTCTCTAATTTTCCCCTCATACTCCTGGATTTTTTTATCTCTCTTTCTTTCAGCTTCCTCTTTCTCCATAACTTTATCTTCTAGTTCACCTATTCTCTCCTCTGCCTCTTCAAGCCGAGCTGTCGTGGTTTCCATTTTGTTTCGCATTTCGTTTAAAGCGTTTTTCAGCTCCTCGTGACTGTTCCTTAGTCCCTTGATCTCTGTGGCAAGAGATTCTCTGCTGTCCTGTATACTGTTTTCAAGCCCAGCGATTAATTTTATGACTATTATTCTAAATTCACTTTCTGTTATATTATTTAAATCCTTTTTGATCAGTTCATTAGCTGTTGTTATTTCCTGGAGATTCTTCTGAGGGGAATTCTTCCGTTTGGTCATTTTGGATAGTCCTTGGAGTGGTGAGGACCTGCAGGGCACTTCCCCCGTGCTGTGGTGTATAACTGGAGTTGGTGGGCGGGGCCGCAGTCCGACCTGATGTCTGCCCCCAGCCCACCGCTGGGGCCACAGTCAGAGTGGTGTGTGCCTTCTCTTCCCCTCTCCTAGGGGCGGGATTCACTGTGGGGTGGCGTGGCCCATCTGGGCTACTTGCACACTGCCAGGCTTGTGTTGCTGGGGATCTGGCGTATTAGCTGGGGTGGGTAGGCAAGGTGCACGGGGGCTGGAGGGGCGGGCTTAGCTCGCTTCTCCTTAGGTGATCCACTTCAGGAGGGGCCCCTCTTCCGTGGGCCTCTCGTCTGCGCTTGGCTCCGGAGACTCCGTTCTGCTAATCCTCTGGCGGTTTTCTGGGTTCTTTAGGCAGGTGTAGGTGGAATCTAAGTGATCAGCAGGACGCGCGGTGAGCCCAGCGTCCTCCTACGCCGCCATCTTCCGGAACCTCTCTAAAACATGCCATTCTTAGAGAGAAATAGAAAGCAACTATCTAAAACAGTAAATAAAATAATTTCAGTCACTGGTTAAGTGCTAGGAAGAAAAAAAGCATCGGTGGTAGAGCATGGTAGCTGGAAGGAGAAAAGTATGGAGTAATTTTAGCTAAGATGGTCAGGGGTGGACATTTTGAAAAGGTAACATTTGGCAGACCTTTGGAAGATTTCAAGTTTGGCAATGACATGATCAGATTTATGCTTCAAAAATGCTGCATGAAAAATGTATTGTAGCAGGGTCAGTGGGCACAAAACTGGTAGCAAGTAGTCTTGGTTAAGATGATGGTGTCTTGGTCTTATGACACAGGAGTGGAGATGGTGATAAAATTATATACTCAGAAGATATTCTGGAGGCATATTTGACCCTCTGAAAGATGATGCTGGCTTGGTCTAGAGAGGATGCAATGGGAAGATAGTGATGAGTTGATGGGTTCGGTATTATTCTAGAGTATATTCGTCAGCTTTGTTGGAAGACCATGTAAGTTGTGGAAAGAGAATGACTTTCAGGATTATGGTTTGAGTGACTGCTATGATATTGAGATAAGAAAGGCTTCAGAAGGAGCAAATCTGGCAGGAGACAGGTGGTGGAAATCAAGAAACCTACTTTAGACATGGCAAGTCTAATCCCATGTCCTCAGGTATACTTCACAGGAAGGAAGGTTAGATACTGTGTTCTTCTAGGGAAAAATGATTATCTCATATTTATATTATCCAAAGGATTAAGTATACAACAGAGGTGTCAAAAACAAATGACAAATTAACTTAGGAAACAAATCATTATCCACCTATTTTTCAAAGTGTAATTATGTGAAAAGAATTAGCAAGTTAGATAGGGACTGTAAAAGACTTTCAGGAAAACTATTTCTGATTTCCATTTCTTATCTAAAAACCAACTTCTCCACCCTTTTCAATTTCAAGATTCAACCTCTGGTGGCCACCCTCCCTTCAACACTGGTACCTCTCCCTGCTGGTATAACCATACTCTCAGAAGAGTGCAAGAGTAAGTACTGATACACTGCTAGACCTTTCAAAATTATTAGCGGTCTAGAAATGTGAGAAGAGTTCTTGGATCAAGACATACAGATTTGGGTGCCTGGGTGGCTCAGTCGGTTGAGCATCTGACTTCGGCTCAGGTTATGACCTTGTGGTTCACAAGTTTGGGTCCTTCATCAGGCTCTGTGCTGACAGCTCAGAGCCTGGAGCTTACTTCAGATTCTGGGTCTCCCTCTCTGTCCCTCTCCCTCTTAAAAATAAACAAACATTTAAAAAAAGACACAGAATTTACTTCTAAGTGAAAATAATACTCCTTCACCAAACATTTTGTGCTAGAAGTAGCCTTGAAACCTAAAAAATACTATATTCATATTACAAGCAATAGAAATTCTGTAATTTTGTGCTTTAGAGCATTCCTTTTCTCCCTTTCTTATCTTCATTATCAGCCTTGAAAAGTAATCCAAATGTTTTTATTTGGATGGTATCTAGCTAGCTATCACACATATCTTTTTATACATGGTATATCTTTAAATATTATGCATCTTTAATTACATACTGATAATCTATGCATACTATTTTTTTAAAGTATATTTATTTTGAGAGAGAGAGACAGAGAAAGAGAGTGTGCATGCGCGTGCACAAGCAGGAGAGGGGCAGAGAGAGAGGGAGAAAGAATTCCAAGGCATGGAGCCCAACTCAGGGCTTGACCTCACAAACCGTGAGATCATGACCTGAGCCAAAACCAGCAATCAGATGCTAACCCAACCGAGTCACCCAGGTGCCCCTATACAAACTAGTTTTTAAAAGAGAACTTAATAAAACAATTATATTAAAAACATAAACTAGGTCACTCATGTCATCATCCAGAACTAAGATCTACTAAACTGTGATGTATGTAACACTTCTGTCTAGAGAATAGCAGCCCCTTGCTGCTTGAAAACAATAAATAGCCTTCCACCTTGCAAGATGACACATATGCCTCCACCACCCCCACTCACATCCCACCACTAAGATTTATACCTACCTATTCAAGACGTGGGCCCCACACCAAGGTCATGAATTGAGTATTACATCATAAACCAGCCTAGGAAGTGCTGTGGCTGCTAAGAGAAGAAAGGGACTATCGCTCAAAGGAACCGTAGGACCTAGTCAAGCAAATACCAGCAGGGCACAGGACACTATATATGAGAGAGTCCTCAATCAAGAGGAGATAGACTGAGTTTAGATAACGGAGATTATTGATATGGAAACATTCTCTCATAGGATTTAATACCCTAGCAAAATCACATGAGATGATGCTAAGACGCTGTTATGAGGGCTCTTGGAAAAATACAGAGAGCAATGGTCCATATAACATGAAGCAGAAATGCCGTAATTGCTATGGCAGACAGTAGAAGTGCTATCACAGACTACACCATCCAAAACCTGCTGGCCTGACAGAATGAGGGAATGATCTATTAAAGGTGCAGCTAGGGCTCCTTGGAGATGATATCCTATAATTCATTCTCTAGGATACAGAATACGCTTTAAGTCAACAACCATTATAAGGAGCTGTGTTTCCAAAAAGTAGAATTCATGGGTCCAGGAACTAAGAGGTAGCAGTAAGAGTGGCCCTATTTATCATCATATTCTTAATAACTGAATTGGAGAATCTGTGCTTCTCACTCCTGCAGACCCTAGGCTTTAGAGGTACTGATTCCTAGAAGGGTGATGATATTCCACCAAAGGACACAAAATAAGTCTCATTAAACTTTAAGCTATTATTGCTAACTGGCCACTTTGGGCTCCTCATGCCAAGAACAGTAGGCAAGGAAAGAAGGCAGAGGTAATTGATCCTGATCAAAAAAGACAGGGGCAACAAATAAGCAAACAAACAAAAGAGGAGACAAGGCCTGTTACACAATTACACAATGACATCCTGGTGATCCAGTTGGGCATCTCTTAGAACTCCTTTGCCTATTTTTACTGTAAACAGACAAGTTTAACAGCTATAGCATGAGAAACACATGGCAACAGAATCTTAGAGGTCTTACAGATGCGGTTGGGGTTATTTCATCATTAAGCCCCTGAAACAGCAGAGTTCAGCCAAGAGTAAGAGGAATCTAGAACAAAGAGTAGAGGAGGGAGATAAGAATTAGTTGTGGCCTTGAGATCAGCTAAAGCAAGAGTTACTAGCTCATCTCACCAACTTTCCTTTTGTAGGTTTCCCCACAGAAGAAGACCAAAGACCAAACGATCCTCAAGGAACTGTTTCAAGAACTTAAATAATGGAAGTGGATTTGATTGGTGCAAAAGATGAATTGTAGTGCACTACCAAGAATCTACTTTCAAGATGAACATACCAATTCCCCTAGTTGCCGAGATTGTTGGTGACTGGTGGGTTTTAGCAGAATCCCTCTCAGGGAATTGAGACCTTGGCCAAGGTCATGCCCTCTCTCTGAGAGACTCCTGCATTCAATGACTGGTTGCTGTGGGAGTACAAAGTTCAGACCCCTGGCCTCAAGGTGATCTGATCCAACTCTGAAGGGCCACCCCAGCTCTGAGGCTCCACAGAATTAGCTGAAGCCCTTGTACAACTATCTTGCTACTCCTCCCTTTGCTCAATCCTATTTCCTTCTCCCCACATAGGTACTGATCCTAAGGGTATTCCCTGATAAATTTCCTGCACATAAATCTCAATCTCAGAGTTTCTTTTGTGGGGGCATCTGCCTTAAGACAAACTGGTAAGGCTGTACTAGTATCAGCTGATTATTAGATGTGGATATGGCATAAAGACATTAACTCCTAGAGCTGTAAGAGGCCAGAAAGAGCATTCCTTTTCAATGGGAAGCACTTTCCTTTTCCTAAAAAGGAATTCAGAAAAGTTGTGGGAGGGTAGGAAGACAACTAAAAAACATTCAAAATAGTTTCTGAGTCCCTTGGAAAAATATCTTTATAATTTAGGATACTTACTTTGATAAACAGAATAGTGTCATTGAGAAAATTGATAGTGATTTTGGAGTCAGTTGTTTGTCAGTAGGGGATGGGTGCTACTGGTCATCTATGACCAGTAGAGGCCAGGAATGATGTTAATCATCCAACCAACAATGACTATCCAGCCTCCCACAATAAAGAATTATTTGGCTTAAAAGGTCAATAGAGCCAACGCTGAGAAACCCTGGTTTAGAGGTCATGAAGTATATTACATTCATTATCTCATTACATTCTTGGGATTATGGGGAATATTAGTATCTCTTTACTACAGATGGGGAAATTGAGCTCTGTGAAGGAAACTAACTTGCCAAAGATTGAAAAGAATGCTACCAGTAAAAATGTGTATAGTAGTTCATTTTATTTCATGCAACTTTTTCTGGTCCAGATGGCAGTCACTACTGGAACTTATCTCAATTAATCACATCCCTACAAACCAAGAGGTAGCAAGCATATGTATAAAGCTTGATTTGCAGGCTCACAACTGTCATTTACTGCTAAATTCATTGTATTATGAAACTGAACCCTTCATTATATTAAGAAACTAAAGCCTGAATTCACATCAGAGAAAAAAAATCATTTTCAAATTTACACTTCTGAATTTACATAACATTTATTCCCAAAGCTTGATTCAAATAAAAATTTATACATTGTATAGTACTACTGGTAGATTTAATATATCTACACATAGCATTTAAAATAAAATTGTTTTGTATTTTAGCCCTGAGAAACACGCTCAGGATATACTGCCACCAATGATAATCACAAGTCTGTCAAGAGGGAGCATGGAGTCTAGTTGTTAGGATTGTTCCCTCTGGAGTCCCAAATTCTGCCATTTTCTAGTGGTATGACCTTGGGTAAGTTACCTAACCTTTCTCAAAGCTTAAGTTTTCTTTTTCTTTCTTTTCTTTCTTTTCTTTTCTTTCTTTCTTTTTCTTTCTTCTTTCTTTCTTTCTTTCTTTTTCTTTCTTTTTTTCTAATATGAAATTTATTGTCAAATTGGTTTCCATACAACACCCAGCGCTCATCCCAACAGATGCCCTCCTCAATGCCCATCACCCACTTTCCCCTACCTCCCACCCTCCATCAACCCTCAGTTTATTCTCAGTTTTCAACAGTTTCTCATGGTTTGCCTCCTTCCCTCTCTGTAATTCCCCCCCTCCCCTCCCCCATGGTCTTCCGTTAAGTTTCTCAGGATCCACATAAGAGTGAAAACATATGGTGTCTGTCTTTCTCTGCCTGACTTATTTTACTTAGCATAACACTCTCCAGTTCCATCCACGTTGCTACAAAGGCCATATTTCATTCTTTCTCATTGCCAAGTAGTATTCCATTGTATATATAAACCACAACTTCTTTATCCATTCATCAGGTGATGGACATTTAGGCTCTTTCCATAATTTGGCTATTGTTGAAAGTGCTGCTATAAACATTGGGGTACAAGTGCCCCTATGCATCAGCACTCCTATATTCCTTGGGTAAATTCCTAGCAGTGCTATTGCTGGGTTATAGGGTAGGATCTATTTTTAATTTTTTGAGGAACCTCCACACCGTTTTCCAGAGTGGCTGCAAAAGCCTAAGTTTTCTTACGTGTAAAATCGTAACTTACTATGAGGCCTGTTTTAAGGATTAAATAAGATAATGCATATGAAACAGTGACTGGTAAACTATGCACACTGAATAACTGATAGTTATATTGAACATCTGTTGCTTTTTGGCTTCTGGCATCTTAGTTCTCCCTCTTAATGGCAACTTGAACTCCATTTGGGGATTTAATTCTTACCCCTTGGATTTAGTACGGTGGACTGTAATTAGGTGTCTTGCCCTCCCCTAGCCAAAGGGCAGGCATGTAACCCAAACCAACCCAGTCAGATTCTCCTTCTCTGGAATTTATATACCAAGTGGAGAAACAACACAGAAAATGGTAAATTTTGTCCATTCATGGTAATGCTACCCTAACCAGTTTATTTTTCACTGTAACACCATTGTTAACACTGTTGCCTCTGAATTTCCAAAGGTGATTTATTTATCTTGCCATGCCAATGTCTGGTGTACAGCCTTCCATCAATTCCATAAGCCTCTGATAACCTTTCAACAAAATCCCTTTTCCTAAAGTTAACCTGATCCAGGTCTATTGCTTGTAACCAAAAAAAACTCTATATACACCAGCTATATCTGAAATCTGCATAAATTATCTAATCTAATTGATATTTAATTATAGTAAGTGCAAATAAGATTTAGTGACTTCTCTCTGCTTTCAGAAATACGTTTTATCATTGACTTGGCTTTTGGTTTTAGCCCTAATACATATCCCCACACAGTGAAGTCTATGAGGACTGTTTACCTAAAAGAAAATTCTGTGGAGCAAAGGTGCTGTTTAAGCAGTCATCTCTGTTTGCTCTCTGTTGGAGCACTTCTTGGTAGGGCTTCAAGAAATACAAGCCAAGTGAAAAGAAACTGAATGTCTGATTGATGTCTGATTGCCTGAGTCCACAATTCTATAGGCTTACCTGAGATCTTAAATAAGAATCTTTTCAGATACAGAGGCTTTCATTATTTTTGGCTTTCCTTCTGTGTCTTGGATGTGGTTGCTCTTTGGGTATAGCTACGGGTCAGACTCTGTGTGGTCAATCTGAATCTGCAATTACTGGCATCCAGGGTCAGAGGAGAGGGGTGTAGCAGCAGTGAAAGTGCATGTTTCTTAAACAAGGAAAGAAATGAATAATCACTTTGGTTTTGCTTTACAGATGCTTTGATCCGCTTCATTTTTCACTGTGGGAAGACAGAATGGCAATCTCTGAGTTGCTTTAGCGTTCACTTCCCAGAATAAATCTTTCAAGGCCATGGAGTATCATGCCTCTGTCAGCGGGGCTGCACTATGAACAAGCCATTAAGATGGCATTTCAGTGCAGGGCACAGAAATAATATACTTTCCCATCACTTGGTGTACAAAATTTGGCGCTCCACTCATTTGTCTGCACTTCAGAGCAAACTATTCTAAGGGCAAACGGTAAGAGTTCTTTGAGCAGAAAAGTTTGGAAAACTTAAGTGGGTAGTTAAGAAGGTCAAAGATTTCCTTGTTCTTACAGAATAATTATGCCCAATTCCAGTTTTTTTGTGAAAAAACAGGGGAAAAGAAGTCCATTAATGGATACCAAAATGGGCAACAGTTCCTATCTTCAGTGCTACTGAAGCAGCCTTTACCGACTGTAGTGCGTACAGTTTAGGGTATTCTACCGCACCATGACCAGTTGGTCATTCTGCAGCAAGCTTCCAAAACTAAAATGGCAGGTTAATTTATAGCCTTAGTGAAGCTGTTCTGCTAACCTTCACTGAAGTCCATTACCTGCCCCACAGGGCATTTTTTCTTGATCTACATATGATGAGTGAAATACATGCATAAGAATCTTCTAAGTGACATAAACATTTCCATGCATATAGTTCAATAAATAATTAGTTCAAAATCTTCCTAAAAAAAAACCCACCTAACTTATAGAAGGCATGGAAATATTTAGTGATTACATAATTTATTCATCTTCCTAGGAAATACTTTACCCCCCCTGGTGGTAAAGAAGCAACTAATTCAGGGTGGTCTTTGATTATTCTTTCCTCTCAGTTATATGCCCTCTTTTCTCAACCTACTAGTTAGCAATTCTACATTTTGTACAGTCTAAGGATGCTCGTTGCAAGGGATTTATTTATATCATGGATTGTGCTATACTGAACACATAATGGAACTCATCAATTAAAGATTGCTGAAGTGACAGTTTCAGCACCATGTCTTATGGTAATATATATATCCTTCCTTATTCTTAAGAAACATTCAAATGTCATCAATTATTTCAGTGGGTACTTTTTAAGCCAGAATCTAATTTTAAAATTTATAGTCTATTTCAAAACATGCTATGAGATTTAGAAGGTGCTAATTTCAACCATGAACACAGAGTAATGTTCTTCAGTGTGAAGCTGCATCTAATCATTTGTTCACTTCTCATGGGGAGCAGAGGAATGAGGCATCTGTGATTCCCACTATTCCCTACATAAAACTCTACTAGCGCTTTCTCACCAGAGACCAGATGAATGCTAACTACTTTTATGAAGTTATAGGATATATGCAGATGTAAGATATAGTTACTCTGTATCTGTAGGGTTTTTTGGTTGTAAGCAATAGAACTGGATCAGGCTAACTTTAGAAAAAGAAATTTTGTTGAAAGGATACCAGAGGCTTGCATAATTGATGGGAGGCCATAGCCCAGACATGGGAATGGACAAGCAAAGTTTTTCTCCTTTCATTAAATTGACATTTTTCAGTTCAAGTACAATAAGCTAAAACACTCACTACCTTGCATATTTTACTACTTTTGAGAATTTTCGTTTTCCTTAGTTTAAATCAGAGGCTGCTATATTATAGCTAAGGAAACTAAGAGATGGCACCATGCTTTTAAAAATATGATTCCACTGAACTAATACTGGGTGTCAATCCTAGATTGGCTCTCTGTCACAATGCTGCTGAGAACTACAACCAGTTCAGGTGACTAATTCTTATCTGAATATATCATTTCTGTGGTGTAAACTTGTTGGAAGACAGGTAAAATTGTTATAAGGGTTTACCTGAGATGACAATTGGGGTCTTTAAGTAATGGGGAAAAGCATACAGGAGTCTACACTTGACTTATGGACTAATGACTACTTAAAGGCATGGACTTACGGAATTCTGCCTCCATTTAAGGAAAATGGAGAGAAGAATGCCATGTCTTTCAGATAATGCATAGATAACAAATAAAAAATTTAAAATACTCCCCCAAAATAAATAAGGCAATTTATATATTTAAAAGCAGATGATTCAATACAAACTTTAGAGGCCTTAGTCTTTACATTGTACTCAGATAAGTAACATCCATTTCTGATTCTGAATTAGGTGCTCATATTATTGTCACTTGTGACTTCTATGCTTGGTTTTGTCCTTCATTTCTTTTTTCTTATCTAAATTCCAACCCTTCTTATCAGTCAGAGGTGTATTTAGCTGTGTGCAACAGAAATCTGACAAACAGTGGCTTAAAGAAGGATTTATTATTTAATGCACCATGGTCTCTGGGAGTAAGCCGTCCAGAGCTGGTAAGCAGTCCAGGAACAGACTATTTTCTTGCATGGGGCTCTTTAGTGCGTGTGTGTGTGTGTGTGTGTGTGTGTGTGTGTGTAATATATATATATATATATATATATATATATATATATATATATATATACAGTTCCCTTTGATCATAAGATGGCTGTTGCATCCTCAAGTATTAGTTTATGTACTAAACAGGAAGGAAGTGAAAGGAAAAGCAAAGCATACTTGCCAAAGGAGTGCCAGTTTTTACCAAAAAAAGAAACTTCTTAGAAACCTCACTCAGTAGACTCTTTAGCACCTCAGTGGCCAGAACTGGGTTATGTGGCCACTAAAGACTGAAGAGGAGTTTGAGGAGGAAGCTGTCTGTGACTGTATACACTGCTGCCTTTAAAAACCCTGGAATCCTATTAACTCAGCAGAAGGAGAGACTTTATTTTATGTAGGTAATTAGCACTGTTTGCCACAATTCTGCAGTGCTAGATGAAGAACTATGGTCTTTACACAGTCTGCCCTGTTTCTTCATGTTCCCTTCTGTGAACATTCTGGGCAATTATCATTGAGCTGAGTCATGTATTACAACAATTGTGTGCTGCCTTGTACAATGCACTCATTTTAAAACATGTATTTAGACTCATCATCCCATAAGTTCTCAAAAATGAGTATCAGATTTCATAATACTTCTGCATCATATAAATATGATATTTGACTTACTAATGAATTTACTCACGAATTTCATCTCA
Source organism: Panthera uncia (assembly GCF_023721935.1). NCBI lineage: Eukaryota > Metazoa > Chordata > Mammalia > Carnivora > Felidae > Panthera > Panthera uncia. The sequence continues at coordinate 60,037,775 of NC_064809.1, read as the reverse complement.
ATCCTGTTCTTTAGAAAAGTAAATAGCTTATCATTGTTGCTCTAAAAGATATTTCATTTTTGACTACTCCCTAAGCAATCTAGCTATTTTCTAAATTGCTTTAAGAGTCTTACTGGCTCTCTGCTATAGTTCCTAAGCTTATAGCTTTCCTAACAACATTACAACAATAAAACCAAACAAATGAGAAAAAACACCACCCTGTGTTATATCAAAGGTCTGAAGGAGTGAGGTATATTTTAAAATAACTTGAAACTTAGCACTGAAGTAACTGTGGTACAAATCAATTATGACAACTATTTTGCATCTGTTTCCATCTTCATTTTCTCTCTCAAACATGTCTTCCAATTAAGAGAAATGAAACAATAAATAGAGAGTCTTCAACAAACAGTGCAACTTTCTCAATAAATAAGTGCTCTCCTTACTATAATGGCTCTCTAAAAAATCTTTATGGTTATCTTTTCTTAGACATAAGCGTGGAAAAGACCACTGGTCTAAAATAGAACGTCCATGGCCCAACAAAATGGTTATTTCTTAATTTATGAACACATATTGCATTTTTCTAGGAATATGTTATACATGTTATGAAATAAGTACTATTTAAAAAAGGATAATGCAATTGAATAATGCTTCCTTGTATTTGAAAATCTTGATACAGCAATTTGACTCTAGATGTAGTTTAACACTTATTTTACTTTTTAATTTGAGAGGCAGAGAGAAAGAGAGAGAGAGAGAGAGAGAGAGAGAGAGAACATGCATACAAGCAGAGGAGAGGAGCAGAGGGAGAGGGAACAGATCTTAAGCAGGCTCCACGCTCAGCACAGAACCTGACATGGGGCTCGATCTCACGACCGTGAGATCATGACCTGAGCCAAAATCAAAAGTCGGATGTTCAACCGACTAAGCCACCCAGGTACCCCAACACTTGGTTTCAATGTCTGTCAGAGCTGAAAAAGAGACCTCAAAATAATATGTAGGTGAAATCTGAAACACAGCATAGTTAACTCTACTTATTAAATCATGAGGCTCGGGGCGCCTGGGTGGCGCAGTTGGTTAAGCGTCCGACTTCAGCCAGGTCACGATCTCGCGGTCTGTGAGTTCGAGCCCCGCGTCGGGCTCTGGGCTGATGGCTCGGAGCCTGGAGCCTGTTTCCGATTCTGTGTCTCCCTCTCTCTCTGCCCCTCCCCCGTCCATGCTCTGTCTCTCTCTGTCCCAAAAATAAATAAAAAACGTTGAAAAAAAAAATTAAAAAAAAAAAAATCATGAGGCTCATTTTCCAACTTCCAGAGTTTAGTGAAATTTTGAAAACACTGAATTGAGTATTGTATGACACTAAAAATCTGTGAAAAAGTTGTAGTATTTTTACTGTTATGTTTGGTGTTTTCAGGAGATGAGAGAAGAAACAGGAGGCAAGATGACGTAGAGCCCTATAGGCCACTGCAATGACTCTGGTTTTCCTCTGAGTGACATGGACTCATTTCAAGATTTTATACAGAGGAGTGATATAATCTGACCGAAGTTTCAAAAATGACTTTTCAGTGCAAGTGTAGAAGTAAAGATACCAGTCGGGGCGCCTGGGTGGCTCAGTCGGTTGAGTGTCCGACTTTGGCTCAGGTCATGATCTCACAGTTTGTGAGTTCCAGCCCCACGTCAGGCTCTGTGCTGACAGCTCAGAGCCTGGAGCCTGCTTCAGATTCTGTGTCTCCCTCTCTCTCTGCTCCTTCCCTACTCACACTCTGTCTCTCTCTCAAAAAATAAACAAAGATTAAAATAAAATAAAAAAAAAAGAAGTAAAGATACCAGTTAGGAGGTTTGTGTAGAAGTCCAGGCAAGAGCTGACAGTGGCTTGGGCAGTGGTGAAAGCAATTGAAGTGGTCAGAATCTGGATATATATATATATATATTTTAATTTTTTTAATGTTTATTTTTTCTTGAGAGAGAGAGAGAGAAAGAGAGAGAGAGAGAGCAGGGGAGGGGCAGAAAGAGAGGGAGACAGAATCCCAAGCAGGCTCCGTGCCGTCAGCACAGAGCCTGATGTGGGGCTTGAACCCATGAACCATGAGATCATGACCTGAGCCGAAACCAACAGTTGGATGCTTAACCAACTGAGCCACCCAGGCGCCCCAGAATCTGGATATATTTTAAAGATAGATATCCCTATATATTAGATATAGGGAGAGAGAAGTAATCCTTAAAGTTTTAGCTTACACATCATTATGTTGAGAAGGATTCTCTGATCCACTAGGACTTCATTAGGTCATCTTTCCAGGTGCTTCGATAGCACCCTGTGCCACTTCTGTCTCAGCACTTTCACATGGGTGGCAATTTCTGGTTTTCCCCAGACTACAGTTTTTCCAAGACTATAATCCTTGGAAGTGTAGACATCATGTCTATCTTACTTATAGTATATACTCACTATATAAATATTAAATCAGCAATTGTTAATGAGTGAATAGAATATGTAAAATCTATACAGTAGAAATCAATAATACTCTGTTGGCAATAAAAATGTTGGGAAATTTTTTATTGGTATAATATTGTACAAAATCTTATTTTTCAACAGTGCTACATCACCAATTCTATCAAACAGTTCATAATCACTTATATTTTATCATGAACTATTGTAGTTAACACCCAAATTATGGGAAGAGTCCAAATGTCCATCAACTGATGAACGGATTAAGAAGATGTGGTGTACAATGGAATACTACTTGGTGATAAAAAAAGAATGAAATTTTGTCATTTGCAACAATGTGGATGGAACTGGAGGGTATTATGCTAAATGAAATACATCAGTCAGAAAAAGATATCATATGTTTTCACTCATATATGGAATTTGAGAAAGCTAACAGAAGACCATAGGGGAAGGGAGGGAAAAATAAGTTACAAACAGAGAGGGAGGCAAACCATAAGAGACTCTTAAATACTGAGAACAAACTGAGGGCTAATGGAAATGGGGGGGGGGTGGTTGGGGAGGCAGGAAAATGGGAGATGGGCACTGAGGAAGGCACTTGTTGGGATGAGCACTGGGTGTTGTATGTAAGGGATGAATCATGGGAATCTACTCCCGTAGCCAAGACTACACTGTATACACTGTATGTTAGCTAAAATGGCAATAAATTATTAAAAACAAACAAACAAAAAAATTCCTGTAGTTAAATCATAGTATATTCTTTAGCAGATGGTAGTAGCTCTTGAAAGACTTTATCAAGGGCATCTAATATTTTTCACACCCTAATGTATGAGAAAGTCTTAAGAACCTACAGCATATATGAGAATTGCTGATTTTATTTCATGTGTCATCCTTGCACAGGGACCATGCTAATCTTCTCTGTTTTGTTCCAGTTTTAGTGTATGTGCCGCTGACGTGAGCACTAACTGCTTTTATTTTAAATGTCAAATTGGCCAGACCGTACACTATTAGACACTAATAGGTTGAGTGTAGAAATAAAACAATTACAGCTTCAGGGAGGGAAGTTGGGAACATTCCTGTGCTGACTGTTGATAATGCAGTTCAAATCTCTATGGAATAGATCTACTGACAATCCTTTGTTAAGTTTTTTCTTAGTTTTGTACAGTATATACATATTCTGAGAAAAAGTTATTGAAACAGAGCTTTAAAAGCCCAAAGCAAATGGGTAGCACAGCTTTCCATGATTCAAAACCTGGTAATGGTATTAATTTCACTCTTCACATATCCTTTGTGCTTGCTATGTATCTGCTTAGAAAGGAATTAAAAGTATACTTAGCCAATGGTATCTCTCTAAGTTTCTCAGGGTGATTTTACCATGGTGAGTTTACTACATTGAAGGACTGGTTTTTAGCTGTGCAGGTAAAGACCTCAGATTTCCACAATACTAAGCACAAATCTTTCTCTCAAAAGAGTCACAGTAAGTCAAGTTCACCAGACTGTGTAAAAACTTCCCTGTGTTGTAAACAAGTCATAATCAGAAAGCTGCCTAATAAGCAGAGGATCTGAACAAATGGAGTTATATCACATAAATGTTTAATGGCATTTCTTCATTCATGAAACAGAATTTTCTTTTCATTTTAAAATTCTAATTTATTTATTTTGAAAGCAAAAGAGCAAGAGCGAGAGAATCCCAAGCAGGTTCTGCACTGTCAGTACAGATCCCAACGTGGGGCTCAAACTCACAAACCATGAGATCATGACCTGAGCTGAAGTTGGACGCTTAACTGACTGAGCCACCCAGGTGCCTCAAAACAAAATCTTCTTGAACATCTGCTATGTGCCGAGCTTACTCTGAGATACTGAGAATACAGTGGTGAACAAAATAGACAAGATACTTTAATGAGGGAGATAGACAATTAATACAGATTTTTGTCCGTGTTTTTTTAATTGATGCATCTCTAGTATTTAGAGTACTTCCTAGTACATATTAGGTCTCTGATGATATTTGATGATTGAATGAAAAATGCAATATAAGCTATTCAAATAGTTTCAGATAATGTTATATACTAAGAAGAAAATAAAATGGAATCATGATACGATAAAGTAAGGTTAGTAGAAGAGAGAGTAGCTTGCCGAGATTGGTTTATTTGGTAGATTAGATTACTGTTTGGCAACCATTAACCCATTCTTTTTCTCCACCTCCATGGGAGGATTAGTTTTGCACTCCACTGGTGTTGAATTTGACTGTGCAACATGGTTGGCCTAGTAGTGGGTGGAATATACTTTTCTCCCTTTTGACCTTGGGCATGGCCATATGACTTGCTTTGGCCCACAAGATGTCAGAGGTGACACAGTCAAAAACTTGTTCACGTTCTTGGGTTTCCCCTCTTGCACTTCTGCCATCGATGTAAGAAGAACATACCTTGGATAGCCCATAACAGATACCCTCTGACTTTTAGAAACTGTGTTCAAGTGGTTTAATTTCTTTCACTAAATTCAAAAACTTTGATTCTTGAAAGTCTATGCTATTTTCATTAATCTGTTGACTACTAATGTCAGAGTCTTAAACATGAAAGAAATATGAGTGAACAAGTTGCATTTTGGTGGGAGAGTTGAAAGGAAGGGACTTTTACTAACTATTAAAGTACACAATAAAAAAAGGTAGATGTAAAACTTCTTTTTTTATTAACAGGATTTTTTAGTAATTTAACCACTAAAATCAACTAAGAGCAGAAGGAGAGCATGTTTGTTTAGTCCAGTGGCTAAGCTCCACCCCAGACAAGATATTTTCATTTTCAACACATGATACATAAGAAGAGGAAAATGTGAACCACAGGAATGGAATAAATATTGAGGACAAAAGCGAAGTGTTGAATATATTATAGTCACACTAAATCTTAAATGAATAAGCACTCTAAACTATAAAGGAAAAACTAAGCAACAAAGTTATTTTATACGCCAAATGTCCCCACAGATGAATAAAAAGCAGACATTAAAATTCTTGTAAAATGGCAAAGAAACTATGATTAATATGTTCCTGGTACAAGGTAATGATCACATTATGCATGTGAAAAATATGAAAATTTGAAAAATCTTGGTGTCAAGAATAGTGGGATCATTTAATGAATCGATCCCAACATACACTGAATGTTGGATATAGGATTTATCCTAAAATATTGTACTTCAACTCCAATGTTCAGAAAATTATCTAGGCTGGAAAACATTATCTGGAAAAGCCTCAAATGGATTGGAGGGATCTAATGTTGAAACTTACTAGTATAATAATGTTCTGACTGGCAGCCAGGGTTTGGGCAGCCATAATCTTCTATAGCCCACAATCTCAAACAAAGACAGAAGTAAAAAGGACCTGTGAAAATAGACAGAACAAAACCTATATATTTATTACACAGTTAGGGACTAAAGATTCTCCTTTTTCAGACTTAGAACATATGTGACTTAAATATGACAAAGAGTACTTTGCTATCTAGTTTCTTATTTTCTTTAGTTTCTTCAGAGTTGAAAAACATAGCAGAGGTCATGGATAACAGGCTTGACAGCAAGAAAATGGAGAGGATTTAGAAGAAATAGATCCACTGATAAGAGCGTGAAGTAAATACAGAGAACAAAGATGTTTCCAAGGACACAAGAGACAACTAAAATTTAATCTAGGTGAATTACAAGTTAATCAAGTTCTTTCTACTTCAGGAATCTTTGTGGCCATCACTCTATGAAAACAAGTACTATAATTAATGTATAAAAGATGTCCCTAAATTACCAAAGGTAAAAATTGTTGGTTAACACAAGAACAAATTTAATCACTAAAACTTAAAAAAAATCTATTTATATATATCTTCTAAAACTATCTATTTTTAGCACAAATACATGGAACAAAAACCTTATCTATCCAAATACTGCATATCCTCTGAATAGTGTCACATCACTTAGGCGTAACTGTAGAAACCTCAGATTATTTGAGAAAGTATGAACTTGTGGTGTCCAAGTGGCAAACTTTCTACAAGATGTCTGATGAACCTGGCGACTGCTAAAGTCCTGATTTAGTAAGAATGAAACCCATGTAGTTTGACTTCAAAGGATCAGATTTAGAATTAGCCATGAGACTAAAAAGCTGGAAAAATATTTCTACAGTAACCATAGCAACTTGGAAAAAATTCTCAAAATATGTAGTGGCCATTTATAATGTTCTCTGATTTTTGATACCCTTCCTGTGTTTGATGAATTTCTAGCCTTATGAGGTATAACTCCCCTAGGTAAAACTCAGAAAACTTAGTTATCTAACCTGCTCTACTCCCAAGGCTCTGCTAATCAAAGTTGACTGTAATAGACTTTGATTCAGAAAGAACAAGAGGAAGGAAGCTCTGTAGACCAACCGTTTTGCTCGTATGGATGAGACACATTCAACTGTTGGATATTTCAATGGTTGCATTAAGCAATGGGTTCTTTTGGTGCTTGATGGGAATGTAGCAGCGAAGAAGGACTTATCTTTGAACAAGTTTTGTGGTGTAGTTTTGGTATTGTTTCCGGAAGCTTAACCTTCATCCTGGTTCTCCGGCTTTCAACAATTTGGTCAACTACTCAATTTCCTTTTAATAAGCTTTTTTACTGTTTAAGTAGCCAGAAAAACCCTGATTGACACTAAATGGCTACTAAGCAGCGGCTGAAGGCAATGTAACCTCAGGAATATCAGAAAGATCTATGGTTAGTTCTGGCTCTCTAAGGGCTGATGGCTCTAAAATTCCAGCCAGTTTTCTGAAAGAGAAAAAAAAATTAAAAAGCAACATCTGGCAGCCTGCATAGTAGCCAAGTAAAAAATTATTACCTACAGTCACTTGAAATGAAGTGATCAATGAAGGCAAGACTTCGGAAGATCCAGAGACTACTAATATGGAACAACAATATAAAGAGTGTGAAGAAGACAAAATTACTTGCTTTTATTTCCATAGCACAGCTTTAAAAAAGATAATGAAATGTTCACAATTCTAACTTCTCAGTTCAAGACAAAAATCGCAGCGAACAACTATTCCCTAATGCTCCCGGGGAAGGAAAAGCCAGCACTGGTGGACAACACTGTCCATTTTTTATAGACCAGAAGTGCTCATGCTGCTTTCCATGGAGTTGAGTTGTAATCAGAATGCTCTGGCCCACACTGACCATTGGCTTTGGCTACTTGATCAAATGATCCATATAACAGATAGGCATCAAAAAATTCCAACTTAATAAAATTATAAGATTCCCAGGTTTAATGAAGAGATGCCTGTCTTGAGCCACTACAACAAAAATTTATAACGTCTTTTCCAATTTCTAGTCCTGTCAATTATTTGCAGACTCAGAGCTTTCTGAGCAAAGAAGAGAATGCAAGTTCCTAAAGATACAGCTTGTAATGACATCAGAGGTGTAAACTGTAAACTGTGAGCTTGGCCTTTCTCATCAAGGTAACTGCACTGAAGAAAGGGAAATACCAGGTCTTTTGAGTACTGTTGTATAACAGCTCTGAACTAATCCTAAAAAACAAGGGACCTAGAATACCACTGTGGATTAGTGGTCACAAAGGATGATTGTAGGAATCAAATGATGACTGGAGTTTTACCCTGAATCTGCCTCACATCCAGCCCACTAGGACCTTAAACACACAGAGTATACAAATGGCACTGGAGAAGGATAGTAGATTACCAGAGGCTTCATCAGATAGTGATTTCATAAGCAGCTGCTATTGCAGATGTACATTCTTTACTCAAGCTCTCAGCACCAGGTATATGACTATTAATCTGCAAATGATTTTTTTCCTCTTTCCCAACAGAGAGAGAACACCTGTAACAGCTGCTTTCATAGAGCAATAAACTATTCTATCTTAGGGTTATATAAATTATTTGGCTCTGAACTGCAATATATTTCACAAAGACCATTACTGTCTTGCCAAAACATAGGACAACTATATTGATGACATTATGTCTCCAGGACCTGGAAAGCTGGAGGTAATAAGTATTCAGGATTCTTTGTACAGATATGTTAAACACATCTATAAGTCTAATATAAGTGTAGTAAGGTGGGAGACACATTATATGAATATATAAGAACTACACCTCGGTGAAGTTTCTGAGGGCCCAGTGATCTTAAGTGTATCAGGATAACCTCTACAAAGTTAAAAGTAACTGTGCCTTGTGCCTCCTGCTACCAAGAAAGAGGCGCAGTGGCATGTGTCTTTTGAAAGTAATATATATCACATCGGGAATCTTGCTTTGACCTATTTATAAAGTGACCTGAAAGCCCCCAGGTATGAGTGGGCACAAGAGGAAAAAGGAGCCCTCCTAGTTAATCCGGGCCACAGAGTATCTACCTGGCCTTCATGATCTACTGATTCAATGTACTTAGAACTGCCAATATTTTATCCAAATGCTAGATGGAGCCTGTGGCAAGTTCTGATTGAGGAATCCCAACTGAGATCTCTAAAGTTTTGGAGCAACATCACCAGGCAGGAAATTTGTTCCTTTGGAAAGGAGCATTTAGCTTGCTACTAAGTCCTATTAGAGTCTGTATGTTGGACTGTGGGAAAAATAAATGTGACCTGATCTGCCCCAAATGAACTTGGTTTAGCTGATTCACTGAACTATTAAATTAGGCATGCTCAGTAGCAAGCCATATTAAGTGATTGTGACATATATGGAATGAGACTTGAGAAAGTTCTTACAGCAGAGATCATATGATCAGATCACTCACACTCTCAGCTATACTTGCCTTGTGGTAGGTTGCTGCAACAGATTTCAGGCCATTCCCTTTGTGAACACATTTTGTTTTTATAAGGGATAGCTGAAGTATTTTGCTCTTACTTTACCTGATGTTACCGTTAATATTGTTAAGTATGGAAGAAGGGTCTATTTTGAAGGTTAAAGTATTAGCAAAGGGTATATATAAATTGATGTTGAATAGCCAAGCAATGTAGGATAGTGTATGTTTGTCATGTTTTCTTGTTTTGGCATTTTGGAAAAACCCTTAACATATCAGGAGATATCCTATGCTTATAAGTTTAGTCACTGTGAGACAGAATGCACAAAGAGTATTTTCTTAGCTTGTTTTTGTACCCAGTATATAGGCAGACATGTGATCAAAGGTCTACCAACCCGGTTTACACCCATGAGATTTCAGTAAGAAATGAGCAATCTGATGAATGAAACTCCACATGGGACTTTTTTAACTGGTGAGGGTAGAGGCAGAGATTTAGCCAGAGGCTGTGAGATGCAGTCAGTGATACACAAGTGGTGTTAGGTGGGGAAGTGAAAGCAATAAGTTTGGGGGGAGTTTGGTGGGGAAGCAGCAGCAATGAGATTTCCTCATGAGGCCAGTTCTATGTCATGGTTTTGGGGTTTGCTTTTGGAAGCTGAATTTCAAAGCCCATTTTCCCATCCCAATAACCTCTTAATAAATAAACTGCTTTTTCTGCTTAAGCAGTCAGAGTCAACTTCTACTGCTTAAAATTAGGAATTCAATCTGAATTTTAAAAATAAACAGTTTTCAAGTAGACCAACAACTTGTCAGATATTTATAGGATCTTAATCAGGGTAACTGCAAATTTTCTGTTAAAGGGATGCAACGATAAAAATTAGTTCTTAAGGGGTAAACTCATGTGAATGCTGCACCTTTATGTATAAAACTAAGGATTATGGAATCTCATGCATGGAATCTCAACTGAACCAATCAATGATGAGGAGAATTGATGAAAAATGACTAGAAAAAGAATACAGAATAATATCTTTAAAAGGAGATAAAATAAGAGATGTACATTGCTGCATCAATCCCAGAGAAAGAAGTACAATTATGTCTTATCTATCCATTTAGTATTCTTTATTTTAAAAAATAAGAAAAACTGTCTGACAATCTAGTCAAAGACTAAGGCAGACATGTGATTCACCCATAATCTAATGGATTTCATTCAGAAATAATGTGATGATAATAAATGATGTATCTGCTTCCTCTCTGTTACAGACTAGAGTTCACATGTATTAAATAATTGGCCTTCCTTTAAAGAGGGAGCACAAAGCTTCCAGAGCAAGACAGGAGCACAGAGAGGTCATGTCAGTGCATATGAATCAGCAACGAACAGAATGTCAAGGAGGTTTTCTCTGTTTTCATATGAGAAGAAAAATACCGCATCTCTTAGAAAATGATTTTTTCATGCTGTTTCCAAGGCACTATTAGTTACAAACCAAATTGTTATTTTTGCTATTTTTTCAAAGGAAAGAACTGATGGCCGAGGAGATACATATGATGGAAAACAACTATATAATAAATCAAGTAGTTTAAATGTAAAAACTACTAGTGTCTTTTGGTAATAATACCATCTCCTTTCTACTGAAAGTAAATTTTGACAAGGAAATAATAGTCATTTCAAGAATTTCAGTTAAAAAGTAGCACATGAAAAATAATTCATCTCTTAATTATTTATACATTTAAAAAATAAGTCAAAGAATGGGAAACAACAGATATTCATAAATATGCAGGTAATATAAAGAACATTAACTTATTATAGAGTAAGTCTACAATCCCACAGATATAATTTCTATAGCCAATTGTTCAAAGTACACAAGAGAAAGTTATATTATTTGTAAATGTTTTACAAGAAACTCTTGCAGATATTAGTGCAAAGCCTGAATTGTTACTGTTCGAACACTGCATCTTTCTTTTAAATGACAATTTCTTCTATCTAGCAAGATTAAATTAAGAATCAAGAGCCATTGAGAAGTGTCAGACAAGTAAATACTAGGATTATACTACTTAGTTCTGTGCTAAAATAATATAAAATCAAGTTTTTGTAAAAAAGTATTATCCATGCCAACTAACTTCAAAATTTAACAAAATTGGTTTTCAAACAGATTATGTTGGGATCATGATTCAGTTTTCTTAATTTGCTACATAAAAACTTGTTTGCAATAATGACTTGTATATTTGGATCTATTTTAAAGGACTGAAATAATCTGACATGTTAGTTTTCTTTTTAATTCCTACAGGAGTATAATTTTAAGGGAGTTTGGCATTAGCCTGTATGTGAGTAGAAATGTGTACTAACTCCTGGAATACACCCACAAAGACTTTTATGAGAACTAAAGATAGAGATAATACCACCTGGAATAATAGAGCTAGAATGGTTTTAAAAAAGACAAAGCAAAGTTATCGTTACCTTATCACTGCTATCACATAAGCTGGTGGTGGTTTTAACGTCACAGCTTAATTTATGTTGTACATTTCATAAAACTTCATTTTAAGACTTTGTCAATCTTTTACTACTACCTAACATGGTCACGCCAACTAGAAAAATATCAGTCTTCTTTGCTATATAAATCAAATCTTAAAACCCTGCAGAAATAATATTTAAGCTATCTAAACCAATAGTCTTTGTTAGGGTCCTCAGAAGTTCCCAGTAGGTGAAAAAGCTACTTAAAAATAACTTATAAATTGTATGCAATACATAACTGCAAGCAATTTCCCAAGTGAACTCTGTATGACTGTACACTATCCTTGTTTTTCTACTTTCCTTCCTCATTTGTCTGGATGGAGCTAATTTATTTAATTTATCCAAATAGAGCCTGGAAAAGTAGAAAGGGGATTAAAAGCCTGCTAGTGGAGAAACTGACAATCCTAGACTACTGTATGAAAAGTAATGCAGAAAGCAAATTATCTAATCAGACTTAAGGAGCTACTGGGGCATCTCCCTATATGGTTTGCAGTCAGACAGAACCAAATTAAAATTTTGACTCTCTTACTGATCTTGCGCCATGATCAAATATCACTGACTTTCAATTTTCCTTGTCTGCAAACAGCAGATATTATTTCAGAGATGTTTGGAGGATTATGTGAAACAGTGTAAATAAAGCAGCTGCCATAATATTTTGGACAAACTTGGCACTCAATAAATGGTTTTTGTTTTGTATTGTTTTCTGATACAGAACATTTCACTTCAACAACTTCAATTCCACTTAAGCTGAACATTTCTAGGTGTTCTTTTAACAGTCATATCATAATAAGATAATTCTTTATTGCTATTCTTTATTGCTGTATCTTGCTCACATAGGTAGATTGCTGGTAAACAGCTCAGGCTCCAGAGCCAGACTATCACTTTCTAGTTTTATGATTTGGTGGCTAATAATATTCTTAACAATGAATACACACACACACACACACACACACTCCTTAGACTAGTGCCTGGAATATGGTAAATGGTACATAAGTATTAGCTTTCATCATCACTGTTATCATCATTTCAATTTTGAGGCCTTTGATAGCTACTGCTTCCTCTAGGTCTGACCTCTGGTTTTTCCTTCTTGACCAGTTGCTCACCATTTATATTATGAGATATCCAGACGTTCTGAGTAAAAGCTTCACTGGGTTGGGTCCATCTCAAATGCTATACCTCGCTTATAGGCCTTCCATGATAGTATATCCATCAGGTGTGTCAATTCCTAACTGACACAAGCTATGACTCAAAGTTGACATTTTGTTGATTTATCTTTGTTTTGAATCAATTCTTATCACCATCTAAATTTTAAGAACTTTGGTATAGCGTACTGGTGGAGAAAAGTCATTTGAGTATTTAAAAAAGAGTTAAAACATTTCATTGAAGAATAAAGCCAATTGTCATTGTGATAATTTGAGAAGTGACTGGATAATTATTTAAATGAATAGTTTAAGTTGGTACACAAAAACAGAGATAAGCATTTTTAGATTCTAAATGACCTCAACAGAAGTATTTACTTACTGTACTTTGATTTAGAAGTTTTTTTCTTTAAACAAAATGCTATCCCCCAAACAGAGTACATTAATTGGTATACCTATTAGTTCTTATGTGTACTTAATTAAATTGTTATTTTAATTCTAAGTTGGAACATATGTTGTTATTTCCTGAAACAGATATAGTAATTGGCTTTAATGAAGCATGAAGTTGTATCTATCTTTTCAATTACTCCACTGTTGAAATGGAAATGATCAACAGTGATCTCCCTCACCAGAGACCATGACTATTCACATGTCAGCAAATTTTTTTAAGGTTATTCTTATGCAACTGAGTATAGCAAAATAAGAAAGAGGGTCAAGAAGACTGTTAAAATATAAAGTGAAGGATGGCAATAAATTTTATTTTAAGGTATACTGTATGAAATAAATTTTCAAAGATTGCAAGACGGAAAAAAAATAAATAATTTTTTAGACCACACCTCTGTAAACTACATAAACTTTTGAAACCTATTCACCTCACTGGTTTCGCTAACCCTCCTCTGAATTAAGTTTTCTGTTCTTTATATCTAGAGAGGATAAATTTATGAGCTAGTGAAATATCAGGTGGCAAAATGATTTGCACTGGCTATTTCTAAATCTATCTACCTATTTATTTGTTATTGTGCCATTTGAAATGGGTGAAATTTTATAAATTTGGAAGGTAAATTTTTTATGCATGAACTTAAAATACAGGTTGTGTGCAGAAGCTTTAATTCCCTTTGGCATTAAAAAATGAGGTACGACTGAAAGGGCAGCAAGTACATGTGAGGGTACATTCAACTTACTAGGCCTTGATCAGACAGAAGCATTTTCTGACATGATACCCAAATGTACAGTTAGAAGGGCAGATGCTTCTTGCATAGGTGATGATACAGCCTACCCCAGGATGAGTAGGAGCAAGTTAATTAGGCTAATTAATTAGAATGAAAATGAAGAATGAAGCCAACTGTCATTGTAATAATTTGACAGATCATTGAAAATGAGGCAGAAGACCGGGGGATGTTCGAAAGTGTCCTTTTCCACATTAATGCATAAATAATGCATAAAATCACTAGTATGATGCAACTGATTTATACCAAGACTTAGAAGCCTCTCGAAAGATTTACCAGTTGTCAAGGAAAATGTTACATACAATGTTGATAGATTTTAGAGGTGTAAGAGACATTACAGATCAGACAGTGGAACTTCCATATTGTTAAGAGAAGAAAAGTCAAGCACCACAAGGCGTTAAATAACTGTCTTGAAATCATGTTTAAGTCAAGTAACTGTAGAACTGATTGGAGAGTTCATTTTGGCCAAATACTAACTCTTAATAAATAGTCTGGGACGCAAACACTAAAGAATACATAGCAAAACTGGATTAAAAGAGTCCTTTTAAAATTAAGAAATTCTGACAATGACTTGACCACAAAAACTTTGAAGTAAGATAATTGTTCCTTAGTCTTCTCTAAAGATCTAAATTAAAAGGATCCTCTAAAGTGAAGATTATTTTCCTGGAGGTGACTTAGAAAACACAGGCCATAATTCTGGTTAAGAGGAAAAAAAAATAATCTTTTATTACATTTGGACAAGATTTTATTTTTTAGGAATCACTGCTTGGCTGTGAGTAGTTGTTGCTTGCTGAATGTTATTCACACTTCCTCCCTCATAGCAAGCTCATGTGTAACAGTCTTAACTTGTGGGATGGGTTGGAACACTCCATTTTATTCCAAGGGCCATAGGTCATTATAAACCACAAATTCCTCCTCCCTAGGGAAGAGTCAAGGGATGTGGTCTTTCCTATCTCATTTTTCTACAATCTCCTTTAGTCTAAAATAAAGTTTCTGGCACTAAACACAAGATTTGATATATTATAATACCTTACCTGGCAATTAATATCGAGAGAGAAATCTTTTCCAGAATGGCACCTATGGAATTTCTATTGTCTAGTTACAATGAGGCACAATGAAAGAATAAATATTTTAAAGGCCTGACAGGAAGAAATTTTCCCCAAAAGATGATTTTGATGGTCTAGAATGGACATTGATGAACTTTTCTCTATAAAGGGCCAGATGGTAAATATTTTATGTTATATGGTCCCGATAGTCTCTCAAACCACTCTGCTGTTGCAACACGAAACCAGCTAAAAACATTACATAAATGAATGGGTATGCTGTGTGTTTCAGTAAAACTTTATTTACAAAACAAACAGCAAACCAGACTTGAACCTTGAGCTTTAGTTTGCAATCTCTAATATAGAATTTATAATGATTCAAGAGAGTTTAAACCAAAATTTAAATTTTAATGAAATACATTCCAATGCAAAGCACTACACTTGAAGGTACCCTGCTGAAATCTTTGCAGATGATCCTATTTATCTTTTCTTTGCGGCTCTAAAAATTATAGAGAAGACTTATAAGATTATTTAAAAATTAGATACTTTTCATCAACTGATAGAAAACGTATAAGAGCTAAAGCTGCAAAACACTAGCTTTTCAATTGCATGCTGACTGCAAATTCAATATAATCATTATTTCTTCTGGGCTTAACAAGATAGACTTTACAGAGGATTAAAAAAAACCCTATTACTTCGAATACTTAAAAGGAAGGCATTTTTATCACTGGGACAGATCCATTATCAATTTGAATTATTTTTCTGATTGATCACTTAAAAAGCTCTCCTTGTTTGGATATTTTGGTTCCATACTAATTTTTGGTTATTATTATGACTTGGACTAACAGTATAAGTACCATGTAGCCAACTTAGCAAATAATTTAGGATGCAATTTCAGTGTAAATTATTATTATTATGATTATTTACTTCTGAGAGAGAGGGAGAGAGACAGAGAGACAGAGAGACAGAGTGTTAGCAGGCAAGGAACAGAGAGAGGGAGACACAGAATGCAAAGTAGGCTCCAGGCTCAGAGCTGTCAGCACAGAGCCTGGCTGGAACTCACAAACTGCGAGATCATGAGCTGAGCCGAAGTCGGACGCTTAACCGACTGAGCCACCCAGGTGCCCCAATTTCAATGAAAATTATAATTCACTTAATTAGTACATGTATAGGTAGCCCCTTTGTTCTGTCAAAGATGCTCAGATCAGAGGAAAAGTATTTATAAAATTTGGTGACACTTCCATTGATTTGAAACAAGAAAGACTAGTAAATGGTGTTTATAAGACATTTTCTCAGTATAATTCTAATTCTTGTACAATTTTAATTCTAATTCCTAGTATAACTGTAATACTTAAAAGGATTGGATAATTGATTAAAAACTTGTTGATTGCAGATATATGGAAAAAGCAATGTTACCCTCTATGGTGATAATGTGATTCTACTGAATCTTATACCGTGTAGGACAAGTTATAAGTTATTTGAAAAGTTAAGCATTTGGATTTTTCTGTGTTTCTTTGTCTCTTAAAAGCAAAAAACTGAAAGGAAAGATGTAAGGAAAAGAGTCTTCATTTTAGCCGTTTAGCGAATCTGGTAAGGGTAAGATGATGTCAAAGGGAAAATTGTTTAGGACAAAAGACATATAAAGACAGGAACTAACACAACATTAGACTTCTTCCTTCAAAGATTTCTGAAAACTTCAAAAGGGGAAGATTACTTCACAGACTGGAATGTAAGCCCAGTTGGAACCAAAGTCTATAGGGCTTTTGAGGTGTCTAATGCTAAAAATCTCAAGTTGACTCTCTAGTTAAAAAAAGCTGGAGAGGAGAAAGGAAAATTTTCGTTCTGGAAAAGTGTTCTTCTCTGATGCAAATAGAAATCCATCTTACAAAGGAAGAAGTAGAGATGAGTTGCCCTAATTTACTCTTTTGGAAAGAGACTAGAAGATTATGAATTTGCTAAAAAACTTTTGTTTCTTCTAACTATGACTTTGTAAGCTATGAGATATCTTATTTTTTGTGAAAAATTTCCAAGCCCAAAGATATTCATACAAATTAACTTGAAACACTGAAATACAGTTTTGGAAAGAAGAAGAGTATAGAGAATCGAAATTCTTAAAAAGTTATATAAAAAAGAGGTCTAGTAAATAGTTGGTCCTCCATTTCAGATATTTTATCCATTTTCCTTTTTTATAGCTTTTCTGTTTGAAGAGATGGAAACATTCAAATGTTAAAAGTATTCCACAATGTGTTATAAAAAAAAAAAACTCCCAAATCTCCAAGTGGAAGTAATAAACTTCCTACTTGCACACTGAATAAATCAGTCCTACTCTTCTGTGATTCTAGTAACAAGAGTAAAATAAACTTTTAGAATCACACTGTAAACTTCAGAAGAAATTTTCTAAAACTTTCTAAAATGCACATTTTTAATTAACAAAAAATAATGCTACTAAGAGTTTGTTCTTCTCCTTAATGCAGTGAAAATGATAAAAATCATAGCACACATTATTGAATTTTTACGTTAGCTATTCTATTTTATTATACGTAGTAGCTCATAGCAATTCTGTAAGGTAAGGTGTATTCTCCTTACCATATACAGGAACAAGCATAAAGAAGTAGAACTTTGGTGCAAACAGAGTCAAATGCTTTCATGATTTTGTTGCTGTTATTTAATGAATGTCTCTACACGTGAGAACTGGTTTACCCAATACAAATGAATAGTAATCCTTTAATACGATTCATAAGAACATACAGATTAAAGTGGCAGAGTTCATTGTCAGTTGTCTTCAAGGGTTACTTTGCTTACCAGAGACCAGATAACTCCTATAAAGGCATTTCTTGCTCTCATTTTAAATATTTCTTATGGCAGCCACATGACTCCTTTTGATGAGAAAGTAGTATCATTTTGATTTTTTTAAGAAAAATCTCCCATTTTGATAAAAAATACTAAATAATACAAAAATACTAAAATAATGGTATAAATGGGTTTGCTTTGTTCTATAATCTCTTGTTCAGATTTAGAACTCAAGTAAGGATTGGTCATATATTATTAAGAAAACCTGATAAAAAAAAAGGATGCACCCACAAGACATCTTGAATTTATCTGAAGTCTAGTTCTTTCACTACTGCAATTGCTGTACATATGTGGAAAGCATCTATAATTCCTTTGCTGCATGACTACTTTTAAACCAGACGATTTAAAATAAGCATTCTGGGGATACATATGGAAATAGCAGTTTTCTGAGAATATATCACTTCCTGAAAAGTCAATTGACTATTTTTGGCTCAGTTTTCTCTTCAGAAGGTTAAGCACCTCTTTATTGGTTTTATTGAATTTATTTGGGTGAAACTGCTTTTAAAGACACCTGGATAACATGTGTAAAAATTTAGTCCCATACAAAATGCTTCTATGAATGGATGATTTACCTAGAAAGCCTAATTAGCAATTTGTACTCTGCTAACAAATTCTCCTTTGTTGAAACATAATGGTAGCAATTGAGGGGTGAGAATTTTCTTTGTATCATACCTAATTTGACTTCAAATTAAGAGTGTGTGATTAACCCGGTGTCATGCACTTTTTACTGTACTTCTGGCCTTCCACTTTACTGCCAATTGAAACATAATCTTATATTTTCTATTTATTTTGCCATTTTGATCACCGATTAAATCTAGATATCATGTGTCAAGTTTCCTCATACACACACAGTTTTATGTTTTATTTATATTTTTATTATATGTTATATTATATAACACACAGGATAAATGGTACATAATATTTATATTACACATTTATACCTGATATTATATAATCCTTACATGTTACATCTATAATATATAACATGTTATACTAAACATACAAATAAAACATAAAACATTGCATATATAAGAAAATTTATTATGTAACTTATTATATACTATAATAGAATATGTTTATTACAGATATTATATTAAACATCTTAAGTGTATCTTATCTTGGTTATTACTTAAGAAGTCTAAAGATTTGTTGTAAAGACTACAAATTACGTTTGACTCATTATTTTCGGCCACTGCTCAAACCCATATATTAATGACCACAATGCACTGAAGTGACATTTTGAAAAGCTTCAATATGTAATCTGAATTCTGAGAAGTATATTCTGAATTATGTTTCTGAAATGGAACTATGACAGAAGAGCCTTAGCTTGCTAACTGTATTGAAGTCTACTAGAACCACAGTGGTGTTGACATAGAAGGCCTAAAGGGTGTATGTAAATTTCAACAAATAGTGTAAGAAATTAACAATATTATGGCAAAAAACCTAAAAATCTAAAACTGTCTACTCTTCTTATGAGGTAGTTTAGTTGGAAATGCTATATATAGGTCACTTCTAGAAGTCTAGCAGGAAGTTATTCAGTGTTGCTTTTTTGTTGACAGATGGAATTTATGTTTAAAGATACAACTATCAGAATATACAATTATATCAGAAAAATAATCTTGGAGATTCTTAAATTAGCTTGACAAAGGACATAAATATTTTTTAATGTCCTGCTATTGTATGAAAGCAATGTTTCAGTTTATGGAAGGACAAATGAAAACCCTTCAGGGGATACTTACTCTTTTCTGTTCTTTTACATACTCTATCAATTCATCTCTTGTTCTTTTCACTGCCTCTTCCACAGCCTTTTCACTTCGCTTCTGCTCTTCTATTATTGCTGCCTTAACAGTTTCCTGTTTGTGGGAGGAGGAGAAAAAGTCAGGGAGGTGTGCACTATGACATGTCTGTGTCCCTTTTATATAAACTAAAACTCCTCTTCAATGGGTTGAGCTCATTCTGTTCAAAAGCGTATCTTTAAACAGGAATAAGAATTTACAAAATCTTCTAGGATATTGCAGATTCTACAGAATTCATTTTTCTAAACTGAGTGAAAGGGAAAAGAAATGGAATAAGCCATTTATTGCAGGGAGCGCCTGACAGACTCCAATGGCTTCCTCACCAACCTTTCATTTGATGTTTACATGATTGATTGCCTTCCTGTACTTTGCACTATCCACATAAGACTTCCAACTTGTGTTTATTCTTCCAAGAACACCCTAATGCTCTAGCTGTTTTATTCACGTTTAATTTTCCCATCATACAGTAATCAAGTGTGGTCTGGGTGAAGATTTACAGCTAGTTTGTTACTTCTGCCAGGTTAAGATGTTGAGAGCTGGACACCATGAATAAGAGGTAAAAATTCCACCCTGTGTGCTAATAGTTGAAATGAGAAATCTAGGGAGAAAAGTGGTACTTCCTCTTTTACTGAAATTATAATCAAGTACCTCAGAGATTTCAGAATTTCAGATAAGGAGAAAAAGGCTAAAGTTAAAGAAGTATAACACTTCAAGAAGTATATTGTCTGCTAAAATAGCATTTGATGGATTGGACGAATGACACAAAACAGACTTTGTTAACTTCCACTTATCTATATAGGTAGCATCCTTCTTTTACAGGCGATCAGTTAGAAAATGCCTGGAACTTTGGTAGGGATATTTGCTTCATTTTGTTATTCTTGATGACTCTTCACTTTGTGGTGTATGCTTGTTTTTGTTTAGTTTTTCCCCAAATAATTTTAGGAATGTGTAAATAACCCAGGAAATATGAAATAATATTAAGAATTTCCTATTGTGAATATGTTTACTGCAGAAAATTTGAAGATACAGAAAATTATTAGCACAAAACAATACACACACATCTTCACACTTGGGTATAAAGAGGGTGGGGTGCAAACTGTACATACTATTTTCTAATTCTGGCATTTTACACTCCAAATATATTTTGAATATTTTAACCCATTATATATTCCTCCATAATATGATTTATATTCCATTACAGGGATGTATAAGAATTTATTTTATCAATCCTTATTCATGTGTATTTTGGTTGTTTTTAATAAAATAAAGCAGTGATGAACACTCATATATGTATTTTTGTGAAGCATATTAGATATCTCTAAGTCCAAGAAGTAGAATCATTCTGGTGAAAGGATATAATTTTTGAGCTCTCTTACAGCTTCTGACATTTTGTACACATTTTTCCCCCCAATAGCAGCCCAAGGAAATGGCTATTTTTTTACATCTTTGATTATATTTAGTCCCATTGGTTTTTTTTTTTTTTTAATGAAAGTGCATTGTAGCAAACATGTCAGATATTTTAACTGTCTCATAATGTGACCCAAATGACAAGTGGGGTCATAATCAAAACAGGAAGGGGGGCCGCTGAATGGAACAGGTGCGTCGACAACATTTTTCATCTGTGAGAGGTAGAAATAACATAGTGTAGGGTCTTTGTAAGCTAAGTATAAATATTTCATTGCTAGGATAAAGACAGGAATGAATTTTGTGTTTGAATATGTTTACAGTTGTCTTATAAACTTTAGTCCCATTTTTAAAAATCATTGTTTGAGGGAGAATGACATCTAATTTATTCTGTACTTTTAAAAGATTATTATGTGATATTCAGCATTTTTCACAGAAATATAAGCAGTATACATATCATTTTATCATTTGCTTGATCATATCTCCTCTTCCCACTTCAATATTGATATACTCATAATTTTTTGTATTCATTATCCAAAATATAAAATTAAGTCACAAATCTGAAAATCCTTATAATGGCGGTGACTTTGAAAATGGTTACTATTTTATCTTTAGTCACTGAATACATTGAGCTTTAGTTCCATTTATAAAAAATAGACTATTAAGTTGTTTCCTTAATGACTTGGAAAGATTAAAGTTGAAAAGCTATGATAATTTTTCAAAGATAAAAATGAAAACAAAATTATTTAAAATAAAATCATCTACTATTACAATTCTTACTGGTTTCACACTGATTTGAACTGAAAATTTTCATATCTTGGAAATGCAAAAATATTACTAAGCCCCCTGAAATACAACACATCAACAGTTCTGTAGTAAAGAGTAAGCATTCACACTGTGTGGGTAAGTTAAAAGTATAAAAAGCTTCATGTTAGTTCAGGTTGGGGTTTGCCAACAGCTGAGTTATAACAATCTTTAAGTTTCAGGGTCTCTAGAATTTTAGAACTGCAGAGACTGTAGACCAGGATTATTTGAATGTAAAAGACAAGTCCATGCCACATTAAATATCAGCTAGAATTTCTTTATTTTTTAAATTTATTTATTTATTTCTTTTGAGAGAGAGAGAGAGAGAGAGAGAGAGAGAGAGAGAGAGAGAGAGAATTCCAAGCAGGCTCCACACTGTCAGCCCAGAGCCCAATGTGGGGCTCAAACTCATGAACCATGAGATCATGACCTGAGCCGAAATCAAGAGTTGGATGCTCAACCAACTACTACCCATGCACCCCTCAATTAGAAATTTCTAATTAGCAGGGGGTCATATCAGTAAATTTGATCAGTAAATTTATTTGGTTGAATGCGAAAGCATTAATTTTAAAAAAAGGAATATACCCAGAAAAAACATGAAGAATTAGCTAATCTGTTTTTCCATTGGCTTTTGGGGGCTGAGAGTTTATATTTGCTCAATCCACATTTTTGACAATCCCCTTTGGTTTTTGAGCTGATAAAAAACCATTTTCAAGGAAAGCATCTCTTAATTCAACTCTCCTCTCCAGTTGGGAATTAGGTGACAGTCAAGGTTGTGAAGCCATCCTTAAAAAAATACTGGTCAATAAATAAATTCCTTTGGATATAATACAAAAGTAAAGTTTAAGCCATTCATTTTCTTTTTTTCTTTTTTTCTTTTTTTTTTTTTGGAACTTGGAAAGCTTTATTATGCACACAGGTGTTCAGTAGAGGCTTACTTGCTTATCTGTCTGTTTATATTTTAATTAGAGTAGAATTAACATGCAGTGTTATATTAGTTTTAGGTGTACAATACAGTGATTCAACAATTCTAAACGATACTCAGTTCTCACTGTGATAAGTATATTCTTAATCTCCCCACCCATGACCTCTCTGGTAACCATCAGTTTGTTCTCTATAGTTAAATCTGTTCCTGGTTTCTTCCTTTTTTTTTTTTTTTCAATATATGAAATTTATTGTCAAATTGGTTTCCATACAACACCCAGTGCTCATCCCAAAAGGTGCCCTCCTCAACACCCATCACCCACCCTCCCCTCCCTCCCACCCCCCATCAACCCTCAGTTTGTTCTCAGTTTTTAACAGTCTCTTATACTTGGGCTCTCTCCCACTCTAACCTCTTTTTTTTTTCCTTCCCCTCCCCCATGGGTTTCTGTTAAGTTTCTCAGGATCCACATAAGAGTGAAAACATATGGTATCTGTCCTTCTCTGTATGGCTTATTTCACTTAGCATCACACTCTCCAGTTCCATCCATGTTGCTACAAAGGGCCATGTTTCATTCTTTCTCATTGCCACGTAGTACTCCATTGTGTATATAAACCACAATTTCTTTATCCATTCATCAGTTGATGGACATTTAGGCTCTTTCCATAATTTGGCTATTGTTGAGAGTGCTGCTATAAACATTGGGGTACAAGTGCCCCTATGCATCAGTACTCCTGTATCCCTTGGGTAAATTCCTAGCAGTGCTATTGCTGGGTCATAGGGTAGGTCTATTTTTAATTTTCTGAGGAACCTCCACACTGTTTTCCAGAGTGGCTGCACCAATTTGCATTCCCACAGTGCAAGAGGGTTCCCGTTTCTCCACATCCTCTCCAGCATCTATAGTCTCCTGATTTGTTCATTTTGGCGACTCTGACTGGTGTGAGGGGATATCTGAGTGTGGTTTTGATTTGTATTTCCCTGATGAGGAGCAATGTTGAGCATCTTTTCATGTGCCTGTTGGCCATCCGGATGTCTTCTTTAGAGAAGTGTCTATTCATGTTTTCTGCCCATTTCTTCACTGGGTTATTTGTTTTTTGGGTGTGGAGTTTGGTGAGCTCTTTATAGATTTTGGATACTAGCCCTTTGTCCGATATGTCATTTGCAAATATCTTTTCCCATTCCGTTGGTTGCCTTTTAGTTTTGTTGGTTGTTTCCTTTGCTGTGCAGAAGCTTTTTGTCTTCATAAGGTCCCAGTAATTCATTTTTGCTTTTAATTCCCTTGCCTTTGGGGATGTGTCGAGTAAGAGATTGCTACGGCTGAGGTCAGAGAGGTTTTTTCCTGCTTTCTCCTCTAGGGTTTTGATGGTTTCCTGTCTCACATTCAGGTCCTTTATCCATTTTGAGTTTATTTTTGTGAATGGTGTGAGAAAGTGGTCTAGTTTCAACCTTCTGCATGTTGCTGTCCAGTTCTCCCAGCACCATTTGTTAAAGAGACTTTCTTTTTTCCATTGGATGTTCTTTCCTGCTTTGTCAAAGATTAGTTGGCCATACGTTTGTGGGTCTAGTTCTGGGGTTTCTATTCTATTCCATTGGTCTATGTGTCGGTTTTTGTACCAATACCATGCTGTCTTGATGATGATAGCTTTGTAGTAGAGAATAAAGTCTGGGATTGTGATGCCTCCTGCTTTGGTCTTCTTCAAAATTACTTTGGCTATTTGGGCCTTTTGTGGTTCCATATGAATTTTAGGATTGCTTGTTCTAGTTTCGAGAAGAATGCTGGTGCAATTTTGATTGGGATTGCATTGAATGTGTAGATAGCTTTGGGTAGTATTGACATTTTGACAATATTTATTCTTCCAATCCATGAGCAGGGAATGTCTTTCCATTTCTTTAAATCTCCTTCAATTACCTTCATAAGCTTTCTATCCTTTTCAGCATACAGATCTTTTACATCTTTGGTTAGATTTATTCCTAGGTATTTTATGTTTCTTGGTGCAACTGTGAATGGGATCAGTTTCTTTATTTGTCTTTCTGTTGCTTCATTGTTAGTGTATAAGAATGCAACTGATTTCTGTACATTGATTTTGTATCCTGCAACTTTGCTGAATTCATGTATCAGTTCTAGCAGACTTTTGGTGGAGTCTATCGGATTTTCCATGTACAGTATCATGTCATCTGCAAAAAGTGAAAGCTTGACTTCCTTTTTGCCAATTTTGATGCCTTTGATTTCCTTTTGTTGTCTGATTGCTGATGCTAGAACTTCCAACACTGTGTTAAACAACAGCGGTGAGAGTGGGCATCCCTGTCATGTTCCTGATCTCAGGGAAAAAGCTCTCAGTTTTTCCCCGTTGAGGATGATGTTAGCTGTGGGCTTTTCATAAATGGCTTTTATGATGTTTAAGTATGTTCCCTCTATCCCAAATTTCTCAAGGGTTTTTATTAAGAAAGGGTGCTGGATTTTGTCAAAGGCCTTTTCTGCATTGATTGACAGAATCATATGGTTCTTCTCTTTTCTTTTATTAATGTGATGTATCACGTTGATTGATTTGCGAATGTTGAACCAGCCCTGCATCCCAGGAATGAACCCCACTTGATCATGGTGAATAATTCTTTTTATATGCTGTTGAATTTGATTTGCTAGTATCTTATTGAGAATTTCTGCATCCATATTCATCAGGGATATTGGCCTGTATTTCTCTTTTTTTACTGGGTCTCTGTCTGGTTTAGGAATCAAAGTAATACTGGCTTCATAGAATGAGTCTGGAAATTTTCCTTCCCTTTCTATTTCTTGGAATAGCTTGAGAAGGATAGGTATTATCTCTGCTTTAAATGTCTGGTAGAACTCCCCTGGGAAGCCATCTGGTCCTGGACTCTTATTTGTTGGGAGATTTTTGATAACCGATTCAATTTCTTCGCTGGTTATGGGTCTGTTCAAGCTTTCTATTTCCTCCTGATTGAGTTTTGGAAGAGTGTGGGTGTTTAGGAATTTGTCCATTTCTTCCAGGTTGTCCAATTTGTTGGCATATAATTTTTCATAGTATTCCCTGATAATTGTTTGTATCTCTGAGGGATTGGTTGTAATAATTCCATTTTCATTCATGATTTTATCTATTTGGGTCACCTCCCTTTTCTTTTTGAGAAGCCTGGCTAGAGGTTTGTCAATTTTGTTTATTTTTTCAAAAAACCAACTCTTGGTTTCGTTGATCTGCTCTACAGTTTATATTCTATATTGTTTATTTCGGCTCTGATCTTTATTATTTCTCTTCTTCTGCTGGGTTTAGGCTGCCTTTGCTGTTCTGCTTCTATTTCCTTTAGGTGTGCTGTTAGATTTTGTATTTGGGATTTTTCTTGTTTCTTGAGATAGGCCTGGATTGCAATGTATTTTCCTCTCAGGACTGCCTTCACTGCATCCCAAAGCGTTTGGATTGTTGTGTTTTCATTTTTGTTTGTTTCCATATATTTTTTAATTTCTTCTCTAATTGCCTGGTCGACCCACTCATTCTTTAGTAGGGTGTTCTTTAACCTCCATGCTTTTGGAGGTTTTCCAGACTTTTTCCTGTGGTTGATTTCAGGTTTCATAGCATTGTGGTCTGAAAGTATGCATGGTATAATTTCAATTCTTGTATACTTATGAAGGGCTGTTTTGTGACCCAGTATATAATCTATCTTGGAGAATGTTCCATGTGCACTCGAGAAGAAAGTATATTCTGTTGCTTTGGGATGCAGAGTTCTAAATATATCTGTCAAGTCCATCTGATCCAATGTATCATTCAGGGCCCTTGTTTCTTTATTGACCGTGTGTCTAGATGATCTATCCATTTCTGTAAGTGGAGTGTTAAAGTCCCCTGCAATGACCACATTCTTATCAATAAGGTTGCTTATGTTTATGAGTAATTGTTTTATATATTTGGGGGCTCCGGTATTCGGCACATAGACATTTATAATTGTTAGCTCTTCCTGATGGATAGACCCTGTAATTATTATATAATGCCCTTCTTCATCTCTTGTTACAGCCTTTAATTTAAAGTCTAGTTTGTCTGATATAAGTATGGCTACTCCAGCTTTCTTTTGGCTTCCAGTAGCATGATAAATAGTTCTCCATCCCCTCACTCTCAATCTGAAGGTGTCCTCAGGTCTAAAATGAGTCTCTTGTAGACAGCAAATAGATGGGTCTTGTTTTCTTATCCATTGTGATACCCTGTGTCTTTTGGTTGGTGGATTTAATCCATTTACATTCAGTGTTATTATAGAAAGATACGGGTTTAGAGTCATTGTGATGTCTGTGTGTTTTATGCTTGTAGTGATGTCTCTGGTACTTTGTCTCACAGGATCCCCCTTAGGATCTCTTGTAGGGCTGGTTTAGTGGTGACAAATTCCTTCAGTTTTTGTTTGTTGGGAAGACCTTTATCTCTCCTTCTATTCTAAATGACAGACTTGCTGGATAAAGGATTCTCGGCTGCATATTTTTTCTGTTTAGCACACTGAAGATATCGTGCCACGCCTTTCTGGCCTGCCAAGTTTCAAAAGAGAGATCAGTCATGAGTCTTATAGGTCTCCCTTTATATGTGAGGGCACGTTTATCCCTTGCTGCTTTCAGAATTTTCTCTTTATCCTTGTATTTTGCCAATTTCACTATGATACGTTGTGCAGAAGATCGATTCAAGTTACGTCTGAAGGGAGTTCTCTGTGCCTCTTGGATTTCAATGCCTTTTTCCTTCCCCAGTTCAGGGAAGTTCTCAGCTATTATTTCTTCAAGTACCCCTTCAGAACCTTTCCCTCTCTCTTCCTCCTCTGGGATACCAATTATGCGTATATTATTTCTTTTTAGTGTATCACTTAGTTCTCTAATTTTCCCCTCATACTCCTGGATTTTTTTATCTCTCTTTCTCTCAGCTTCCTTTTTTTCCATAACTTTATCTTCTAGTTCACCTATTCTCTCCTCTGCCTCTTTAATCCGAGCTGTCGTGGTTTCCATTTTGTTTTGCATTTCGTTTAAAGAGCTTTTCAGCTCCTCGTGACTGTTCCTTAGTCCCTTGATCTCTGTAGCAAGAGATTCTCTGCTGTCCTCTATACTGTTTTCAAGCCCAGCAATTAATTTTATGACTATTATTCTAAATTCACTTTCTGTTATATCATTTAAATCCTTTTTGATCAGTTCATTAGCTGTTGTTATTTCCTGGAGATTCTTCTGAGGGGAATTCTTCCGTTTGGTCCTTTTGGATAGTCCCTGGAGTGGTGAGGACCTGCAGGGCACTTCCCCTGTGCTGTGGTGTGTTACTGGAGTTGGTGGGCGGGGCCGCAGTCCGACCTGATGTCTGCCCCCAGCCCACTGCTGGGGCCACAGTCAGACTAGTGTGTGCCTTCTCTTCCCCTCTCCTAGGGGCGGGATTCCCTGTGGTTTGGCGTGGCCCGTCTGGGCTACTTGCACACTGCCAGGCTTGTGGTGCTGGGGATCTGGTGTATTAGCTGGGGTGAGTAGGCAAGGTGCACGGCGGCAGGAGGGGCAGTCTTAGCTCGCTTCTCCTTAGGTGATCCACCTCAGGAGGGGCCCTGTGGCAGCGGGAGGGAGTCAGACCCGCTGCCGGAGGGGTGGCTCCGAAGAAGCACAGCGTTGGGTGTTTGCGAGGAGCAAGCAAGTTCCCTGGCAGGGATTGGTTCCCTTTGGGATTTTGGCTGGGGGATGGGCGAGGGAGATGGTGCTGGCTAGCGCCTTTGTTCCCTGCCAAACTGAGCTGCGTCGTCCAGGGGCTCAGCAACTCTCTCTCCCTTTGTCCTCCAGCTTTCCCGCTTTCCGAGCAGAGCTGTTAACTTATGACCTCCCCAATGCTAAGTCCCGCTTGCTGTCGGAACACACTCCGTCTGGCCCCTCTGCTTTTGCCAGCCAGAATCGGGGCTCTGCTTGGCCGGCGGGCTGCCCCTCCGCCCCGGCTCCCTCCTGCCAGTCCGTGGAGCGCGCACTGCCTCGCTGCCCTTCCTACTGTCTTCCGTGGGCCTCTCGTCTGCGCTTGGCTCAGGAGACTGCGTTCTGTTAATCCTCTGGCAGTTTTCTGGGTTATTTAGGCAGGTGTAGGTGGAATCTAAGTGATCAGCAGGACGCACGGTGAGCCCAGCGTCCTCCTATGCCGCCATCTTCCTAGTAACCAAGCCATTCATTTTCTAACCACACCAAATTCTTAATTAGTTGGAAACAACTAGTGAGTTTTATGTGCAGGTATACAAAGTGCCTTCACGTTTTGTTGAATTCCCTGACACATGAGAATTAGTCTGAAATAAAATTACCTCAGAAGAAATTTGCCAACAACGATCACATAAGTGATTATGAAAGAGTATTTTCGGGCGCCTGGGTGGCTCAGTTGGTTAAGTGGCCGACTTCCGCTCAGGTCATGATCTCGTGGTCCGTGAGTTCAAGCCCCGCGTCGGGCTCTGTGCTGATAGCTCGGAGCCTGGAGCCTGCTTCAGATTCTGTGTCTCCCTCTCTCTCTGCCCCTCCCCCGTTCACGCTCTCTCTCTCTGCCTTTCAAAAATGAATAAATGTTAAAAAAAAATTTTTTAAAAAAAAGAAAGAGTATTTTCCAGAATATTTTAGTTTGGCTACACCTCTGGAACATGGTGTATTCTCTACGGCAGGGTTCTCAGCCGTAGCACAAAGGACAATTCTTTGGTGGGGGCTGTGGGGGGAGGTCCTGTGATAGATAAGTGGCAGATCTAGCATCTACTCACTAGATTGCCTCCTGTTGAGAACCACTGATGTAAGTAAATAGTTTGGAAGGAAAAACATCTATTTGCATATATGTTATAGTTTGTTAAAATGCATCAGTTATGTTTCTTGTCATATCTTAAATATTTTTATCTAAATATATGCAAGAAATCATATCCAAATGGTTATACAGCTAGTTTTTAAATGTGGAAGGAGTTTTCTATATACTAATTTCTTAACAAAACTGGACGACTGGTATCAGTTTCTATACTATAACAATTAAATAGCTCATGATGAATATCATTTAGGGTTAAAAGTTTATGTGACATTTTGTGTAAGATTTGTAATTTCTCCTTATTGCTTAAAAGTATAGTTATGCCTTAGTATCCATTAACCTACCACACATTTCAGAAATCATAGGATCATGAACTAATAAAAGATCTGTGGTTGTTTGTTCTTTCTCAGTGCAATTTTGTTAAGGATTGCAAACACAGTTAAATTATTTACGGAACAAATCTCAGCAATCAACTCAATTCTGGTCTGTGGACTATAAATGATAGTATCAAAAATTTTCTGGGGCAACTGTGTGCTTCTTTTCTTTTCTATGAACAATGTATGTATGTTCCACAATTATGTATTATTTAAACAGCTGCACATGGTTGTGGAAATGCACCTTAGAAAATGAGTGCTTGAATCGTAAGTCCAGTCAAGCTGCCTTACAGTTAAACAAAAGAAGTGAGACTTCCAATGCTATACAAATTTATGAGTTCAAACTACAGTTCTACCAGTGTTTTCAGGCATTGATACAAATGCAAATAAAATATCTGCATTTACTGCACAGCTGAGAAACTTTTACCTGGAAGTAATTAATCTGTGCGGTAATGACATGTTCAATTAAAATCATATGCTCACTGACTGATATCAACATTTGATAGTACTGATCTGTGCTAGACATTTTTAAACATGAAATATGTAGAACCTCATTACATATCAACATTAATAAATGAGTTTTGCAATCATTTTTCATGATGGGGATACCTAATTTTGAACCACAAATAAGCAAAATGCTAATCTCCCCAAAGACAATTTTATTGCCACTAAATTTATATTATTAAAAACTATTTTCATTATTTTCAATTTCATCAATAAAATTTATGAAGATGTTTTTTCTCTTGTTATGTAAGGACCTACGTAATAGTCTTGATTACTATCATAATAATATTGGCCCCTAAAGGCTAAAATTACTACTACATGACCCCTTACAGAAAAAGCTTGCCAATCCCTGATTTAGGTCATGATTCTGCAAGTTGGCCATTTGGGCTGGGCTCAGCTGGG
The DNA here is from genome assembly GCF_023721935.1 of Panthera uncia. Taxonomy (NCBI): domain Eukaryota; kingdom Metazoa; phylum Chordata; class Mammalia; order Carnivora; family Felidae; genus Panthera; species Panthera uncia. The sequence continues at coordinate 60,006,908 of NC_064809.1, read as the reverse complement.
CAGTTCTTTTAGCCTTGGCTGGAGTCCTCCACCTATGTGAAATCAACTGCTGGGGCTGATATGGATGCTATTCCTGAGTAGCCTTAAGTAGGAAGGCCTGTTTCTCCTTCCAGTGTCTCCCACTCTCCAGTGGACTAGCTCAGGGTTTTTTACACAGCATCCGGACAGAGTGCCAAAGAAAGTGAAAACAGGTTAAGGTCTCTGAAGACATGGGGTCAGAAATGATACAATGTTACCATTGGCCTGAGCAAATAAGAATGATGAATTGATTCCCAAATTCTTATCTAGTTGTCTAAATACCTTCTTTTCAGTATATTCAAAGATCCCAAGCATTCTATTATGTTTATCTTGGAGACATATCTCGTGGACATATCTCCAAACTGGATTGGCTGTTCTCTAGGTCTGTTACATAGCTGTCTATTCTGGATCTCCCTCAGGTACATTTCTGGAAATTCACTGCATCTCTCTTGAACTATAACTCCATCTTTCTGGATACCACTGAATTCTTCTTTGTTTGACAGAGCACCTCCTCCAAGAGATTCTTGAGAAAAGGCACAAGGGAAGTAAAAGTTTTATTTCCTTGGAAACATGACTTTATTCTACCCTAACACTTAATTTATAGTTTGGTTAAGTGTGGATTTCTAGCTTGGAAATTTCTGCAGTTTTAAAGGTTTTTGAGAAGTCTGATTACATTCTGATGTCTCCTCAATTGCATAAACTTTTCCTTCTAGAAGAAATTTCACACATGTTCTTCATCCTTATTTCTTAAAAATTTCATGACAAAGCTAGGTATAGGTTTATCTAGAAACTTAGGTCTTACAATCTAGAAACTCAAGTCTTTCAATTTGGGAGATATACTTTAATAATAACAATAAATGTTATTTCCTGCATTCTATTTTCTGTTTTTTTATTGTTTTGTTTTGTTTTTTGCTTGTTTGTTTTCCCAAGAATCCTCTAATTCAGTTAATGAACCTCCTAAACTGACTGGCTAATTTTCTACTCTTTCCACTCTTATTTTCAGTTTCTTTGTATTTTTACACCTTTGTCTCCAGAAGACTTCTACAACTTCATCTTCTGACTTTTTCTTTTTTTAACTTTCTACTAAATTTTACATTTCTATCTTTTTATTTGACTTAACAAACAGCATGTTCTTCCTGTTTCGTAGATGTAAGATCTTCTCCTACCTTTAAGAAGCTTAATGATAGTTTCTTTTCTTTTCTTTTCTTTTTTTTTTAACTTTCTACACCTTTACAGAATCTGTTTTATTCCTTGTTTTTCATGGGAAGTTTTCTGTTCAAACTTGACTTTATGCTCATATTTAAAGAGTAGAGCACTAAAATGCTGAGTAACATCTCTGTGCTTGCAGTTGTGGTTTATGGACTGTGATCTTAATAGCAGAGTAATCTGGCTGGGTTGTTTTCTTGGGGCAATTTCTGATACCAATATATTTAGGTCTTTTATCTTGGGCTGTCTAAATTCCTCAGAAAAGAATCTTCCAATTTCCTGTCTGGTTGTCAGCATTCTTAGAGCTGGGATAGAAAAATGGCTAAGGTTCTCCATAAGCAGCATGAAACTTTTCACCTTGCTCTCCTCCCAACCCAATGTTAACACTGCTTTGGTGATCTCTGTCCCAGAGACCCTACCTTTTATTTTTATTTTTTTTCCAGAGAATTAACCCCAGTTTTCTTCCAGACTTGGGGAAAAATGAGTGGAGGCCTAATTATTAAATAGACTTTCAAACGTTCCTTCGTTTTGAATCCTCATGTTCATTTTCACTTCCAGAAGTTTCTGGCATCACTAACAAGAAAGCCCTTAGGAGTTTCTAAAATATATATTGGTCTTCTTATTTCCAGTTTAGTTCTCCATTTTAATAGAGTTTTATTTCAATGGAGTTTTAGAAGGGAGTAAAATTACAATGGAGTTTTAGAAGGGATAAAAATGAGTATTCTTTCCGTTCTTTTTAACTACGTATGTGTTAGGAAAAATATATTAAACTTTTATTTTGAATTAATTTTGGATTTACAGACACTTGCGAAGATAGTACAAGAGTTCTCATGTGCCTTTTATCCAGTTTCTCCTAATATTAACATCTTACATAATTAAGGTAAATTTATCAAGCTAACAAATTAACATCAAATAATAATAGTAAATAAATTGAAGATTTTATTTGTATTTCACCAAGTTTTCCACTAATATTTTTTCTCTCTTGGATTAATGCAGGGTAAAACGTTGCATTCAGAGACCATATTTCATTAGTCTTCTCTAATATCTGACAGTTTCTCAGTCTTTCCTTATTAGGACATTGATACTTTTGAAGTGCAGCTTTCAAGTATTTTGAAGAAATCTGGATTTATCTCTTTTTTTCTCATGAATAGACTGGAGTTATGATTTGGGGGAAGAATACTATAGAGATGAAGCATGCTTCTCATTATATCATATCAGAGGAATATGGTCTTAAACATAACTTATACTGGCAATGTTAACCTTGATCATTTGGTTAACATGGTATCTGCCAGGTTTCTCCAGTCTAAAGTTAACATTTTTCCCCTTTCTATAATCTATTCATTAGAAATGAACAACTAAGTCCAGCCAACACTCAAGGGGAAGTAAATTAAGTTCCATATACTGGAAAGGAGTATATCCACATTTATTTTTAGAGATATATGCATATTTTAAAACTATAGATAGTTTCTTCTATAGCCAGAGAACTATTCCGCATTTCTAATTCTTCTTGTGTCAGTTCTGGGATTTATAATTATCTTGATAAGTTTTCATCTCATCAAAGCTTTACAATGGATTGATATTAAGTCATTTATATTGCTTATGTCATCTTTAAAATTTGTATTGCATCTGTGTTAGGTCACTTTATTCATTCCTCTGATGATTTATATTTGTAACATCCCTCTTCATCAATCTGATCAAAGATTTGTGAATTTTACGCCTCTTAAGAAATGACAGTATTTTAAACTTACTGATGCATGCTGTGAATTTCTGTCATAAACTGTATTATTTCTTTCTATTTTCTTAGGATTATTCTATTTTTTCTTTTCTGTCTTCACAGATTGGGTGTTAGCCCATTCTTGTCCAGTCTTTTCTATTTTCTAACATACATATTTAAGACTATAATTTTCCTTTGAAATACACAGATTTTTAAGTAAATAACTATTTTAATAATGACTACATTGTTTTTCCTTTGTGCTTAGCTTTAAAGAAATTTATACATAGCAAAAACTTAACTGTTTGGCTCAAAATCATAACAAATGTTAACTGTTTGGCTCAATGGATTTTTACATACAAATACACCCATTTGCCCACTACCCAGATCAAGAAAAAGAACACCTGTATGCTGCAGAAAGTTTTCTCATGCTTTTGCCCATTAGAGATAACTACAATGGTAATTTGTAACAAATGCCTCAGCCACATGTGCTTTTGTCCTATCTCCTTCTTCCTCACATTAGAGCAATTCATGGATGTGACACATTTCCTACTTCATTGTAAGGTCCTCCAAGACAATGGCAAAGTCTCATTCATGTTTGCAAGCTTTGCAAAAACTATCATTTTGTCATGCGTAGAGCAAGGATTCAATATGCGGTTCCCTGGTCATGCCATGCTCTTTGGTTGAAGCGATTTCCCCTTAGCCTTCTTTTCTGATGATCAAATGTACTCCTTCTGCACAATTCAGTCTGAGCATCATCATCTGTAAGAGCCTTCCCTGAAATGCTCTAGACCTTCCACATCTTCTCACAGTGTGATTGAACTCAGCACTCCTTGTATGTGCTCAAAGAGCACCCTATATTTTATATCTCAAAGCACTCCATAATTCGGAATTGTAACAACTATTTTACTTGTCTATCTTGTCAACTTGAGATCCCTTTGAAATCAGGGGTTATATTTATTACAGTTCATACTCTTCATTACTAGAATTCTAATATAGTATCTGGTACAGGGTATAGATGGATAATTGATATTCAATGAATGAGTGAATTTGTTTCTCCAATTCAAAGAAAATCTACTTAAGGGTAGGGACTGTATCTTATATTTGTGTTTCCCAGAGCACTTGTATGGTGGGTACACCCTAAGTTAAAGCTTCCCAAACTTTTCTCAGTTCACAGCTCCCTTGCTTCCTCAATAATTTTTTTTTCATAATGCCCTCTAGGCCAAAAGAAATACCTCATTGTTTCATTTACTAACTAGTTAGGTCGTAACATAGCAGCCATTTGAAAAGATACACAAAAATTGAAATAAAAATACTTCAAATTTATCCTTACATAAACTACTTTTTCATGAGAATTTTGTACATAGCTGGAATTGCTTAGCTCCTTAAATCTTGGCATAAGATCAGATAATAAAACTCTCATTTGTTCCACATGGATATCTGCATGGTACTTACTTCTGAACACAGCAACTACCAAACCCAACTTCCCTAAGATATGATGTACTAGAACGTAACGTGACGTAAGACAAATTAGTATTGCCACCCTAGTAGGTTACCTGGTTTCCAAAAGATCCCAAGCATCTGTGTGTTGCCCTCTAATTTTTAGAATATCCTGCAGCATCCCAGGGCATCTTGATGTAGTCTGCAAACTACAGCCTTAGGTAATTACAGTAAACATCCATTCGCTCACTGTTTATCATTCATAGCACTCAGGTAGGTGTTAAAACTACAAAAGTGATTAAGATGGCTCTAATAATAATGATGATAATAATAATACATCAAAAACAGCAGCAGCCATCTCTGTAACAACACACACTATGCTCCAGACACTATGCTATGCTAAGTTAATGAATTTCAGCTGGCTTACTAAAACTCATTAATGGTATGTACAATTAAAGGTTCTGGAACCTAACAGAGATCTGTGTGAAAGACACAGCAGAGTTAAGTAAAATGTAATATAAAAAGTATTAAAATAAAATTACAAAAGCAATGATATTTGGTGTTTAAAGTTAACAAAATAGTTATGTGTATTTTCATTTCATCCTCAGAACCACTCTGAGAGTCAGGTAAACCCAGGTATATATAGGTATTAACTTAAGCTGCTTAAGTTACATGTTTAAAAAATGGCAATATAAATACTTTAAAGGGAGCTTTAGGGCAAATTATTTCTAAAAGGGCATCTCAATGACTATAAGAATGGCAGATTTTTGGAATGTTAGTAACTAGGTATAAATCTGTGGAGTTGGAAATTGCCATGTGCCTATGACACCAGAATAGGAACTGAGATCCTTAGACCAAAAAAGGACAGTAGAAATTATATTCTCAATGCATACATTCTTCAATCTTCCATCCAATCAATCCATTCTTCACAATCCTGGATAAAAATGATACCCTTTTTTGCTAGGTAACTTGTGATTTGATAGCTTTACACTGTACTGTATGAATTTTTTTTTTACCTACTTTTTCTAATGTGTCCCCCCCTTCAGTTAAATTGGAAGAAAACTCGGGGCGCCTGGGTGGCTCAGTCAGTTGAGCGTCCGACTTCAGCTCAGGTCACGATCTCACGGACCGTGAGTTAGAGCCCCGCGTCGGCTCTGGGCTGATGGCTCAGAGCCTGGAGCCTGCTTCCAGTTCTGTGTCTCCCTCTCTCTCTGCCCCTCCCCCGTTCATGCTCTGTCTCTCTCTGTCTCAAAAATAAATAAACGTTAAAAAAAAAAATTGGAAGAAAACTCATTTTATGTCAGTCCTTCAAACAGGTGAAGAATGTTAGCATATCTTTATTCTTCTCTTCTCTGAACTAAATATTCCAATTCCTTCTACAGTATGTGACGAGGTTTCCTGCTTCGTTACTGGTTTGACCACAATACCACCTAATATTTGCATGACATTTTATAGCCTCTAAAGTTGTTTGACAAATCTATCTCAGTTTTTATTTTAAAACATTTCCAAGGGCCTTCGAACAATTCTGTAAAGCAGGTATTATTAATCCCACTTGACAGAACTGGAAATGGAGCCCCATACATTTTTAAAAACTATTCAAGGTTACAGGAGCACAAGGTAGGACTCAAATCTAACCCCACCTACTTCTTAGCATATTTATTTTGTCAATTATTCTTTTGATCACAGGTAACAGAAAATTCAGCACAAACTAACTTAAAAAAGAATTTGCAATCTCACACAAAAGAACATGAAAGAACTAAGGGTAGGCTTCCTTTAGTGTTCAAACAATGTGATCAAGGATACATCTCCACTTCTTAGCTCTGCCTCTGGTGTAGGATCCATTTTCACAAAAGTTCTACACAATATGGTCCCAGGATGGTTACTAATAGTTCCAAGGATTTTCCCATTTTCTTACTATGAAGGACAGTGTTTATATACCTGAGGATACAAGTTCCAAAACGGAGCCAGTTACAAAATGGAGAACATAGGCTATAATCATTAGCCTAAGTAAATAAGGGCTTATGTCTAAATTAAAAAGTAGGTTAAATCTCACCTAAACAATACAGCTAAGAAATAAAAAGTAACACTTTGGGAGGAGAGGAATAGATGCTGAAGAGATACCAATAAATAAAATGATCTCCTTCTAATTTGGAACTATCTTAAAACATGGCATATGGAAATGAGTGTGATGCTTCCATCAGACCAGTGAAAGTGTACTATTTCACCTAAAAATTCTATTTGAACTCCTGCACCCACTCATCACCTTACAGCAAATCTATACTAGCTTTTCAAAGTACTCTTTTTTCTTCCTGATTACTGAGTATTTCTTTGAATAGCAACAAGAATCATCATCTCAGTTTAGCACCCAACAGATAATCTGATTAATACATTTTTTAAAGGGATCATAACACCCAGCACTATTTTCGGTGACCCTACTTTTGGTGAAAAGTTCCATTTAAAAGCGACCAAAACTGTCAAAGAGCTAAATTGTGTTGATGGAGATCAAGTCCACTTTTTAAAGATTAATAAGTCTCTTTAAAATAGTGTTGGTCGTGTACCATCTTATAATCTATTGCAGTTTTCAAGACTCAGTTCCTACTTTTCAGGTGCTTAAATCTAGTGGAGAAGACATAGAAATAGATCCTCTAAATAGAATATACCTAGACAGTGGTATACTTATATAGTGAATGCCAAAGAGAGAAAAATCACTTGATTTAATCTATCTAGGAAGTGTAAAAAGAAGTTTTTCAGGTTAAAAAAAGCTAAGTTATTAAATAAGACTGGCTTCTGCAAGGCAGGAAAGCAATGGTATCCTAGGGTGAAGGCACAGTATGACTAAAGGCCCAACACCACCAAATAGCATGGTATGTGTACCAGCAATTTGGTACCAAAAGCATGAAATGTGCAGCAGAATGGTGAAGATGAACTGGTAGGGGCCAGGTCACTGAAAGATTTATAGTTCATGCTAAGTAGGTTGAATATTATCCTAAAGGCTATGGTGAGTCACTGAAGAATTTAAAAGTTCACTGATTTTTTATTCATAATTGGAAGGGGACAAAACTGGAAGCAAAGAAATCAATGTAGGAGGTCAAGGTAAACACTGAGAACTGCAATTAAGTCGGTGGTAGCAGGCAGTCCGGAAGTGTATGTGCTAAAGGATTATTATTAGGTAAAATGGAAAGGTTTTAATGATTGAAAGGTATTAAAATGGGGAGGAAAGAGGAAGAGATGAGGAAAATCTCCAGTTCTCTGGACAGGGCAAATTGGTAGATGGTGATCTCAATGAATGATACAGGAAATAGAGCAGGAGGGAAAGGTGTTGAGAGATGAGAAGGTAACTTGGTGAACTGTTTGCTCACTTGTCCCTAAATGCAATGATTCTGACAAAAGTGTAATTAAGATTTTACCTTTAATTAAAATTTTCTAATGTTTATTTTTGAAGGAGAGAGAGAGAGAGACAGAACATGAGTGGGGGGAGGGGCAGAGAGAGAGAGAGAGAGAGAGAGAGAGAGAGAGAGACAGTATCCGAAGCAGGCTCCAGGCTCTGAGCTGTGAGCACAGAGTCTGACGTGGGGCTCAAAGTCACAAGCTGTGAGATCATGACCTGAGCTGAAGTCAGACACTTAACGGACTGAGCCATCCAGGTGCCCCAAGATCTTACCTTTAAATAACCAGACAGCTATCACAGTTTTGTAAATACAAAAAAAAAAAAAACCAAAAAACAAAAACCAAAAACCAAAAAACCAAAAAAACCCCAAAAAACTAATGAATCAAAACTAAATAAATCAAGACAGAAAAATTATTTCAGTGTTGTGAAATTATCTGGCCTGCTAAGCTAAAATAGAAATGCTATTTCCTTTTTTAAAAGAAGGGTCAGGTGGCAATGGTAAATTTCTTAAAGAAAATTTAACCACTGATTGTAATGTCTGTGGCTTTGGGGGAAAACATAACCCCAAATTACAGTGGCTGTGGTTATAAACTATTATGAAGAGCTTCCAACGTCAGACATAGCTTAAGTGTCTGTGTGCTCTGGAGTCCTTTTACAGGACTTTGCTAGAACAGCAAAATTAATGACTCCTTTCTTTTTGTCCATTTCGGTGTCAATAACAAATGTACTTTCCTTTCGTTAACAGCGATTTTCAAAGGATACAGAATGAATTTAACCAAAAATGCCAGTCATAAACTTTCCTCCGAATATTTCAGAAAAAAACACACAGTCTACAATCAACTCTAAGGATTAGTCTTAATTTGTGATGAAGGCCAAAGTCATCTCTCAGAGTCGGAGAAATATGTGCCAGTCCTTAGAAATTGTGTTTTCTGTTATAGTTTATCATTTATCTCTTCAGTTAATGTCAGTGTTAACACAGAGAAAATCTAGAGGTAAATTACAAAGTAAAAGCTGTTTGTCTTCCTTAGGCTTTTCAGAGTAATTTTAGTTACTTGTTTTCCACTTTGCCACACCCCATTCCTTCCTTATTTCTAGTGTGACTTAGTGGCCAAACACGCTAATTCCTGTTAATTCTCTGGTTTATTTCCAGAATTCTTTTAATTAAAAAAAAATCTGAGTGCTATGAAGTGACCTGCATATTAGAATTAAAACAAACAAACAAACAACAACAAAAAACAAAACACAGCTTCCTGGCTTTTTTAATGTCATCCCTTCAGTCAGTACTCAAGAAGTTGGTAGTTCTCCAGGCTGCAGGGATCATGTAGCTGCCAAAGAACGAGAGGACAGAGTGAGTGTTGACCTCTGAAATCAGACAGGAGTTGAGCAGAAGATGGCAGGAGCTGTTTGTTAATACTTGTAACCCTGAGCTTCCTACAAAATGTAGATGAAGCTTTGGCCACTGGATCAGGGTAACTGTGATACAGAAAGCACCAGTAACTTTAACACCTTCACAATATCTCCTGAAATACAACCATCAAAAGTGTGAGACTATTTCTACTACTACACAGTTAATCTGAAGTGGCCATATTTTTTGTAGGAAGAAGACTGCCACATTCCGTACAAAAATGTCATGCAGGGTCCCGCCCTTCCAGAAAATTTTTGTTCTTATGTATTGGACTTTGATACCATTTATATGGTTATTATTCTCAGATTTTGATCTCTAGCCCTGACAATGCACATAAACTCCAGACACACATTTCTAACTGTCTACCCAACATTTCCTCTAAACTTATGAAGAGGCACCTCAAATTCAATATGCAGAAATTGGATTATTTATCCTGATGAAACTCAACCCTCCTCACCATCTCAAACTGCCATATATCCAATAATTTATTCTGATAGTTACTTGTTTAAAAAAACCAGCTTTATTACAATATTATTTACATACAGTAAGATTTATCACTCTACAATACATAGTTTGGTAAGTTTTATGAAGTGTAATCACAATTATGATTAAAATAATTCTATCACTTTCAAAAAGTGCCCCTCCCCTTCAATTACTGATTTCTTTTCTCTCAAATCAGTTTTGCCTTCTTCAAAATTTCATATATTCTATTTAGAATTGTAACATGTAAATTTTTTGAGTCTGGCTTCCTTCTAATTTCCTTATCTAAACAAGACCTCTACCGCCCTCTCAGTCAAACACATAACCCTTTCCATAGTCCATACCACTATGTGGAAGTACCTTATTCATTGTAAGTCTTTTTCAACTTGAATGTAAGTTCCATGAGTACCTAGGGGCCCTGTCTATCTTGTTTGATGCTATACGCCCAAAACTTCTAAGAGGATCAACAATAAATATTAGTGAATAAACTAATGAAAATAGTCCCTTTAAGTTTTTGCTATTGAAATTATCTATACATTAACTAATCAATGAGATGGATTTGTGCTTTATTCTAAGGTGAGAACATTGGGAAGAAGGGGAAAGCTTAGGGGTGAGTTGCAAGGCCTCTTGAGTGACACTGCCTGATTCTGAATATGGTCTGTTATCTCTTCTAAGGAGTTATCATGGCCTTGAGCAAGTTACATAATCGTCCTAAGCTTTCATTTCTCCATCTGTAAAACTGGGGACAACAGTTTCTGCCTAGTAAGGTGCTTGTGAGTATTAAATGAGATCAAATAGGAGAAACAATTAGAAAACTGCCTGGTACTTAGCACTCCGTGGTAGCCAACGGTGGTAGAATTCCTGCTGTCTCCATCCAGTACCACTGCTACACTACTACTGTCATGTTACTGTTTCCTGAAGCCAAAGACGAAGAAAAACTTCCATAAAAATACATTTTTAGCTAGTAGCCTAAATATTTGTATAGAATAAAGCCAGGTAAGTGAAGCTTGACCATGGAGAATTATTATAGTTTTTTGTTGTTGTTTTTTCTTTAGAGAGGGAGCGCAAAAGTGGGGGAGGGACACAGGAAGGATGAGAGGGAGGAAGAGAGGTGGGGGGAAACTTAAGCAGGCTCCACACCCAGAGTGGAGGGAGCGGGTGTGGGGAACGCCAGCTCCATCTCACCGCCATGAGATCATGACCTGAGTCGACATCAAGAGTCAAACACTTAACCGACTGAGCCACCCAAGCATCCTTACTGCTTTCTTTATCGCTAAAAGAAACAGTAACATTCTGTCAACTTTTGCAATGTCTAATATTCCAGGCATTTTCCTAGAAGTCGTAACAAGGACATTAAGTATAAATCTGAAACTCACAGTTAAAATCTTGTGATTTTAAGGCTATGAACAAGTTCAAGAGGCAGAATTTCACATACCTATCACTGGTAGCCTAAGGGTAAAGTCTATTTATAAATACATTTCTGGTCCTACAACTTAGGTAATTTAGGAAAATTAATTAACTTGGAGGAATTTTTTACAAACCAACCTGTAATACTTCATTGCTTTTTTCAATTTGCTTCTCCATGGAATTAATATGGCTAATTAACGAAATGATGTCTATACATTCACTTGAGAATTTTGTTTTTTTTGTTTTTTTGTTTTTTAATTTTTTTTTTAATGTTTTTTATTTATTTTTGAGACAGAGACAGAGCATGAACGGGGGAGGGGCAGAGAGAGAGGGAGACACAGAATCGGAAGCAGGCTCCAGGCTCTGAGCCATCAGCCCAGAGCCTGACGCGGGGCTCAAACTCACGGACCGCGAGATCGTGACCTGAGCCGAAGTCGGACGCTTAACCGACCGAGCCACCCAGGCGCCCCTCACTTGAGAATTTTGGATGAATACAATTAAGTCTTGTAAGTCATCTTCCTGAGTTAATTGTACATTTTGGAGACTGCTATTTAACGGCAATGACTGGTTTTCTGGAACACATTCTATGAGCTACACATTAGGCTAGGGCCTCCTAAGAGCATCAATATGACTGAGACACTTAAGAAGCTCTCAGTTCAGTGGGACAGTTAGTAAGATAAGTATTTGAACATGATTCATGCTGTAAGAGAATTATAAACTACAAGATAAGAGGTTAGGGCCTTTTCTTCTTCAACAAATGATTTAAGTAGTCTCTAAGCACAGCCACCCTGGGGCCTCCAAACAGGAATTGCTGTTATTTGTCTAAGAACGTCTCTGGACTAATTCTGCCAAGTCTGTATTCCTTGTTATGTATAACCACTGAAGTGCCTGCTGGGTTACCTCAGTGGTCAGCAAATAATTAGACAGTGAATTCCCTAAATACCTTGAACTAGTTAAGTGATCCATCATTTGCCAAGGGAGTTTGCATGTTAGGGAACACCTTCAACACTGCCAGTTTACAACCCTGCCTTAGCCTTCACTTTCTGCTTGAATAGAAGCAAAATCAGCCAGTGGTGAGAGATTAGGTAGGGTCTTTTCGGGTCTTTCCTGGGCATGTGCACAACCTTGTGCATGTATGTGACCTTCAAGAAACCCAGGAGTATTTTATTTTATTTTATTTTATTATTTTTTTTATTTATTTTTTAACGTTTATTTATTTATTGAGACAGAGACAGAGCATGAATGGGGGAGGGTTAGAGAGAGAGGGGGTTGGGGGAGACACAGGATCTGAAACAGGCTCCAGGCTCTGAGCTGTCAGCACAGAGCCCAATGCGGGGCTTGAACTCACGAACTGCGAGATCATGACCTGAGCCGAAGTCAGACGCTTAACCGACTGAGCCACCCAGACGTCCCTATTTTATTTTATTTTTAACGTTTATTTATTTTTGAGACACAGAGAGACAGAGCATGAACGGGGGAGGGTCAGAGAGAGAGGGAGACACAGAATCTGAATCAGGCTCCAGGCTCTGAGCCATCAGCCCAGAGCCGGACGCGGGGCTCGAACTCACGGACCAGGAGATCGTGACCTGAGTTGAAGTCGGACGCTTAACTGACTGAGCCACCCAGGCACCCTTCCAGGAGTATTTTTAAAAATCAGAGCTTTTCAAAACCACCTATAATAATCATATTTCCCAAATTTCCCTTTTAGGTTTTTTGGCCAGGCTTTTGTTTGATCCAGTGGTATTTCTTTCTTAGGCAGAGGTTATACATCTGCCACTCACTGTTTCTCACAAACATTCTGAGGATAGGGCTTTTCCCAATAAGCAAGTTCTAAGCAAATGGGAAATTTCTGGGAAGCTGCCAGATAGGTCAAATAGTAGTAATTCCCTGGAGACAGGTTTTCTTGTGGAGCTCCAAATTTAGTCTGCCCACTCCAGTGGCTTCTACATTGCTGATTTTCATAGCTACCATGATTGTGAGACTACTATTTTTTGTGTGTGTTTTTTTTAATGTTTACTTACTTATTTTTGAGAGTGCGCAGGGGAGGGGCAGAGAGAGACGGAGAGATTCCCAAGCAGGCTCCACACCATCTGTGCAGAGCACAACATAGGGCTCTAACCCATGAACTGTGAGATCATGACCTGAGCTGAAACCAAGTGTCAGACGTCTGCTTAACAATGGAGCCACTCAGGTGCAAAAGACTACTACTTTTTGAAACTACCTTGTAACCAGGGAGAAGGGGATGGGGATAAAGCAAGTTAAAAATCTACAAACTTGCTGTTCTTGGTGAGATTTAACTATTTTTGCTGAATAAATATTCCTTGGGTTGTTGAAACCTTTGGTTAATATCCAGAGTTCTGAAAAAGTTGATTTTGACAATTTTTGCCAGTGTTGTCATTGTCTTTATGGAGAAGCTAATTTGCAGAGTTCTTTATCATTCCTGAAGTGCTTAGCCTCTCCATTTCAAAGAATATTAATATTTACCCAATTTCTTATTTATTTATTTTGTGTGTGTGTGTGTGTGTGTGTGAGAGAGAGAGACAGAGAGAGAGCGAGCAAGTGAGCAGGGGAGGGGCAGAGAGAGAGGGAGAAAGAGAATCCCCAGGACACTCCGTACAGAGCCTGACATGGGACTTGATATCACAAACTGAGATCATGACCTGAGGTGAGTTCAAGAGTCAGACACTTAACCAACTGAGCCACCCAGGTGTCCCTCAATTTCCTTTTAGTACATTCAGTTTACAAGTGCAAACATTTAATCTACCTGAAATTCATTTTAGTACACAAAATGCAGAACAAAATGGGCAGCCAGTTGCAATTATTTCCATTTTTTTTCTGGGTTCATTAGTAAGATATTTTTGAGAATCTAATAAAAACTATGGACCATTTCTGCAGAAAAATATGCACATACACACAGTTTTGCATAATTTCATTAGATTCGCAGACTGTATGGGCCCCTTCCATGCAACTCAGATTAAGAGATTTATAAATTACAGAAATATCTGTGTATCTGTATTCCATCCTATTCCATTGGTCTGTTCTATATCTGTAACAGTACTGTACAGTTTTAATTACACCACACATCTTTTTGATTCAAGGCCTTTGCACTTGCTACTCCTCTGCTTGAAACATTCTATCCCCAACTATTCACAAAGTAAACTCCTCACTTCAACGCAGGCCTCAGCTCAAATGCTAACTCCTAACATAGGCTTTACCTGACTATCCTATCTACATATTGGTTCCCTGACTCTCCGGCCCCTTACACAGCATTATTTTAATACATGACACTGATCACTACCTCACATTATATCTTTAATACTTTCCTATCAGTCTTCTTCATAAGAAGGCAGGGAAGTTGTTGTTCTCCTTCTTACTACTCTGTCACCAGAAATAAGTACAGTCCCTAGAACATAGCAGGCAGTCACTTCAGTTATTAATGTGAAACACCGAAAAGTAGATTTGACCATGTGAATTTGCTTGCTTACCCTACCGGCCTAAATAAACAAAAGATAAATGAGCTTCATATGGCTCCCAAGAAACGTAATTTGTCAATTTTCTAGACTAGGACTATGAAGCTCTAAGGAGCTAAGGGAATGACCGGTGTTTGGTGGTAGTTCTTTACTACAACTACATGAAAATGAAGGCAGCTGAATACATTTGACATGACCACCTCACATTTGAAAATTTGAGAGTTAACTGGAAACATTGTTCTTTCTTCTATATATGTTCCCTATTCAATTCTCTTAACCACACGGCAGTTAAACACATACACACACACCACACCCACATACTCTCTCTCTCACATGCATGGAAAATATGCAAACGTTGGAAAGAAAATAAATACAATGCATTTATTCATGACATGCTTGGATTATCTTCACAGTACTCTGAAACTGTGGCAAACAGTTCTTAAAGTATATTATACACTGTAGTGTTTTCTAGAGACAAGAATGTCCCCGACAAACCAGCAGAGAAATATGCTCTTTACGATATATACTTTTCTGTTTGAGTGATGACCATGTGCTGATTTATTCATGCCCTCTTGCCCAATTTCACGGTGACTAATAGCCCACATCTATGTGAGGTTAGAGGAGTGGTCTGTGGTCACAAAAAGTCTTAAGTAAACTCTCTCGAATCAGAACTTAACCAAAGATCGTGACCTTACTAGCACAGAATTCCAACCAACTGAACTGACAATTAAACATCTTACATACAATATGTGCTCAATATATATTTGATGATACTAGCAACAGATTACAAAAGGAATTAGAAAGTAATCGTTACTCAAAATGAAAAGGCCAGGAAATAAACGAATGAGATCTGTGACCACACAACTGTTATCTTACCATAAATACTACCTAAAGATCTGTTTAATTTTTGTAACAAATGAGTAACTATGTGCTCTTGAGTATAAATTTAAGTGACATTTTTAAAAAAGTGTATAACATTTACCCTGGATGTTAAGAGCACTGAGTTTAGATTGGCTAATTAATCATAAGAAAAGCTTCCAGGTTGTTTGGTACAAGTCGTTTTAGCTACATTCATAATGTATGGTTGAATAAACAGTGGTAGTATATATAATGCTTTGATCATGGAAAACAAAGACTTCTATAAATGTTATCTTTTGCTTTATATACTTATTTAAGGAAAGATTTACTCAAGTATCTGATTGCCTACATAACAAAAAGACTAAATACATGGAAAATACAGCCATGCAAATTCAGTTATGGAAAATGAAAACAATGTAGTTTTTAATTGTTCAGATAAGTAGACAAAAGTTTATTTTGTATACAGGCCATACTTGATATGTGATACCTTTTATGAAACCATGGGGATTATCTGTGAGGTCCTATTAATTATCAGTATCAACTACAGATATATAGATACACATATTGGGTATAATTAATGGGATCAAACTGTTTTCTACTCATATATAATACTTTATATTGATTGTGTCTGTATGTGTGTATGTGAAAAAGGAAAAAAATAAATAAACCAGAGGTTTAACATAGTTGCAATAACTAGACACAAATTTGGATCCTGACTTTTTAAAAAATAGTCAAAAGATAAAATTATAAATTACTGAATTTTCTTTTTTTTTTAAATTTTTTTAACGTTTATTTATTTTTGAGACAGAGAGAGACAGAGCATGAACGGGGGAGGGTCAGAGAGAAAGGGAGACACAGAATCTGAAACAGGCCCCGGCTCTGAGCTGTCAGCACAGAGCCTGACGCGGGGCTGGAACCCACACACTGCGAGATCATGACCCGAGCTGAAGTAGGACGCTCAACTGACTGAGCCACCCAGGCGCCCCAAGTTACTGAATTTTCAGTATCTGAAAGCAGAAGTATACTGATATACTAAAAATTATTAGCATAAAATATTAATATTATAGACAAAATAATTAAACTGATATGTTCACTAAGGTGATTTTAAGATAAATAACAAGGAAACTTCATTTTGAGCAAAACAAGGAAAAAGACAGTTACAAAGAGTTAATTTTACTAACCTGACTTATTTTTCTCTGTTCTTGTATTGCTTTCTGAATTGCCTGAGATACTTCCTCTTGATCTTTTGCATGTTCAGTCTTCCATAACTCCCTTTCTTCAGCATGGGCTTTTTCCAGATTTTTTCTTTCTTCTTCTATGGCTTTTAAAACTGCATCCTTCATTGCTTCTTTCTCAAGCTTCAAAACAAATAATGACTCTAATGAAAATATTTGAATGAGTGACTGCATAAGTCCTTGAATAAGAAAGATGTGGGTTAACCTTTAAAAGGTACAAACTCGAATTCTATAGGGTTTAGTTCTGACACTGCTGTTTTTATGCACTTAATACCTGGTGCAGAATCAAATATTTGTTTTTGTACAAATATCCATACATTATTTCCAAGGCATATGTAAACTTCAAAGAAACTAAGCTTTACCTTAGTAAGTAACAGTTTTCAAACTATTTGGTCTTAGGATCTCTTTACACTCTTAAAAGTTACTGAGTAATTAAAAGAGCTTTTGTTTATGCTGGCTATACATATTAAGATTACCATATCAGCAATTCAAACCAAGACAAAATAAAAATATTAATTCACTCTATATTAACATTAGATGTTCTGTATATTAATAATCTTTTATGAAAAATAACTATATTTTCCAACACTTAGAAGTGAAAAGAATATCTGTGAACCTCCTTAATGCCTCACTTAATAGAAGAAATTTAGGTCTCATACCGGCCTTCTGTTTTAAATTTGTAAAATGGTTTTTGGTTGAAGTATATAAAGAAAACTCAGTCTCACACAGACATGTAGTAGAAAAGGGAGGAGTATTTAGTAGCCAGTTTATATCTTTGTAAATATTGGTGATTCCATACTGAAACTTATCAAGGGATAGCTCTTAAAGGGTAGTTGCGATAAGGAAAATCACATAATGGCAATGAAATCTTTGTATTCTGCTACTTACTATATTACAGTCTTTTCTTGCACTTTGAATGAGTCCTTTATCTATGTGTGATTTTTTTAAACATTTTTATTTGGAAAATATTAACGCAATAAATTATGCATCTCCTCTAGATGTTTACACATTTCATTATATCATAACAAAAAAGGTTAAATTTGTTAATGTCACCATCAATTTCATAATAAAAGTCTTTATCTGAAAACAGATACAAATTTTCCAAAATTCTAATTTTGCTTTAAAGCTCAAATTTTATCATTGGCAACAAAAACTGTTAGTTTTCTGGAGATGCTGGGCTCACTCTATTTACTTTGGAGAAAATGTCTGCCAAATACTAAAGTCTGCATAACCTTATTATTCACTAAAATGGTGTTCCATAAAAGTTACCAACTTCAGTTGCAACTCAAACATAGGAATTTCTCTCTAGAAAACCATCATACTTTGGGATGCAGTAATGTCCATGGTCCTTCCACCTCTGATGTCCACAGTTAACACTCTTCTCTCTCTTCCAGTTAGCCAAATTTGACACAAGTTTTCAAAGCTGAGTTACCATTTTCTGAACTCCTGTTTTACTCTACGATTCTTCTCTGAAACTACTCTCTTACGGTGCTCACCAATGCTCTCCATTTTGTTAAATCCAAATAACAATTTTTTCCTTTTTTAATCCTTACTTATCTTGATGTTGAAGTGACATTTTACATATGACTATTTCTGTTTTCCTTTTCTTGGTTTGCATAACAGCATGCTGCTCTTATTTCTACTTATATGGCTGACTCTATTCAGTTCTTTATAACTTCCTTCTCTCTCTGGGTTTTAAATTTTGGACTTTCAGTGCTCAGACCTTGCATCTCTTGTTACTCTATACTCTCCTGTGAGGTGATTATACATAACAATAATTTCTGTGGTTACCATTCCATCTGTTTGCTGAAAAAAAGAAATAAACTATATTAGCATCTTCAGGTCGTTCCTTTCTCCTCTGAGCTGTGAGGTAGATTTAGTTGCCTACTTGCCTTATTTGAATATATCACAGGCATCTCAAACTATACCAGAGAAATAGTACCACTTTCCATGTTGTTTCTGAATCACTACTCTAGGAGTTCCCAACATGGCCTCCTTCTGTATTATCCACACCAAACATATATCCTGATTCCATTTCCTATTTCTAGAATTTGTCTATTTCTTTCCTTTAAACTATTACTACTACTCTATTTCTGCCACTCGCTATCTTTTACATAGACTTTGGACACACTCTATTCTTTCCTTGCCTCTAGCCTTTGTTGCCTCTAATTTCCCCCAAATTAACGTAAGTTAGCATTATATCATACCTACACTCAAAATTTCAATGTTTCCATCGTTACCTGTAGAATAAAATTCAGACTCACAATTCAGAATATTAGTCATCCTTCAAGCTAATTTTAAAAGTAGTTTATTGTTAAAAAACTCCTATGACATGGAAATACTGTCTATATACTCATAGTAATTTAATGCATTCCACCTTGCCTTATTGGTAATAAGTAATATTTTTCTTATGTGACTGTAAATATTTTAAGACAAAATCATCGTCATCCTTCATGTTCCACCCCTGGCACAGAGATTTGCAAATATTAAACTTTTCAGATATTTGCCTTACTAAATTTAAATTTAAATCCAGATCTCAAAAGTTAGTGCTATATATGTACTTGCTGGCATATGTATATTTAATATCACGGACATACTATTTAGAAGAGGTATTTCAAAGTTGACTTTAAAAATCATATATCTTTTTAAATATTTTTTAATGTATGTTTATTTTTGAGAGAGAGAGAGAGAGAGAGGGAGACAGAGAGAGAAAGTGGGGGAGGGGCAGAGAGAGAGGGAGACACAGAATCCAAAGCAGGCTCCAGGCTCTGAGCTGTAAGCACAGAGCCCGATATGGGGCTCGATCTCACGGACTGGGAGATCATAATCTGAGCTGAAGTTGGACACTTAACCGACTGAGCTGCCCCAAAAACATAGATCTTTATAAATACATACATAAACACATACACACACACACACACACACACACACACACACACACACATATATATATACACACATGCTCATACGTTATTTGTGAGGATACCTATTAAATACCAAGAGTTTATTAGTATCCCAACATATATTCTTTTTTAACAATTAATAATCTACAATATTTTAATGCCATTCTATTCCTAAATTTAACAATAATAGGAACAGCAATATCCTAACTTTAACAGGAAAAACAAGAAAGAAAAAAATTATTTGGTTTTTCTGTAATGAGGTTTTATGCAAAAAAGTAGATTGACTATACTATACTATGAACTCAGTTTTTAAATTCCACTTACTTACAAAGAATACCATTATTACAGATAGAAATACCTTTGCAGCAGATAATAAAGCCTCTTTATTTCTTTGCCTTTCTTCCTCCAAACATTTTTCCAATATTACCTGTAAACGATAAGACAGTTGGGTAGACAGTGAATGTATTATTTGAGGTAATTATTTGAGGTAATAGAACACGTTCTTTCTACACTCTGAGCAAACTTAAAGTATTACCTTCTGTTCTTGAGACTGTTGAATCAAAGTTTCCTTTATCTTTTCTTTTAACAGTTCCTTCTCTGTATCTAGCATTTCAAGGAGCCTCTGATGCTACAAGGAAAGATAAATGGATTATGATTATGGTTAGGAGACCAATAATCTATCAACAAGGAGTACAGCTTGTGGAA
Source organism: Panthera uncia (assembly GCF_023721935.1). Taxonomy (NCBI): domain Eukaryota; kingdom Metazoa; phylum Chordata; class Mammalia; order Carnivora; family Felidae; genus Panthera; species Panthera uncia. The sequence goes on along the minus strand of NC_064809.1, from coordinate 59,986,682 downwards.
TCCATTTGTCTGGTTCTACTGAAGTAGTCACTAGAGGAAACAATGGGAAGATTGCTAAAATGAAGGCATACAAGCCAAAAAAACCCCACTGAATTCACCTTTCTTCAATCGGCCAAGAGATCTTTTTGTGGCTCCAAACTCAACAAAGTACATGATATGAGATCTAACTTAGGCACAACTACTCCAAATTGGAAAATAAATCAGAAAAGTATTAAATATCTTTCATCAAAATTAAATTTAGAAAAATTACTCACTAAAATTATTAGTTTGCAGCAAAAGAAGCAATCAGATAAGAACTGATATTTGTTTGATGAACAACTATCATATTATTTGTGTTTCTAGTAAAGCACTAAAAGAAATTGAAAAATTATTGTACTTCAAGATTTTACCATAGATTCAGAAAATAAATCAATAAAAACAGTCAAAGGAATTTATGTGGTAGCTAATGTAACAATACACAGAATCCATACATTTACTTTTATTCTAATGTGCTAGTGAAAAAGCATACACAACCATCAGCCAGTTATCATGGAGTAGGCGCTCAGAGTTTGAAGTTTTCTAAGAAAATTCAACCTTTGTATCCTTAATATCTTCAATATAGAGAAGCCAGGTACTTGTTCTGGAACAGTACTTTTATGAGGAAACACAACCCCAAAGAAAAATACATATGCCTACTCACACAGATTTCTCATTCAGTTACTACAGGCAAATAAGAATACTTTTTCTGATTTCTCTGATTTTGAAGCCTCCTTAAAATATGAACTTACTTGAACACCCGATATTTTACAATGTCTTTCAAAGTTGTCTGATGTAAAGTATTTTTTAAGGAGGCAGTTTACTTGGAGACAAAGTCACCAAAATAGTTATGCCTGGGAAGAGAATCTATTATTCTTATTTTTAATTATAATGTTACGTTTTACCTTTATTTTTCAAGAAAATAAGAAAAATCACAAGATGTGTTTTTTCATTAAAAACAAATCCAAACTGTGATATTAACCATGGCATGCCTATGAGAAATTATTGGTACCATATGAATTTGTGAATAGCAGCTAACAAATCAGTAGACTTATCACATGCTACGTCATAACTGAGACTTTAATTCTGTATTCTATGTAAAATCTAGATGCACACAAAATGTCACTGAATCAGAAAAAAAAATCTAATCCTATTTAAAATACGCACACAAGAAAAAAGTTAAAAAATCTTATACCAGGTAAACAATTAGACTTAAAAATGATAAAATGATTATTAGTTAGACTTAAATAATTAGACTTAAAAATGATACAATTCTCATATGAGACCAAAAAATATTGAACTTAGGCTTTGGGGGTAGGGGTAAACATAACAAAATAGAACCAATAAAAACTATTAGGATTAAACTACAAAATAAACTTTTCAGAGCTAATAATAACTTTGAAAATTATTTCTTCTTAAAAAGAATTGTTATGTTAATAAGTCAGACTAATGGAAATCATTAAGTAATTAATTGTAAGTAGGCCAAGTTTCTCTAGTGGTCTAAGAACTAGTACATTAGCTAAAATGACAATGCACTGTTTAGAAAATTCATTCCTAAACTCTATTTCTTAATTCTGATAGTACACTATAATGGAAGACTATTTTTGAGCTTTCTTCTAGAAGAATAAACCCTAAATTACCATTGGAAAGAAGCATCCTACAGAAAATATAATTACTGAGAAAATAAAATTGAGAAAATATAATTGAGAAATTATACTTGAGAAAATATAATTAAGTTACTGACTTATAAATATAGGTAACAGTAGTTAACATTTTTGGAGCTTTTTTAAGATGTCAGGCATTGTTAAAGGGGCTTTGTATGTGGCTGTATCATATTAAATCCATAACAAACTAAGGCAATATTCTTTCTTGTTTCAGATGAGTGATCAGAGACTTCAGAGAAGCTAAGTAAATTGCCAGGTCTCTAATGAATCACTTCAGCAATAATCTTATCTGTGTACTCATTATCAACGGTAATAATTACCTACTAGCTAAAAGTAGCCTCAGTAGTACCTAGATGTTACCTAAAACTAAAAGCTACAAGTTGTAAAAGTTATTACAAGTTATGTGTCAGATAAGGCCTCACTTGCATTTGACCAATCTATGCTTCTGATTTTGTTCTTTTCAGAATAATATTAAATAAGATAGTTTATTGAATAAATACTAATTAATATTGGGGAGATGATTCAGAAAAATGCTAAATGACATGTTTAAACCCTAAAATTAAACACAGTTAATTTGTAAAATGAAGCTAATCGAGAACAATATAAAGATGCATCTTTGGGAACTTGTACAATTTTGGCCTTATGAAATATTCCTAGGAATGGTACTGGCTGGTTGATAATTGAGCATGGTTTATATTTTGAGGCATGCCCTCACACTGTATTCCAGAAAAACAATAGTAGGGCAAAGGATAAGGCAGATTCTCTTTGAAAACAGAATCATGGACTGGATGAGCAACTAACCAAGAAACTATTCCACTGTTGGAACAGAGACATCAGCAATATTTGGTATCTGCTATGGGCCAACCATTGCTACTTATCTCATCGCACTCCCTTTTTGAAAAATGGGAATTATAGTTGCATCTTTTCTGTTCTCTTCTTTTTGAATGTACTGATTATAACTTTTTGGAGCGAGGAGGGTAGGGGCAAGGGCTCTGCTCTTTCTAGAGTTCCTTTTCTGTTTATTTGAGTCGGTAATTTTCTCATTTAAGACATTTCTCCAATGTTTGGTAATCTTTTTCAGTTCATGCATACTAAAATTTCAGACACAAAAAAGCTGGTAAGAAATTCTGCGTATGTGGGCAAGTTTCACAGTAGGTACAAAAAGCTGGCTTTTTCCTGGTTGTGGTGGCAATTCCCAAATGTCATGTCTATACACATTCTCTTGGGCTGCTCTTTTGGCCTCGAAAAAAAAAAAAAGTTCCCCAATCTTCTCACTGGTGCTGTAAGGCAAATAAATATGCAGCATTCTAGGAGTGATATAAGCAAAGGGGATGGGGGTGAAAAGCTCATTGTAAAATGGATTTTGATTTAATCTCCCAGTTTTTAGTCCCTGCCTTACTCCTCTTTATGTGGTCAGAGTATCATGTTCGATCCCTCCTTTGTCTTGCTAGGGTGTACAGTAATTATCTGAATTAAGAATGATAGGCTGCAGGGTGACTTTCAACCATTCCTTCAGCTTTGCACCTGGTGCCCTTATTTCCTGAGGCTCTCTTGGGATTTGCAGGAAAGAGCAGCCTGCCTCATATGAATTTCACCTTAATGGACTAAGCTTACAATGTTTTAGCCTCTGCTAAGTCCATGATACTGCCTACCTCTTACCTTTGCTAGTTTCTTTATTGTCTTTTATTTGTTTGGGTCCCCTTTAGTGTCATTTAGTGATTTTTTGAGGGGAGAGACATACAGAAAGGTAGAAGAGATGAGTATATTTAATTTACCATACTTATCTAGATTTAGGACCACTTTTAAAAAAACACTTAATTACATCTTATCTTTTGACTGAACATTATATGTCAAGCACTGTGTTAAGAACTTTAAAGTATTAGTGGGAATGAATCCTCACAACAACCCAGAAATGTCTTACCACTTACATTTCACAGATTTTCAAAATGAGTTTCAGAGTGGTAATATAAATTGCTTACATTCATAGGACTAATTAACAGTTAAAACTGAGACTGGGACCCATTAAGGGCTGAATACAAAATCACAGACTTTACACTAGATTCTCTAGAATCAACATACAAGTAAGGGCTCTTTCTGTTCCATCTCTATGGGCTGTTTCTTTGACTTTCTGGGTTTCAGTCATACATTCATACTAATTACCTAGCCTTATAATTTATAAGAAAAAAAATGCATAATTATAGTTATGTTTTGGTCATGGTTCCCCCTCCCCCCACATCTGGCCCCTTAAGGGAAGGTAACAGAGATGGCAAGACCATAGAAACTAGAAGGGAAGAGGAAAACACTCATCCTTGAGGAATATTTTTTTTTTTTTAAGCAAGACTGTAGGATATTTAGGTACATGAGACTCTTCCACTGGAATGCCAAGAAATATACACAATGAGCCAAAAACTTTGCTCAGGAATCAATGCCTATATCAGCTAACACATTTTTCTCTTTTTAAAAGACACATACACTTTCAGGGAAAGACTTTTCTGAAAGAATAAATTAATTTATTAGTAGCCAATTATAAAGACTGCATTATATATTTCCGTAAGATGAAAAAAAAGGTATTCTTCAGTTCCATTTATATTTTGGGGGCATCTCCCTGGGAGGCAATATATCTCATTAGAACTAACACGGACACTGCAATCTTGTTTCCATAGAGCAGTGGTTATCATGTTTGCCTCAAACATGGGCGCTGGAATCAGACAGATCTGGAGTCAGTCACTAGTTCTTCACTTAAGGAAGGTACAACTTAAAGGTTTCTAAGCTTCTGTTTTATTTCCTTTATTATGTAAGAAAGGCTAATGAAAGTCAGGCTAATAATGCCAACCTCACAGTTATGAGAATTAAATGAAGTAATGTAGGTAATACATCTGGTACTCAAAAATGTTAACTAGACTTCCTGTCAAGCAGCTCATAAGATAATACAGTTCATTTATGAAAAAAAAATTTTTTTTGCATATAGAAGAAAATATTGGTTGCTACTTAAAAGTAAAGGCCTAAGAAGGAACATCCATACCCTTTTTCAATAATAATTTTGAAAATACCTTTCATTGAATTATAGTGTTAACTTTGTAATCCATGCCAATTTCATTTCAGTGGATATTACTAAATAGTAGACCTTATAATCAGGAATAAAGGCCATTCCTGTCATAGAATACTTGAATCTGCGGAAAAGGCTATCCAAGACTACAAGCAGTAGTTTTAGACATCTATTTTGAAACTTTTCAAAATCTTTCTTTTTTCAATCTAAATTAAGATTGCAATGCATTTTTGTTCTCAACATGACTGCTGTCTTTTCTGTTTCTAGACTTGCCCTTTAGAATAAGTCCTCTCTGTAAAATCTGACCATGACCATTCAACTATACTTTGAACATAATGGATCATAGCACCAACTATGGATCACAGGACACAAAAAACATAGATTCAAATACTAGCTCTCCTTGCTAGTTCTACTCTAGTCATGTGGTCTTTGACACATTTTTTAAACCTGAAATTCAGTATTGATCTTCTGAAAAATGAGGATTAGCATCCACTTTATAGGGTTGTTCTGATGATTGATCAAATATATCAAATGTTTTATGTAGCATCACACCTATTGTCAGTGTTCATAATTTTTACTTATTAGAGTTATGAACGATTTTTTAAAATTTTATTTTATATATAGAGAGTACAAGCAGGGAAGAGGGGTAGAAGAAGAGAGAGAACCTTAAGCAGACTCCACACTCAGTACAAAGCCTGACATGGGGTTCGATCCCATGACCCTGGGATCGTGTCCTGAGCTGAAATCAAGAGTCAGATGCTCAACCGACTGAGCCGTCCAGGCACCCCAAATTATGAACTTCTATAGAAAATTTGAGCCAAATGTCTATCAAGTGATAAATGGATAAAGAAGGTGTGATTGATACACACGCACACACACACACACACACACACACACACACATGCAATGCAATATTACTTGGCAATCAAAAAGAATGAAATGTTGCCATTTGCAACAACATAGATGGAACTGGAGTATACTATGCTAAGCGAAGAAAGTCAGAGAAAGACAAATACATGACTTCACTCATAGATGGAATTTAAGAAACAAAACAGATGAACGTAGGGGAAGGGATAGAAAAATAGGATAAAAACAGAGAGGGAGGCAAACCATAAGAGACTCTTAAATACAGAGAACAAACTGAGGGTTGCTGGAGGGAAACTTCCCCTCACCCCAGCCCTGGTAACCTCTAATCTACTTTCTGTCTCTATGAATTTACCTATTCTAGATATTTCATATAAGTGGAATCAAATAGTAGTCACCTTTTGGTTTGGGTAATTTCACTTAAAATAATGTTTGCAAGCCTCGTGCATGTTGTAGTATGTATCTGAACATCAGTCCTGTTTATGGCTGAATAATATTCTATAGTGTGAATATAGTACTTTCATTTTATTTATTCATTTGTTGATGGACACTTGGGTTGTTTTCAACTCTTGACTATTTTGAATATGCTATGAATATTCATGAGTAAAAAATGTATTTGAGTCCCTGTTTTCAATTCTTTTGAATATATACCTATGTGCAGAACTGCTTGGTCATATAATAATTTATGTTTAATTTTTTGATGCACCACCAAACTGTTTTCTACAGTTACCCCACCAGTTTATCTTTCAACAAGCAATGTGCAAGGGTTCCAATTTCTCCTTACCCTCTACAACATGTTACTTTCTTTTTTTTCTTCTTATGATAGTCGTCTTAGTAATTGTGAAATGGTATCTCATTGTGATGCTTTTTCCATTTCTCTAAGCATGTTGAACATCTTTACAAGTGCTACTTCTACTTTTGACACTGTACTACTCCTTTCCAACTATTACTAGCATTATCTGCACAAAAAGGAAGTGGTTATAGCTCTTTCTGCAGTCTTTATAGGACTGTAGTATAAAGTGCACTGGACTTGAGGTTTCTTCATTGTCTGAGATGCTGCCAAAAGTAGGGATGCCTTTCCTCTCTGGGCCAGAGGTTATTTCAGTTAATTACAGCAAACCAGAAATTATAATGTTAAGAAACAGCTTAGCCAAAAAGATTTCAGCCTTCCTTTATTCTATCTAAAATAAAGTATGAAATATATCTGGGGATTATTTGTATTACTCCTGCATTCTGCCTCAATACAGAATTCCTTAATTGTCCAAAAGTTCCAGCATCCTAGAAATGGCTCTCCAGCATCCAACATCAGAGCCAAAATTGAGCCAATTGGCAACATCCAATCATAAGATTTGTGTCTAAATATTTATAACTTCAGAGGAACATTCAACAGAATTTGCAAGACATGCCCTTATAGCATTTTAAAAGGCATTATGAAAATTAATTGAAATCTGTATCAGTAAATTTCACCCAAGAACAGTGAAGAGCTGATGACATTTTGCTTATCTAAAATATTGTATTGATTGATTCTTAAAATTGTATTGAAATTTTAGTGTTTTTTTTTTCTTTAGGATATTGGAAAAATAAATGCAAACTACACAGTTCCATTAATCTTACAGAGTAGATGCCTAATGCAAGAATCTCAAGGACAGTCCTTTGAAATTTAGCCTAAAGCATAAAGACATTCAGAAATAGATTGTTTTTTCCTCCTCTTGGAAGGAGTTCTTCCAAGTGAAAAATGTTTGATGCAGACTCAAATATAAATATGGAGGTTATGTGGTTTTTACATGGTTCCTCTAAAAAATATTTAAAACTCTCTGTTTTCTTGGAATGTGAGTCACAAGAGATACTGTAAAAAGATTTAATCACAATCATACACGGACAGTTTTTTGCATGTTAAATTATAGACTAAGCAATCATGAAAGCTCATGTTCAGGTATACGGTTATCTATCACAGGTCCAAAAAACTTCACATAATTTCATGTGTGGTGTATGTATATTACGTAGCATATTATTACGTAATTAAAACTCAACAAGCATCATCTTACACTTTCTATAAAGTACAGACATTGAATAAGATCAAGTGGTCTAGTAGGTTTTTAAAGCACAAGCTCATATATGCCTCCATTTAACACGACTTTAAAGACGCTAAATAAATTTAATAAATGTCTTAATGTAAAGTGAGTTGCAGACATTTCACCCATTCATGGGCCAACACATTAAATATTGTTTAGAGGGGCGCCTGGGTAGCTGAGTTGGTTAAGCGTCTAACTCTTGATTTCAGCACAGGTCATGATCTCATGGTTCATGGGTTGGAGCCCTGTGGTGGGCTCTGCGCTGACAGGCAGGGTCTGCTTGGGATTCTCTCTCCTCCTCTCTCTCTCAAAACAAATAAATCAACATTTTAAAAACTATGTTGTTTAGAAAGAAAACCTAAAGCAGATAAACTGATATTAAATCTACTCAAAGCAGTTACCACAAGCCCAATAATATCAATAAACTTCTTAAAATAAATAAAATAAAACTATAAGCTACACTAGACTTATTTCACTGAAATAGGCTTATTTCTAATAGGCATGAAAAAATATAAGCAAATTAGTTATTCCTCTTAAATTGAGTGATACATCAGCATAAAAAAAAAAAGGTAAGACTAGTTTATATTTCCATAATGAGGTTTCTTTATTTGGATAGTGTATATTTTATTAAATGGAAAATTAGGATATGCCCCAATCCTAAGTTTAAATAGAATATTTCTGCTTCAACCATTTTCAAGTGAAATACCCTCTGAAAATACATCTCAATCCTATTATTCCTTCCACTTACCTAAGCACAATAAAATAAGCTTGTTTCAATATAATAGTGCCTTTCAAATTGACATCTGAAATAAGTGACCCATGTATATAAGACAGTTCCCTTAGCAAAAAAGCATAACGCAACTGGTGTAGTACTTTCAGGAACCAATTTAATAGCATAACAACTGTCCTTAAGTCTGGTCTGTGCTTCCTATTCTTAAAATTTATTATCAGAAAATACTATGTACTTACCTCTCAATTTTTCATGCTTGTCGATTTTATAACTCCATTTTTGTATCCTGCACAGTAATATCCCTAAACTAGTTAGAATCAGACTTAAAAAAAAAAAGTTGACAAAGGAATATTCTAATTTATTACAGAATGGGGATCTGCCAGACAAAAATCAGTTTCAGGAGCACAGCTCCTACTGTTTACATTGTGTTTCCTGTGTCGAAAATTGTTTCATCCATTTTTTTTTATGTGTGTGTGTGTAAACGTACATACACACACACAAGTAATACACACACATATATATTATACATATAAAATAGCAGAAAAAGGAAAGTACTGACATAAATGATAAAGGCATATGTTTCATAAAACAAATACAATTATGATAATATGGAAATCATTAAACTTGCTGAAAAGGATGAATTATTGCCCTTAATTGGATATTCAATGAACTAAGGACAGTCTATATAAGGTCTCTAATACTGAAATAATATAACTGAGAGATCTGTCTATAAAGGTAAGGTGTAATTACTGATGTCATAGTTTTTAGATGTCTTGGGAATGAAAACCCTTATACTGGGTAAGTTTATTCATCAGTGTTAGCATATTTTCAAAAAGACATCTTGTACAAAAGTAGGAGAATGCTTATAATGCAAAAGAATAAAAACGATATGTATGAAGATGTATATGGCAAAATTCCTTATAAAAGTGTAAAACCCAAAACATTTAAAATGTCCAAAAAAAGGGGTACAGTACAAGAAATGATAGTATGTCAACTAAAAGGAGTATCGTGATCATTAAGCATAATAAAACTATGCATAAATATAGAATTATGTTTATAAAATGCAATTATTTGAAGAAAAAACATAAGATTATTTAAAACCATCATCATTATTATAAAGATGTAATATTATATATATTTGAATAAATATTGAAAGGGACGAGAACAGAAAAAAGAACATTGCTTTACTGGGAAACTGGTAGATGAATATTATTCTTTTCTAAATTTAGTATCAGTCTAGTAAAAGACAAAGAATAACTTCTTTTTTTAAATGTTTTTATTTATTTTTGAAGGAGAGACAGAGCATGAGTGGGGAGGAGCAGAGAGAGAGGGAGACACAGAATTTGAAGCAGGCTCCAGGCTCTAAACTGTAAGCACAGAGCCCGATGTGGGGCTCGAACTCATGAACTGTGAGATCATGACCTGAGCTGAAGTCGGACGTTTAACTGACTGAGCCACCCAGGCGCCCCAAAGAATAGAACCTCTTGAAATGGCAGCAGGAATATAATTTGATACATAGGGGGAAAATGGTGGAAAAGACTAAGATGTGCATAAAATATTTGATAATAATTAATTAATCTAACATTTATTTGCCTACATTTTAGAAAACAAATTAAAACCCGTGAAAATGAAGAATTTTTCACAAGCAATTTAGTCTTTTTTGTTAAATTTTATAAGGTAAAGAAAAACACAGGCATACGGGAAGTCTTGATTATGTAGATTTTGTGGGTAAATATTTAATGTTAACTGTCAAATCTGTCCCTATTGGCCTACCTATAGTATAATATCAGCAATTTGAAACTCAAAGCCTTCCATAATCTAACCCTAATATATTCTTTTCCAATCTAATTTATCTTCAAAGTCATTTCAACATGTTAACAACCAACTTATTTTCTTCTACAATTATTTGCTATACCACCATTTGCATATTTCTCGAGACATTTGATAGATACTCTCAAAAGAGTTTTATGGATCTAAGAAAATATATAAAGAGCTGTGCATTTTTAGGTAGAATCTTTATTAACGTGATGAGTATTTTAAACTACTAGATAGGAAGAAAGTACACATGCTTCCTAGAAGTATTTTATTAACATGTTTTTTTATAGAACATCTTAGATTTTTACTATGAGATGTGTGGTTTGAGAAGTTGTGGTTTAAACCACTATTGTCTTGACAGGCTATTTACTGATTTTAGCAATTTTATTTATATTTGTTTATTTTTTAGAGAGACAGTAAGTGTGAACAGAGGAGAGGAACAGAAAGAGGGGGAGGGAGGGAGGAAAGCGGGGGGGGGGGGGGAGAGAGAGAGAGAGAGAGAGAGAGAGAGAGAGAGAAAAGCCTTCCATACTCAGTGCAAAGCCTGACACGGAGCTTGATCCCATGACTCTTGGATCATGACCTGACCTGAAATCAAGAGTCGGACACTCAACTTACTGAGCCATCCAGACACACCCTCATTTTAGCAATTTTAAAATAATTATGAATGTAATTATTAAAGCTCATTAATAACACATATAATGTTACATTTACATAAAACAAAGAGGTAAATAAAAAGTAAACGTTATACTTTTCTGGTTACATGACACAAAATATACCATGGAAGACCCAGTACAGAAGTGTTGTATAAAAAATACAAAACATCTCTTTAAATATTATTAAGTTGATAAGTAAGAAGGCAAAACTGATAAAAAGCACAAATTCAAGGAGGTAAACAAGCTCTGGATACAGACTGTTCCTAGGAAATCTAAACAATGCTAAAATATTTGAGTTTTGTTTAAAATGAACCATGCTTAAAAACAGAAACAAAACCCAGGGGCTGAAAAGGGGAAAGTTAGGAGACTTGTTTGTATAAAGCTACAATGCCTGAAAGGTAACACACTAAGTAGGTAGGCTAGAAAAAACCTACACAGCAAAGAGAAGGTGAAAGATTTTTGTTTTGAGTTAGGGGTACAGGGGGAAAGGGGAGGTTCCCTGATAATGCATAATCACATGCTACTCATGCTACTTCCTTTGCAGATTTGGGATAAAAATCCTATGCACGCTGTTTCTCAAAAATCCCCAATTAAAACTTTACCGTGAAGGACTATCAGAAGCAAAGCAATTCTTCCATGGAAGAACAGACCTTAAACCTAAGCATCAAAGAATTATCAAAATTAAAATTCCAATAAAGATGATCTCACAAACATAAAACACAAAATACCCAAGAAAACAAGCTACCATGAATGTGAGAAGAAAGTTGTGCAAAATCAGACCTTAAAACAGCAGACACCAGAATGAGTCAATATAAATTATGCAAAAAGTACATTTAATATATTTTTTAAAGTGCAAAAAGTATGAGTAAGAGATAAGACACTATAAAAATGAACATGTACACTTGGGAAAAATCATAAAATATGGAAACTAAATACACATAAAATGAAAATTAAAGCTCAATGTTTGGCTTAAACTTCAGTTTAGGCAGAAAAGTATGAACAGGAAGGAAGACCTGTAAAGAGATTATACAAAATGAAGAATATAAACAACAAAATTAAAAATGTGCTACAGAAGTATGAGAGACACTGAATAGAGATCAAGAAAGTTTAGAGGTGCCTGGTGGCTCAGTTGATTGAGCATCAGACTCTTGATTTTGGCTCAGGTCATGATCCTAGGGTTATGGGACAGAACCCATGTCAGGCTCCATACTGAGCAAGGAGACTGCTTGAGATTCTCTCTCTCCCCCTTTGCCCGTCTCCTCCACTTGTGCTCTCTCTCTGTCTAAAATAAAGTTAAAATAAAAAAAAAAAAACTAACACAGTAAATTAGACTTCTGGAGGGAAAATAACAGAGAGAATGAGGTAGAATCAATTTCCCATATTAAAGCCCAATATGTAACATAAAGAATTAAAAAAAACTCATACCAAGTAATATCATGGTATAAAAGCAGAACTTAAAGCAAAAAGAGATTCTGTATCAGCAGCCATAAAGAAAAAATTAATCACTTATTAAAAATGGTAGTTAGTATTAACTCAGAATTACATATGTAAGTAAAACTATAAGAATGAAAAATAAATGTTTATTATGATAAAAACAAAAAATAAAGACAGTTTACCAACATACCTACATAGAAGTGCTATTCAGTGGTACTCACTTTAAATTTCACCTTAGTAGATGCAGAAAAATAATTTAATAAAATTCAACATCTTTTCATGATATTTATTGTGATAAACAAACATTTATCATGACAAAACATGATGAATGTTCTTATGATAAGCACATGATAAAAACTATCATGATAAGCGTAATAAACACTTCACATGATAAACACATGACATACAATTTGGGTATAGCAGAACTATACCTCAACATAATAAAGACCAATATAACAAGCCCACAACTAATATCATATCTCTAATGGTGAAAGGCTGAAAGCTTTTCCTCTAAGATCAGAAACAAGACAAGGCTCTCAGCACTTCTATTCAACATAATACTGTAAGTCCTAGCCAGTACAATTAGGCAAGAAAAATAAAAGGCATGTAAATTGGAAAGGAAGAAGAAAAACTACCACTATTTGCAGATGATATGAGCTTACATATAGAAAATCCTAAAGATGCCACCAAAAAGTGTTAGAATAAATAAAATCTGTAAAGCTGCAAGATATAAAACTATATACAAAAATAAGTCGTGCTTCTATACACTAATAAGGAACTATCTGAAAGAGAAATGAGGCACCTGGGTAGTTCAGTCGATTAAGCTTCTGACTCTTGATTTTGGCTCAGGTCATGATCTCATGGTTTGTGGGATCAAGCCCTGTACTGGGCTGTGGTGCTGACAGTGAGTATGGGTCTTACTTGGGATTTTCTCTCTCTCTCTCCCTCTGCCTTTCCCTCACTTGTGCCCTCCTTCTCTCTTTCTCAAAATAAATGAACATTTAAAAACAATTAAAGAGAAATCAAAGAATCTCAATTACAATAGCATCAAAAGCAATAAAATATTAAGAAATAAATTTAAACAACATAAAAGATATGTACACAACTGTAAAACACTGATGAAAGAATTTGAAGAAGACAAAAATAAATGGAGATATCCCATGTTCACAAAGTGGAATAGTTAATATTGTCCAAATCTCCATGCTATACAAAGCCATCAATAAATTCAATGTAATCTTTATCAAAATTCCATTGCGCTTTGCATAAAAATAGCAAAACAATTCTAAAATTTGTGTGGAACCAGAAAAGACCCTGAGTAGCCAAAACAATACCTAGGGAAAAAAATGCAAAACTGGAGTCATCACACTTTCTGTTTTCAAACTATATTACAAACCTATAGTAATCAAAACAGTTGATACTGGCATAATATAGAAATACAAACCAAGAGAAAAGAATCAAGAGCTCCAAAATAAACCCATTCACATATGATCAACTAATATTTGACAAAGGAGCTAAAACATGCAATGGGGAAAGGACAGTCTCCTCAATAAATGGTACCGGGAAAACTGGATATCCACATGCATAAGAATAAATTGGCCCCTTATCATACACTGTAGGCAGAACATAACTAAAAGTGGATTAAAGACTAAAATGCAATACCTGAAGCCTTAAAAATCCTATAACAAAGGAAAAAACCTCCTTGACATTAGTCTTACAGCAATGCATTTTTGTTTTTGTTTTTGATATGGCACCAACAAATAACATAAGTGAGATAACATCAAACTAAAAGCTTAGACACAACAACAAAAAAAACAGACCAAAAATAAATAAATAAATAAAAAGGAAACCTACAGAATGGGAGAAAATACTTGTAAATCATATATCTGATAGGGGTTAATATACAAAATATATAAGGGACTCATACAGCTCAGTACTAATAATACGTCAGTAGAAGCTTCCAAAACTGGAGAGCAAACAGGGAAAAAAAGACTAAAAAAGAAAACCAGAAGAGAATTATCCAAGAATTGTAGGATTACTACAAAGGTATACTATACATGTAATTAGAATACCAGAGGGAGAAGAAAAGGAGAAAGAAGCACAAGAAATATTTCAAGTAACAATGACTGAGAATTTCTCCAAATTAATGTCAAATACCAAACAAAAACTCCAGGACAAAAAAAGAATAAATTCCCCCCAAAATACACCCATGCATATCATATTCTAACTGCTGAAAATCAAAGGTAAAGAAAACTTTTTGAAAGAAGCCTGGGGTGTGGGTGAAATACCTAACCACTAAAGGAGGGAGGATAAGAATTATACCCAACTTCTCTTTAGAAACGATGGAAATAAGAGAATAAAGTGAAATATTTAAAGTAATGACAGAAAAGCCCACAAATCTAAAATTATGTCCTGTGAGATTATTCTACAAAAGTGAGGGAGAAATACTTTCTCAAACAAACAAAAATTGAAATAATTTATTACCATTAGACCTGACTTGCAAGGAATGTTTTTAAAAAGAAAGTTCTTCAGAGAAAAGAAAAATGATATAGGTCAGAAACTCAGGTCTACACAAAGGAAGAACATCGGAGAAAGAATAACGGTAAAGTAAATTTTTCTTATTCTTGACTGCTCAACCCAGTAACAGTTTGCTCAACAGCAATAATGTATTTTATTGTGTATGTTTTTATATGTGATGTGTGTGCACATATATAGTCTCTATATATTTTTTTTTTTAATTTTTTTTTCAACGTTTTTTATTTATTTTTGGGACAGAGAGAGACAGAGCATGAACGGGGGAGGGGCAGAGAGAGAGGGAGACACAGAATCGGAAACAGGCTCCAGGCTCCGAGCCATCAGCCCAGAGCCTGACGCGGGGCTCGAACTCACAGACCGTGAGATCGTGACCTGGCTGAAGTCGGACGCTTAACCGACTGCGCCACCCAGGCGCCCCTAGTCTCTATATATTAAAACACACATATATGTGATATCTTTATCTGTATAAATGAAATGAATGACAAGAATGATACACAGAACAGACAGGAAAATATTTAGAAATACTTTCTTATTATAAGGTACTTGCACTGCATGTGAAGAGGTATAGCATTATTTGTAAGTGGACACGGATTAGTTGTAAATGATATTACACAGTCTAGGGCAACCAATAAAAAATAGGTAAAAGAACATGTATAATTGATATGTGAAGAAAGCAGAGAATATAAAATGCTCCATTCAAATCATAATAAAAAAGAAAAGCTGAGAAAGACAAAAATGAGAACAAAGAACAAGGGCAACAAATAGGAAACGGTAGCAATATAGTATACCTTAATCCAACTATATCAATAATCAAATTAAATGTCAATGGTTTGAAATATACTAATTAAAAGACAAATATTGAAAGAGTCAATCAAAATAAGAGATATAAGTTGTCCTAAAGAAACCCACTTTAAAAATAAAGACACAACTCGATTAAAATAAAGGGATAGAAAAAAAATATACCTTGCTAACACTAATTCTATTAGTTACAGACAAAGCAGAATTCCTTCCCACCCCTCCTCCATAAATCAATGGAGAAAATAAACAAAAGCTGGGTCTTTGAAAAGATCTATATAGTAGATACGTCTCTAGCCAGGTTAACAGAGAAAAGAGTGAGGACAAATTTACTAACACTGGAAATAAAAGAGGGGACATCAATACAGATCAATCAATATAGATCCCATAAGCATTAAAAGAATAATAAAGGAATACCATGTACAATACCTACAAATTTGATAACCTAGATGGAATGGACCAATTCCTTGAAAGTTACAATATGACAAACTTCAAGAAAAAACAGACACTCTGAATAGAATCTTTCCAAAATAGAAAGCAACAAGACCTGGTTTGTTCAGTAGTAAATTCTACCTAACATTCAAGAAATAAATTATGCCTATCTACAATCTCTTCCAGAAGCAAGAGGAGAGAATACTTTCCAACTTATTCTATAAGGTTAGCATTACCTTAACCAAAACCATACAAAAAGAAATACAAAAAATGCCCAACAGAATACACTACCAAATTAAATTTTAAAAATGTGTAAAATTACACAAGCAAGTGGGATTTATGTCAAGTATGTAAAGCTGGTTCAACATCCAAAATCAATGTAATCCATCACATCAACATAATAAAGAAAAATTATATAGTCATATCCAACACATGCAGATTTGACAAAATTCAATAGCCATCATTAAAAATTCTCTGCAACTAGGAATGAAAGGAATTTGCTGAATATGATAAAGAACACCTACAAAAAAACTATAGCTATCATTGTAACTTTTTAAAAGAAGTCTTCCAGGTAAGATCAGGAAAAAGGCAAGGATGTTGTATCTCACCATTGCTTTTCAACATCATACTGGAAGTCCTAGCTAATGCAATAGGATAAGAAAAGGAAATAAAGGTATACAGATCGGAAGAGGACATTAAACTGTCTTTGTTCACATATGACATGGTCATCTATGTAGAACATACAAAAGAACTGACAAAAAAAATTCCTGAAACCAATAAGCTATTACAATAAGGTTGCAGGATAAAAGGTTAAGATACAAAATCAATTCCTTTCCTATATAGCAGCAGCAAGTGGAATTTAAAATTAAAATCACATTATAATTTACATTAGCATCCCTCAAACTGAAATACTTAGGCATAAAACTAACAACATAAGTACAGAAGCTATACGAGGAAAACTCCTTTTCACACTGGCTTTTTTCCACTTAGTAATATGTATTTAAGGGCCTCCATATAATATGTATTTAAGATTTCTCCATGTCTTTTCATGCTTGATAGATTATTTCCTTTTAGTATTGAATAATATTCCATTGTCTGGATATAAAAGAGTTAATTTATCCATTTACTGAAGGTCATCTTGGTTGCTTCCAAGGTTTGGCAATTATGAATAAAGCTGCTATAAACATCTGTGCATTTGTATACAGGGTTCTGTGTGGACATAAGCTTTCAACTCCTTTGGATAAACACCAAGGAGTATGATTGCTGGATCATATGGTAAAAATATGTTTAGTTTTATAAAAAACTGTGAAGCTGTCTTCCAAAGTAGCTGTACCATTCTGTATTCCTACCAGCAATGAATGAGGGTTCCCTTTGTTCCACATCCTTACGGTGTTTAGTGTTGTCAGTGTTCTGGATTTTGTTCATTCGAATAGGTGTGCATTGATATTCCATTGTTGTTTTACTTTGCATTTCCCTAATAACACATGATACGGAGCATCTTTTCATATGTGCTTATTTGCCATCTGTATATCTTTTTTGATGAGGTATCTATTTAGATCTCTTGCCCATTTTTTAACTAGGTTGTTTTCTTATTGTTGTGGTTTAAAACTTCTTTGTCTGTTTTGGGTAATAGTCTTTCCTTTATCAGATGTGTCTTTGGCAAATATTGTTTCTCACTCTGTGGCTTCTCTTCTTATTCTCTAACACTGTCTTTCATGCAATAGTTTTTTTTTTTTCCATTTTAATGAAATCCAGTTTAATAATTCTTTCTTTCATGGATCTTCCCTTTGGTGCTATATCTAAAAAGTCATAGCCATAACCCAAGATTATCCAGGTTTTCTCCTGTTATCTTCTAGAAGTTTTAGAGTTTTGCATTTAAGTCTATGATTGACTTTGAGTTAGTGTTTGTGAAGGGTATAAAGTCTGTGTCTAGATTCATTCTTTTGCATGTGGATGTTCACTTGTTCCAGGACCATTTGTTAAAAAGATTTTGCTCTCTTTTATTGCCCTTTCTGCTTTGTCAAAGATCAACTGACTATGTGTATGTGGGTCTCTATCTGGGCTCCCTTTTCTGTTCCATTGTTCTATTTGTGTATTCTTTCACTAATACCACACAGTCTTGATTTTCATAGCTTTACTTTAAGTCTTGAATTCAGATAGTCCTCTAATTGTGTTCTTCTGCTTCAATATTGTTGACTACTCTGGATCTTTTTCTCTCATAAAAATTTTATAATCATTTAGTCAATATCCACAAAATAACTTGCTAGGATTTCGATTGGGATTAGATTGAATCTATAAACTAATTTGGGAAGAAATGACACCTTGACAATATTGACTCTTTCTATCTATGAATACAGAATATCTCTATATCTTTTTAGTTCTTTGATTTTGTTCATCAGAATTTGATAGTTTTCCTCATATAGATCACGGACATATTTTGTTGGATTTATACCTAAGTATTTCAATTTTTTGCTTGCTAATATAAATAGCACTGCATGAAAAATTTTTTAAATGTTTATTTAGTTTTGAGAGAGACAGAGAGAGAAAGAGAGAGAGAGAGAGAGAACATGAGCATGAGCACGAGCAGAGGAGGGGTAGAGAGAGAGGGAGACACAGAATCTGAAGAAGGTTCCAGTCTCTGAGCAGTCAGCTCAGAGCCTGATGCAGGGTTCAAACACAAACTGTGAGATCATTACCTGAGCTGAAGTTGACACTTAACCAACTGAACCACCCAGGCGCCCCAATAGTATTGTAGTTTTAATTTCAAATTCCACTTGTTTATTCCTGGTATATGTGAAAGTGATTGACTTCCATATATTGCAACCTTACTATAATCACTTATTAGTCCCCAGAATTTCTTTTGTCAATTCTTTCAATTCTACATAGATGATCATATAATCTGCAAACAAAGGGAGTTTTGTTTCTTCTTTCCCACAATCTGTATATTTTTCCTTTATCATCTTATTGCTTGAGCTAGAACTTCCACTACAATATTGAAAAGAAATGGTTAAGAAGGAACATGCTTGTCTTGTACCTGATCTGAGCAGGATAGCTTTGAGTGTGTCACCACCATTGAATATGATGTTAGTAGTAGATTTGTCTGTAGATATTCTCTATCTTTCCCTTATTTTAGCCAATAGAATATGACAGAAAGTAAGGGGATTTTTAAAGATACAAATAAGCTTTCTAATCAAAAGAAGATTATCCTGGGTGCATATGATCTAACCAGGTGAGCACTTTAAAAGAGGCATTTTATAAAAGAAGAGACTTGAAGCAGCAGAAATGCCTGCCACTGGCCTTGAAAAAGCAAGGGCCACTTTTTAAACCACCTATGTAGAAGACAGCTTCTAGAAGCTGGGGGGCCTTAGTTCTACAAATAGAAGGAATTGAACTGTGCCAGTAACTTGAACAAGCTTAGAAGAGGGCCCCAAACTTCAAATGAGGATGTAACACTGGCCAACACCTTCAATAAAGCCTTGCAACATCTAAAAAGAAGACCCAACAAAGTTGCCCAGATTCCTGACCCATTCAAACTGCAAGATAATAAATGTGTGTCTGAAGCCATTATTTGAAGTACAAAACTCTGACAAAAGATATCAAAGAACAATTAAGTAAATGGAAATATATTCCAGAAGACACAATATTATCAAGGTATCAGTTGTTCCCAACTTGACTTATAGATTCAACATAATGGCAATCAAAATACCAGCAAGCTATTTTGTGGATATTGACAAACTGACTCAAAAAATTATGTGGGAAGACAACTCACAATGGCCAACACAATATTGAAGGAGAAGAGCGAAGTTGGAGGACCGACATTACCTGACTTCAAGACTTACTATAAAACTACAGTAATAATGACAATGTGGTACTGGGAAAAGAACAGACAAACAGATCAAGAGAATAGAATGGAGAGTCCAGAAATAGACCTCTATAATCATAGTCAACTAATCTTAAGAGAAAGGAGCAAAGGCAATACAATGGAACAAAGATACTCTTTTCAACAAATGGTGCTAACACAAGTGGACATTCATGTGCAAAAATATAAATCTAGACAAAGAACCTACCTACTTCACAAAAATTAACTCAAAATGAATCATAGACCCAAATGTAAAATACAAAATTTATGAAAGCCCTAGAAGATGACATAAGAAAAAACCTAGAAAACCTTGAGTATGACCATGACTTTTTAGATACCATACAACAGGCACAATCCATGAAAGAAGTAATGTATAAGTTGGACTTCATAAAAACTGAAAACATCTACTCTGACAAAGAAAATATCTAGAAAATGAAAGGACAAGCTGTATACTGAAAGAAAATATTTGCAAAGGACACATCTTATAGGACTGTTAATCAAAATATACAAAGAACTCTCAAAACTCAAAACCGACAAAATGAACAAGGCAATTGTAAAATAGGCAAAACCCAAAAATAAATATCTGACCAAAGACACAGATGGCAAATAAGCATATGGAAAGGTTCTCAATATCATATGTCATTTCAGTATTACAAATTAAAACAAGATATCATTACACACCTATTAGATCGGTCAAAATCCCAAATATTGACAAGATGAAATGTTGGTGAGTATGCAGAATTCTCATTCACTGCTGGTGGGAACATAAAATGGTACAGCCAATTTGTAAGATAGTTTGGCAGCTTTTTATAAAACTAAATATACTCTTACCATTCAATCCAGCAATCTCACCCTTCGGTATTTACCCAAATGAGTTGAAAACTTATGCCCACACAAAAACCTGTACACGTATTTATAGCAGCTTTATACATAATTGCCAAAACTTGGAAACAAACAAGATATCCTTCAGCAGCTGAATGTATAAATAAACTGTGGTACAGTCAGACTCTAGAGTATTAATCACTGCAAAAGGAGATGCATTATCAAGCCATGAAACGACATGGGGGACATTTAAATGTCTATAACTAAGTGGAAGAAGTCCATTTGAAAAAGCTACGTACTGTAATATTCCAACTATATGACATTCTGGAAAAGGCAAAACTAGGGAGGCAATAAAAAAAAATTACTGGTTACTAGGATAGGGCGGAAGGGAAGATGAACAAGTGAAACACACAGGAATTTTAGCTCAGTGAAACTATTCTGAATGATACTACAGTGGTGGAAAAGTGTCATTATATATTTGTTTAAACCCACAGAATGTAATACACCAAAAATGAACACTAATGTAAACTACAGACTTCTGATGACAATGAGGTTATCAATATAGATACCACTGTGGTGTGAGATATTTACAGTAGCAAATGTACCACTGTGTTGTGGGATATTAATGGTAGGGAAGGTTGTACATGTGTAGGGCAGGACATATATAAGAACGCTCTATAGGCATGAGGGGTGCCTAAAGAGCTTTAGGCAAATTCTAATCAAAACAAGACTTAATCATATTAATATCAACAAAAGATTTT
Source organism: Panthera uncia (assembly GCF_023721935.1). Taxonomy (NCBI): domain Eukaryota; kingdom Metazoa; phylum Chordata; class Mammalia; order Carnivora; family Felidae; genus Panthera; species Panthera uncia. The sequence goes on along the minus strand of NC_064809.1, from coordinate 59,965,185 downwards.
AGGCAAAAGGCATTTCCCCAAATAAAGACATCACTACAAATGACACCAGGATTATAGAAAAAAAATAAATTTATATGCACACAATAACATAGCCTCATAATATATAAAGCAAAAACAGAACCACAAAGAAAAACTGGTAGTTCTATTATTATAGTAGGAGATTTTAATGTATTTCTTTCAATAATCAGTAGGTCAAGCAGTGGAAAATGGGCAGGGTAACATAAAATTTGAATACAACTAACAGGTTTGATTAATGGATATATATGTAACACTATACCAATAGTGGAAAATACATATTCTTTTCAAGCATACATAAAACATTTATAGAAATTTGACAAACAGTGGGGAATTATTGCATTTCAAAAATTCAGTGACATTTAAACATCACTCTTTCACCATGATGTAATCATTAAGAATCAATAATTAAGAGATTAAAAAACATCATACTTGGATTTTTTTTTTTGTAATTTAAAATACAATTTTATGCTGAATTAGACACAACTATCTGTCACAGTTAACTGTAGGGCTGAGAAGCTACAGGACACGCCAGGCATGCACAGAGCATTTCTCTTTCACAGAGAAGAGGGATATAAAATCATTTCTACCATAACACTTAAATATGTACTTCATTACAGTAGAATCCATTGATAGAGTATCCACCCTTTAATGAAATTCATTATCCTTTAAATAGTGAATTCTAATAATATTTTCAAATAGAGAAATTTAATGGAATCTATAAACATCATTTTAGGTTTCTTCTCAAATATACAGTTTCTTTACAGCATATTCAATGGAATGTCTATTTTTTAATAATGTTTTATGTAAATATAATGCTAGAAATCAGATTTCCATTCCATACTGTGAGTTTCTTTAAAGTAGTGACTATATGTGCTTTTTGCAAACTACACAAGGATGTGCTCAGAATGACTGATAAAACAAAATAAAATTCTACATATTTAGAGTACTATTTTCATTAAGTGTTTTGTATGTTAACACACTAAGTGTAGCTACTTCTTCCCATTGTTCTGTTTCCACCATGTCCTTTTATTATTATTTTTAATGTTTATTTTTGAAGGAGAGAGAGACAGAGTGTGAGCAGAGGAGGGGCAGAGAGAGGAGACACAGAATCTAAAGCAGGCTCCAGGCTCTGAGCTGTCGTCAGCACAGAGCCTGATGTGGGGCTCGAACTCATGAGCTGTGAGCTCACGACCTCAGCTGAAGTAGGATGCTTAACCAACGGAGCCACCCAGTCACCCCTTATCATCTCCTTTTAAAACCATCAGTCTTTTCTTTGGTTATGACTTGGCCTTTATCACAAAAAAGGCAGTGTATTTAATATTATGGTTTTAAATTTCATCATTTCCCCTTACTAATGGAAATAGGTATTATAATTTAATTAAAAATAATACATGACTGTAAATTTTTAAAAGAGTAACTTTTATAATAGTGCTTCCCAAATTAATTTACCAAGACACCTAACTAAATAAATAACCCAAATGTGGAAGGCTAGAAAAAAAATTCTTGGTAAATTATACCACACAGGGTAAAATTTTTCAGTATCAGAAAAGTAAGACTGAAAAATTTTTTCTCTCAAAAATTCTACTCCATATCCCTTAGAAATACATATACACATAGATTATAAAGGGGAATGAGGGAACTTTGGAGGGTCATGAGAATGTTTTTTAACATTGATTTAGGTAGTAGCTGTAAAACTTCTGAAGTCTGTCAAAATTCAAAAAATGATTCACCTACAATGGGTTGATTTTACCGTATGTGAATTATACTTCAGTAAACTTGAAGAAAAAAATACACACACATTTTATGTTAATTTTGAACTGATACTATTTCTGTCTGCTCATAATATCATTACTTTCTCTTCCAGTAAAAAGGCTACTCTTTCAAATCCCATTACAATGTTACCCCTTTTTAATTCTTCCCTGAAAACTCCAGAAGAAGTGCCTACTCTCCTATCTGTAACCTTAGAGTATTTTGTTTCTACCACTAGTGTATGGTATTAATTATTATATTGTATTGTAATTCATTTTTCATGTCTCACATTATAAGACTGTTTCCTGAAGGCAGAGAATGTTCTTATATTTTTAAAAAAAGCTTTCTAGTACAGTGCTTAGTACATTGAAATCTCTTAATTTAAATTTATGGTATCACTATAGATACTAGTGTTCAAGAGAAGTTCTAGCAGTTATTAAAATGATTGCCCAAAGGTAACTTAAAGAAAAAAGAGTACTGGATTAATATCTGACTCTGATAACAACAGGCAACTGTCTTTTTCTGAACGATGATGAAAGAAAAAAAAGTGGTGGTCACCTAAAAACTGTACACAAATATTATTGGGAAACTAATTAAATAACTCTCCTAAGTGCAACCTGACCAATGCTTTAACAAGGTTACAGTTTGAACCACACCAATCATCTGGTTTGCAAGATTTCCTGCTGGACATCAACACCAACCACTCGTTAGACCCAAAACCACCTTGGGAAATAGCTGTGGGTAAGATTTACACAGACCAGTAATGGACTAAATTACTGGTTCAGTTGAAAAATAGGTCAGAAGCATATATATGACAGAAATTGAAAAGTCAATAAGAAGAATTATATATCAGACACCAACCCCACTCCTCAAAATTTAGCTGAGAGTTTTAAGACTCTGAAGTTGTAAGGACACTGAAGAAATATCTGGCAATTTTCTCACACAAGCCTTATAATTATCCTGAAATAAAAACTGGAGAGTAACATCTTGGGAAAGATTATCGTATCTTGAATATTCTTTAGATAGGTAATCATATAAAACACTTTTACATATTTTCTTAAAAGATTATACATCCATCCAGAGAAACAATGTAGAAAATAAAGACAGTGTTTCTTTCTCTTCCTTGTGCAAGATAAACACATTTCCTAGGTAACAGGAGTTTCTTCAAGCAGAACATTTTATTTTCTAGAGCCACAAAAAGCACAGATTTTAAAACAGAACATACTCCATTCTTTCTCTCTCAAATAAACTATATTTCTATGAAGTACATGAGGGCACACAGTAAACACTGTGAATGGGCATGAATAAGCACATCATATAACAAAAAAACAGTCTTATGTAGCAACATCAATAGAAGAATGCTGGACAAATAAACAATAGTGTTCCAAAGGGTTCAGTCCTGGTTCTGATTACTTTACTAGTAGGGACATAGTTTTCAAGTTCTGTCCAAAAGAGTACTAGACATCCCCATACCCACATCAGCTAGTCATTATGCCTTATTGGTCTTATTTGTTAGCAAAGTCTTCAATAGAAACTTTTAATCTAAGAAAAGTTTTGATGGTTAAAACAAGTTTGCTAAAGTAAATAATGAAAACATACATTCACATTTTTGGTTTCAGCATGACATGAAAGAGCATGGAAGTCATCATTCTAATTCTTAAAAGTAGAAAAACACTGAACAAATAAAAGATAAATGCCTTAGATCTACCAGAGAATGGACACAAGGCAAACTGCCAACCCAAAATCCAAAGTGACAGGCAAATCTATCTAGTCACAGCCAAGATATTCTTACCTACAGCAGAAGCTGCTGGAGACACACACTGGTAGGAAGATTTAAATGCTAAATTTAAAAAACTGTTGGAGGCTGAATGAAGAAGAGTATGGGAGTGAAACTCTTGGGAACTGATGTCTTAGGGGGTTCCCCACATTTTTTGGGGTTTTCTCCAAGAAAGCCACCAGGATCTCAATGTGAAGCGCTGAGGAAGTTTCCCTTATGGCTCTGGCAAGGGAGTAAAAAAATAATAGCCATTGTGAAATATACCCTGAGCATTCTTCGTAACAAAAGTCTTTCTTTAGGTAAAAAGATTTTATCAAAATCTTATAAAATTGAAGAAAGAGGAAGGACATTACCAAGGTTCCAGGTCCCTCTAGTCTTCTTGGCTCACATAAAGGGAGAAAAGCCAACAAACACTTAAAAGGTCACAGATCCTCTAAAAGACTGAGATGTAATCGTAAGATTATAGAAGGCTTTCCCTCCCCAAAACCTCATCACCAAACCAACTGGACTCTAGTACATGACATTAGATAACAGCTGAAAGAGCTGTGAGATGCAGACTCCACCCAAGAAGGAGTTCTTAGGGGAGCCAAAGGCAACAGGGGAGACAAAACAAGGACCTTTAAGGAATCTGAACAGTCTGGAAACTTACAGAAACAGAAAACAATTAAACACAGCTACTCACTCCTAGAGAAATTAACAAAACCTCCCACTGAAAGTTTATTTATCTCAATTCCTATTACATAATACACCATGTTAATCCTTCAACAAAAAAATTATAAGGCATGCTAAAAGGCCAAAAAGTCTAAAGGAACAAAACAGCACTGGAACTTGTTTCAGATATGACAGAAACTTTGGAATTATCAGGCTGAAAATTCAAAATTAAAAATAATGAATATGTTGGAGAATCTAATTTAAAAAGTAGTTACAATGCAAGAACAGGTGGATAATGTGCAGATGGAAACTCTAAGAAGGAAACAAAAGGAAATGTTAGAAACAAAAGACAGAAAAGAAGAATTCCTTTGATGGGTTAATCATGAGATTTGACTTAACCAAGGAAAGAATCATGATCATGAAGACAGGCCAATACAAACTTCCTAGACTGAAGTGCAAAGGGAAAAAGGAAACTAAAGGAAAAAAAATGGAAAGTAAAACAAAAACACAGAATAGAAGAGCCAAGAACTGTGAGACAATTTTAAAAGGCATAACATATGTGTAATTGAAATACCAAAAGGAAAAGACAGAATGAAGAAGAAATATTTGAGGTAATAATGGCCAATTTTCTAAATGTAATGACACACATAAAATCAGAGATCCAGGAAGCAGAAAGAACACCAAGGACTATAAATACAAAAAAAAATCCATGCTATGTGTATCATATTCAAATGCCAAAAAAAGAAAAACAAATTCAAAGAAAATAGGACATTTTGAGGAAAGCCAGAATGGGAAGAAAACACTTTATTTATAAGAAGAAAAGGATAAGAATTACAATAGACTTTTCTCTTTAGAAACTATGCAAGCAAAAAAAAAAAAAAAGTGGAGTAAAATGTTTAAAGTATTGAAAGAAAAAAAAAATCAAGACGAGATTTGCCATACCAAACTGTAATAAAACATAGTCTAAAAATACTATGACATTTATGCAAGAATAAAAGGAAAGAGTAATCCAGGTATACAGACCCAGGTATATGGGACAGAACCAGGTATATGAGAACTTAATATATGGTAATCAAGCCCCACAAAACAATGTGTAATGGGAACATTATTAATGGTTCTTAAACTTTTGCATGCATCAGAATCACCTGGAGGACTTGTTCGAGATTGATGGGCCTAAGAACGGAGGTTCTGAGTCAGTAGTTTGAGGTAGTATTAGAAAACCTGCATTTCTAACAAACTTCCAATTGATGCAGATACTGAAGATGCTGACCCAAGGACTATACTTTGAGAACCATGGCCTTAGCTTGTCAGAACTCAGCTGATCTGCAGACAGTGAATCTCAGGTGTGGGAAATACTGATTAAGCAACGAAAGCCAAAATGAAAGAAAGTAACAGAGAAGGCTTTAATCACTTATTGTGAACGTATATGCAAGTGGCTAAAACCAGAGAAAATACTACTCCTTCCTTCCCCCTGTACCCTCCAGCAAGAACTGCACACAAGGTGAAGGCCACGTGAATCAGTGCCGAAATGAGTAATCTCCCTGCTCTGGGAGCCCTAAACAAAAGTCTCTGGCATTTTTAGGACCTTGGGGATAGAGGATGAGGAGTGGAAAAGTACTGAATAACTGAATTCGAGCGGGGAAAACTGTCTTTGAGGTTTCCCCTCCCTCTAATAAGTAGGCCTAGGCAGAAGCAATGGAAGACAACTGCACAACACTCAGATAAAGAAGTCTAGGAAAGAAGGTGCCTGAGCTAGACATGCAAATATGTGAAGTCCATGGCTAGCCAGATAGATCTGAATAGTTGAACACAACTCACTTCAAAGACTACAATCCACTGGCTGTCTACCAAGTCTAGTGTGGGGAGTGTAGTTTCTTCCCTGTGAGACCTGCCAGGTAAAGCCTTTGGAATTGCTTATGGTCAGACCTGAAAAATCACACATGGGCTTTTACCAGAAGCTGAACTCCTCAAGCGTACGCTACTAGGAAAAGAGGGTCATTTTAGGGAGAAAAATGAAAATGGATAGTACAGCACAGTGGTGTAAAGAGAAGAAGGTGCTCTGGAATAGTTGGAGGCTGCTGACATTCTAGAGACTTCCATTTACTCCAGGTCCTTCTACTCTGGAGAGCTGTCAGAATTACATTGGGGCATGACTACAAATTCTTCATGTAGTTCTGTTTGAGATAGTCTATTTCATTTATTCCAGTAATATCCAAAGTGAAATATAAATATTAAATGAGTTAATGCAGTAAAATGCTTAGAGCATGTACATATTGTATAATGTAATTGTACATGCTTTTTTGGACAGCTACTTGTAAATCTGATAATTTTATGATCTGAATTTTAACCCTTACTTCACCTACTTATTTATTTATTTCCTCTGTCATTGCCACTAATACTATCAAAGTGTTACAGGCTTTATTTACAATGGCTAAGAGACGATAAGGATAGATGCAGAACTCATAAGCATCTGTGGAAAAAAAAAAACCTTCTGGGATACTTAATGGATCATCATTTCTTGAAAGAGACCGTGAGAGTCCTTCAAATGATGAGAATTTAAATTCAGAATATTATTTCAGAGCTTGATTCAGATAACCTTTGTGGCTATTGAAACAATGCTTTTTTTGAGAGTCCAAGTAATAAAACTGTGTTTCATCTAATATCAAACTTGTGATTTATGAGCTTTAACCTCAAGGTACCACCATAATGAATAGATTTCCAATCTGATTTATTAAATTCTTTATATTTTATAGAGTATTGAGTATAAAGATCTTTTTTTTTAAGTTTATTTATTTTGAGAGAGAGAAAGAGAGAGAGAGAGGGAGAATCCCAAACAGGCCCCACACTGTCAGCCCACAGCCCAATGCAGGGCTCTATCTCACGAACCATAAGATCATGACCTGAGCTGAAATGAAGAGTCAGATGCTTAACTGACTGAGCTACCCAGGCACCCATAAAGATCTTTTTTTATAATAAGAAATAATAAGAAATTAAGTCTACCCAAAGTATTAAATTTATCCAGAGTAGATATTTCAAAGAAAACAATCTGTCTGAAGAAAAATATCCAAGATTTTGGTTTACAGACATAAAATCTTGTTTAAAAAGAAAAGGTTGTCAATGTAAAGACAAATAGTTAAAAAAAAATTCCCATTAAGCATTAAACAGCCCACCACTACATAGAATATTCTCTTAATATGTCCTTAAATTTAGTAAAAGATGTTTATGTACCTAGTCAAATGAGGCATTCTAAGTCAACAACATCAACTACAGTCATGTCCATGTCTATCTGGATCCCCATTTAGCAAATGTACAATAAATGCAAAATGCAATTCAGTTTCTAGAATCACAAAATCTTGGGACCAGAAATGAACTTAAAAGACACTTAATCTGGGATGCCTGGGTGGCTTGATAGATTGAACTTTTGACTCTTGAGTTCAGCTCAGGTCATGATCCTAGGGTCATGGGATTGAGCCCACGCTGGGCTCTATGCTGGGTGTGGAGTCTGCTTAAGAGTCCATCTCTCTCTCTGCCCCTCTCCCCTGCTTGAACTCTCTTTCTCTCTAAAATAAAAAGGGAAAAAAAGGAAGAAAAAAAAGACACTTAATCTACTCATCCAATGTTTGAAACACTTCCACATTATATATGTGTGTGTGTGTGTGTGTGTGTGGGTGTGTATCCCCACACACCCACACATATATACACTGTATATATACACATTGTCCATGTTATCACTCAGTTAATCCAGATAAAGGAAATTTGCTACCTCAAGGAACACTGCTTACTCAGTATCCCTTTATATTAACTTGAACCATATGAAATAGCCATTTTTATAGGTAGAATGGTCTCCTAAAACTGATTTCATATCAATGTCACTCCAATGTGAACAGGTGAACCCTAAAACAACTTTGTAGTTTCATGTTAAAATATTTCCCTCTAGTTTCAATACATTGACCCTAGTTCCATTATGTTCCAAAATAAGTCTACTCTTTTTTCATATAAGTTTTCTAAATGGGCAACTTATTTCAATACCTTCAACAGTATTCATATTATACATTCTCAGCTCCCTTCAACTTTTTATCCTTTATACTTTAAATATGTTCCAATTTGACTACAATCTTTTACAACCATGACAACCAGTACTAAAGGGAATTATGGGATATAAATTCAAATTAGAGTGGGTCTCTCCTCAGTTTTTCAGAAAACTAATTTCAATTACATCAGACTAAATTATATTACTTTTTAAAACTTACTGTTGGGGCGCCTGGGTGGCGCAGTCGGTTAAGCGTCCGACTTCAGCCAGGTCACGATCTCGCGGTCCGTGAGTTCGAGCCCCGCGTCAGGCTCTGGGCTGATGGCTCGGAGCCTGGAGCCTGTTTCCGATTCTGTGTCTCCCTCTCTCTCTGCCCCTCCCCCGTTCATGCTCTGTCTCTCTCTGTCCCAAAAATAAATAAAAAACGTTTAAAAAAAAAATAAAAAAAAAATAAAACTTACTGTTAAATAACACCCCTAAATGTTAAATACATGTGATATAGCTAAGTTTGGCTATTAAACCTCTAGAAATGCTAAAATTAAATTTTAATTTTGAGCCACTAATATTTATTACTTTTAAATTTCATTTTGGGTATAATACTATTACTTTAGCCTTTTAAAATACTTTTTTCTTAAATTTTTTAAAATGTTTTTTATTTATTTTTCAGAGAGGGACAGAGTGTGAGTGGGGAGGGCAGAGAGAGAGAGGGAGACACAGAATCTGAAGCAGGCTCTAGACTCTGAGCTATCAGCACAGAGCTAGATGCAGGGCTCAAACTCACAAGCTGTGAGATCATGCCCTGAGCCGAAGTCGGTCGCTTAACCGACTGAGCCACCCAGGCACCCCAGTCTTTGAAAATATTTCAAATACAGGGGCACTGGGTGGCTCAGTCGGTTAAGCGTCCGACTTCAGCTCAGGGCATGATCTCATAGTCGTGGGTTCAAACGCCACATTGGGCTCTGTGTTGACAGGTCAGAGCCTGGACCCTGCTTCGGAATCTGTGTCTCCCTCTCTCTCTCTCTGCCCTCCCCCACTCACACTCTGTCTCTCAAAAATAAATAGATTAAAAACATTTCTTTAAATATTTTAAATACAACCTCATGTCATACACAAATGTGAAAACATGCTTTCAATATTTTCATCTAAATCATGACCAGACTGAGCAGAATAAGGATGAAGACAGTACTGTGGCATTCTACTATAAACCCTTAAGTGGATATCAATCCATATATTTATATATTTTTACACTCATTTCATCAATTTATCTAATGCCCTTGACTTCATATATTTCATACTTTCATTTATCACTTGATCTTATGAGAGACTTAATTTATTAAAGTTTAGATAACTTTTTCTGCCTCATTTTCCTTACTAACCTAGCAAATCCGTCCCCCAAAAGCATAAGTTTAGCCTGATAATATTTTCTTAGCAGATCAATCTCATTTCCTGAAGTTACTGTTCTTTCTTTAACAATCCACTCTGGAATCCGTACAAGAACCATTTTTACAATTACCAATTTATGAAATATTCTTTTTCAAATCTAAGAGTACTTTTCCATTTGTAGTCTAGGTCACTCAGATTATTCTTTTCAAATGCCTCAAAAGATAACAGAAAATGTTTCACTGTTTCTGTGTGCAAGTTCCTTGATCACAATTCACCTAGACAGACAATTATGTACCTATTACCAGGAGGCTGGTGCACAATTGTAACCTTTTCAGTACTCTAAGGCCTCTATTCTCCTTTAGTTGTGTTCTTTGTCAAGAAGAGTCATCTTTGTACTTAGATTAGTGAAGTAAAAACAAAAACGCCACAAAAAAACCAACATAGGAATCAGAGAAAACAAAATTCAACAGAAGTTGAATTAAGAAGTTAAGAAGTTCTAATTTCTCCTTATCATCTTTACAAATGATTCCCCAAACAATAAGCAGGACTATTCTTCCCATGGCTTTCTTAATGTGAACATTACTTACATTATTTTAAATTAGAATGATGACTTGTCTTTTCTCTCAAAGAATGCATTCAAGAAAATTAGAAGATATGCTTCTTCGTATTTTCTGTGTAGGAATTTCAATTTAAAATTTCCCTTCTTTATTCATTTTCTTAAATTTACTATATGTGGAGAATAAAGAAAAGTGAAATATGTGGTAAGAGAGAAAAACAATTTTATGGCTAGCCACAATCTGCTAACATATCACTATATACATTTGGGACAGTAATTAGCAGGTAATAAAAATGTGTTTTTCCTGGCAGATAAATGGTCTCAAGGCATACTTTTTTTTTTCTATTTTATGAGAATGAGACTCCAGTGATCCTGATGGTGTACTAAGAATGGATTAGAATAATACCCTAACTCATAAAAGTAATAAAATTAGTGTTGTTACTGTTTTATAACCATTGTATATAAAATTAAGTAAAAAGAAAAAAGAGCTGGTTACATGTGTCATTATTTCTTCTATAACTAGGATTTTGATACCTATGTTTTTATGTGTTACCATACAAAAGAGTAGCATAAAAAATAATTACCAAGAAAGTGATGAATTAATATAACTGGATGAACTGTTTGAATGTATCAGAAAGCTAAACTTTGACTACTTTGATGTAATTATAGTATTTCTGGAAATACACAGTAAAGATGACAACCAGAATTCCTCAATATGTACCTAAATCAATCAATCAATCAATCATATGGCTTACAGAAAACATTTGAAATATCCAAACAACACTATTTAAAGTAACAGAGGCTAGTAAGAGTTACAGAACCAAATACAGGTTTCCAGAACTTTCTGGACTATATAACAGGCTAGACAAAACTCCAATAGACAAGTAGCACAAAGCATGTACAGAAAAGCACAGCAAAGCACTTAAGCATCCTTAAAAAGTCATGGCAATATTAATGATAAGTAAATAAATACAAACTTTGTTTACAAACTGCATTAATCAAGATTCTCTACAGAAGCAGAACCGATAGGAGACATGGAAGGAGGGAAGAAGGAAGAGAAAGTGAAAGAGGAAGTGGGAAAGGAGAGAAAGAGGGCGTCAGTGGTGATGACTGATTTTAAGGAATTGGCTCAATTAGTAGGGGCTACAAGTATGAAATCTTTAGGGCAGGCACCAGCCAGACTGAAAACTCAGGCAGGATTTCTGTGTTACATTATTAAGGAAGAATTTTTCTGTTTTAAGGAAACTGTAGTATTTATGCTTAAGGCCTTCAATTGATTGGATGAGCCCACCCAACATTATGTGGGTATAAGTGTATACATACTGTTAAGGAAAAAAATATTCTGATACTGGTTAAAACAGTAACAAAGACTTTGTTCAAGTCTATTGTGATAGATCCAAGATTGTTGCAATATGGAAAAGAGATTAGGTTCAACTTGAATAGAAGACCAAGAGGGGATTTACAGCCAGGGATGCAGGTTGAGGGGATTGGTTGATTGAAAATTAATATGAGACATCAAAGATAGGGAGCGATTCTTGCTAAACTGATATAACAGAATTCTTGCTGAAGGCTAGCCAAGGTGTTTAGGTAGCAAGGATGAAGCATAAGGAAATTGACCAGATATCAAGGGTCGGGGTGGGGGGGATTCTCCAACCTGACTTAGCAGGATTCTTGGAAAAGTATACTGGGCTATGCAAGCATGGCAAGGATGGGGCCAAAATTGAGACCTAGTAAAGAAGAGGGTTTAGAGGAGCCTGACTGAAGTTTAGTTAAGAGATGTCTTATCCATACTCATCAGTACCCAGACACACCAAACTATATCTACAATTATATAAATACAATATTTATTATGTATGTGATATTATGTATATGCGTGATTACAGACATGAAATGGCCTCCATCTCCTGTTGGCTTTGATCTTTTGATTTAGTTATATTTTTTGGTAGTCTGTCTCACCTTGTTCTGTGTTTGCATCTATATCTATTAAACCTCACTACCTCTCTTTCCATATTCACTAACATTTGCTCTCTCTGTGATGATCACCCTCTTGAATAATATGTCTGATTGCACATAAGAAGCTTCTGGATAGGCAACAATTGGTAAAAGAAAAATACAGTTCCCCAAATAACACATACCTATACATACCAAACCAGTGCAGCAATAATAATAACAGCAACAGGAGCATAATCCCCATCTGTCAGAAATAATGCTTTGAAGACAAAAAGTTAATTGGAAGTTTATCAGATGTAAAGAGCAGTATCCTTTTGAGATTTTTGGAAGCCCCAAGTGAGAACTGGATGGGGAATGCTATTTAGGTGCTAACTCCTCATCCAAATATAACATAAAGTTCTAATGGCCATCCTGCTTTATGATACATTATCTCACAAGTTAAAAAACAAAACATAGATCATTGAATTTTCAAAAATTAGCCTGACAATTATATTCAGCTTTTGTAGTGAATAGTATCAGAAAAAAAAGAGGGGCGCCTGGGTGGCTCAGTCGGTTGAGCGTCCGACTTCGGCTCAGGTCACGATCTCCGGTCCGTGAGTTCGAGCCCCGCATCAGGCTCTGGGCTGATGGCTCGGAGCCTGGAGCCTGCTTCCGATTCTGTGTCTCCCTCTCTCTCTGCCCCTCCCCCGTTCATGCTCTGTCTCTCTCTGTCTCAAAAATAAATAAATGTTAAAAAAAAAATTCAAAAAAAAAAAAAGGTAGACTTATTTTGTAAAATATGATGAAATTCTTCAGAAAGTAATTTCAACACTCTTTTCTTTCTACTTTATTCTGGGATTTTTGAAAAAATTTTTTTTTCAACGTTTTTTATTTATTTTTGGGACAGAGAGAGACAGAGCATGAACGGGGGAGGGGCAGAGAGAGAGGGAGACACAGAATCGGAAACAGGCTCCAGGCTCCGAGCCATCAGCCCAGAGCCTGACGCGGGGCTCGAACTCACAGACCGCGAGATCGTGACCTGAGCTGAAGTCAGACGCTTAACCGACTGCGCCACCCAGGCGCCCCGATTCTGGGATTTTTGAATCATATCTTCCGTATTGATCATCAACCACTATATATTTACATAGACTTCAACAACAAATTTCTTCAGGTAGAGAGACAAACTTTAATTCAAATCAAATCTTTTCTATACTAAAAAATAAACTTTAAAATACACACAGCTTTCTTAATGAATATTTTCATTTTTAAAAGCCTAATTGCAGGGGCACCTATGTGACTCAGTTGGTTAAGTGTCTGACTCTTGACCTCGGCTCAGGTTATGATCTCACGGTTTGTGAGTTTGAGCCCCACATGAGGCTCTATGCCAACAACAGCACAGAGCCTGCTTGGGATTCTTCTCCCTCTCTCTCTGCCCCTCCTCTACTTTCTCCTTCTCTCTCTCTCAAAATAAACAAAAATTAATTAAAAAATATACTATCTGCCAATCACAATACTATACATAAAATCACCTTTCACCTTGTATATTATGGTTACATAAACATATACTTATTCATAATAAAATTTGCTTTAAAATACTCATTTTAAAATCAACTTTATAAACAAATAATTAGCATTACAAACTGACTCCTAAATTGGATGTCAAGAGTTGAGAGACTTAATTGGGGAGAAAAAATCAGAGTTAAACTTTAAAGTAGATTATAAAAAAATAATTTTCAGTATCTTAGCCTGTAATATTACCAAAATGTTAGCTAATTATACCTGAAACCCTTGGTTTATCTCCATTTAATTGTTTTCCAAATTTTCTGGCCAGTAAGAAAATTACCTTCCCCCCTCCACCAAAAGATTTGATTTCTGTTCTAAAGTATTAAAACCTTAAACAAGGGGAAATCGTTTTCTCATTGTTTCTAAAAGATTCACACATGTAAAATCTCACTAGTATGTGATTTAACAACATGGCACTTGCGTTATGTCTACTTTCTTGCCCTTGGGTTCTTTTCTCCATGGACTTTTCTGTTTCTTTTTTTCTATTTTTAAGGTATGAAGGTGTTCGGAACAAGCTTCCCCTGCCAAATGGGCTGCTTTGAGATGTGGGTTACTTTGTGCTGAAGTCATTCTAGGCCCAAAAGATTCAGGAAGAGCTTTCACCTCCCCCTTAACTGCCTAAAAGAATTTAGATAGAGGCTTGGTCTAGGAAAAGAACTAACATCAGAGATAACTACAAGGAACATGGGCTTTGGGGTTTCTGGGTGGCTCAGTTGGTTAAGCATCCAACTTCAGCTCAGGTCATGATCTCACGGTCAGTGAGCTTGAGCCCTGCATCAGGCTCTGTGCTGACAGCTCAGAGCCTGGAGCCTGCTTCGGATTCTGTGTCTCCCTCTCTCTCTGCCTCTCCCCTGCTCATGCGCTTCTCTCTGTCTCTCAAAAATAAACGTTATAAAAAAAAAAAAGAATATGGGCTAGGTGTGGTAATAAACTGGGGGCGGGGGGGGGGGGGCGTTGTTGGCGAAGCTTGGCAGGGCCCACAGAGCAAATTCCTCTCCGTGTCCCACAGTATCTGTAAAGCATGGCAAACATTTGTTTTCCTTATCTTCCTGTGAATTATGTTCCTCCCTTTTGAAATCTCAGGCTTGTACCCCCTTCTCCTTAGCTCAGGATAGCATGTAAGCCTCAACTGCCTGACTGCCTGTGGGTATCACATTCTTATGGGGTTCCCATATACACTTAATTAAAATTTGTTTTTCTCCTGTTAATCTGTCTTATATCAATTTAATTAATAGACCAACCAAAAGACCCTAGAAGGGTAGAATAAAAAGTTTTCCTCCCCTATAGGTGCCAAGACCACAATATTTTTCTTCTCTGCCCAAGCAGAATGAGAGTGGGTGTCCTGTAACAATCTATCATTATCAATTTTCCTCTAAATGAATGCAAGGAATATTTTTAAACATTCCTGTGATCTGGAGATGTAATACACTTATACTGAAATAAAAAGCCTAGTATGATCAAATGCCGGTGCCACACAAAAAACCTTGTGATATTCAGGAGACCAAGCATAAATCACCCATTCCTTAATCTTAATTAAACCCAGATATAATTTTCTTTCATTTTAAATGCATTCCAGTTCAAAGTTAATCTTAAAAATTAAACCAATTATTTAAATGTTGGGGTACTTTTTTTCTTTTAAATTATATTTTTGGATACTTTCATACATTCATATAAAATTTTACCCACTTTTCAACTAAAATGAACTCTTCTACCTTGTCCTAAACAAAAAAAATTTTTACGTGAGATTCAAACTGTCTGACTTCTTGCCTATATTTATTATGATATTTTATTCATTTATTTTTTAAGTTTATTTTGGAGGGTGGGGAGAAGAGACAGAGAGAGGGAAACAGAGGACCTGAAGCAGGCTCTAAGCTGACAGCAGAGAGCCTGATGCAGGGCTCGAACTCATGAATCATGAGATCATGACCTGAGCCTAAGTCAGACACTTAACCAACTGAGCCATGCAGGTGCCCCTATAATATTTTTATTTTTAAGCTTTGCAACAGGTTTTTATATATATATATATATATATATATATATATATATATATATACACTTTTGTGACAAAGTCTGGATTCTAAAAAATATATTTGATTAACAGTATCAAAGTTTTTGAAAGATAATGATGACAAATGAGTCTTGATATATTAAGGTAATGCTAGCTGCTATCAACAAATAATTCCAAAATTTTCACTGACTGAAAACAACATAAGTTTTCTTTGTTATTCATGGAAATGTCTTGAATGGCAGATTCCCTCCAAGCGATAATTCACAAACCCAATCTCCTCACACATGTGTTTCTGCCATTGCCAAAATCCTTAACGTTTTCTCTTACAGGCAAAGAGGAGATATGACAAAGCCCATCTAGTTTTGAACCATCTTGGCCAGTGAATGACACACATTACTTGCACTCCCAAATCACTGGTGGAAAACTAAGCTACTTGAACTTTGTTTACTGTCTAGAGAAATCATAATCTAAACTAAACTGTTGAATCTGAAAGGGATTATTTCATATTAGTGGTTTCACTTGATAGGTATTTAATGGGAGGATATAGGCAAAAGGACGCCTTTATGAATGACAACAACTCCACAAAGGCAAAGGAAAAGACCCGCTCAGGGAACGCCAGCTAGTTGTTACAACCATATGTTAAGTAAGAGGAACAAATTTTGGTGGGTAGTTAGCTATCACTGCCATGCCTGCACAGGATGTATAAAAACTAAATTCAAAGATATATTATAAGCTCATCAGAGTAAAATTATAGAACATCAAGGATAAAAACGAACTATGAAAAATAACCAAAGCATAAAGACAGATGATCTATAAAATGTCAATAACTGAACGAACATCAGGCATCTCATAAGAAGCATTACACATTAAAGACAGTGGAATAATACCTTCAGGAAAAACAACTGCTATAGTATTTTACACAGTACTGGAATTCTTTTCACAAATTATGATACAATAAAAAGTTTCAGAAAAAAAATGTTAAAGTTTCTACTTCATAATTAATAAAGACTGTAAGAAGTAGATTGAACTCATGAAGGAGAGAAGGCAAGCAGTAACAGGTAAACAAAAAAAATCTGTAAATATGTGAGCACATCACAATAAAAATGTAAATAATCACAGTAATATTTGGGGGGAATTTAAGGACTAGAACTAAATACTGAACAAGTATGGGTACATGGAGGCAAGAGTAAAAACGTGGTAAAGCCTGTATAATATTTGTCCTTTAGAGAAGAGGAAGGGAAGTATGACAGAGAAGTTGAGACAGTACTTTCCCCCCAAATTTAAAAGGTCTGAAGCAAATATGTCATAATGAAATTGACAGTGTTCAGAACACACTATCCAAGACTCTGGCACCTTGACATACTAAATATTTTAGGCTGAAGGAATGTGAGAAATGGAAGGTGCAGGAAGAATCCTCTGACCTTCTCTTTTTCCCCTGACGTAAGTGGTAAGAACTTCTTGTCAGAAGTGCCCACCCTATACCCAGAAAAAAAGGAGCTTCCTTATTTCTGAAGACAGGTGGATGTCAAGAATCCAAATGAACAGGTCTTACTAAATTGCCCCCAGTTCGCTTTGCTTATAGCCTTTTGTCCTATCATGTTTTTCCATGACTTTCCACTCTTCATCAAATCTAGTATAAAAATGCTCAGGTTTTAGTGTATCTTGGTTTTATTTCCTTATTAAAGTTCCCATGTCATGAAAAAAGTACATTAAGTGAATATATATGGTCATCTCTTTGTTAATCTGTCTTTTGTCACTTCAGTTTATAAGGCCCCAGCCAGAGAACTGAGGAAAATATTAGAAAAAAACATTTTTCCTCTGCTACAAAACCATGTGTTAAATCTAATGCTATGCCTAGTATACTAATTTTGTGTTTGCTTTATTTAGTTACCAAAAATTACAATAAAATGTGACACGGGAAGTCTCAAAATTGATAGAGGAATTTTCCAGAATTTGTATGGAAATTATTTGAAAACATCAATTACCAAATGCTAATGGAAATTGTAACCACATAAAAAAATCTAAGCATTCTCTCAAATAAAAAACCTTAAAAAATAACAATGAATGTGTGAACGATTTCTTGTATTTCAGGATAACGGACATCCCTTTGCATAAAAGTAATCACAGATAACAAAAGAACTAAATCTAGAGATTTTTCCATAGAACTACAGCTACTAGTTATTGAGTAATTACTATATACTAGACACTTTGCTTCACTTAATCCTTATATAGCACCTATTAGATACTACAATTAACTCTAATTTAGAGATTTTAAAAAATAAGTACAAAGAAATTCTATAGTTGCCCTAATCCAAACTACTAATAAAAGATACCATTTGAAGTAGCTTCTTAGTCCACAAAAATATCAAAAAATTACATGTCCTTTCTTCCAACCTATCCCTTTAACTGGTTTGAGGTTAAAAACACCTTAAAAAGTAGGAATAATAAAAGTAGGAGTAGGGATTCTTTCCTCTTATAATTCTGCAACTTGAAGGATGAGAAATTAAGAAGAAGGAATGCTGAAGATTAGCAATATGAAGGCAATACTAAAACAGTGTCTATCAAAGTTCTCTCATAGATATTACCTGATTTGCCTTGGGCTCCAACTAAATTGTTAAGAATAAAAATTAATAGAGGAGAATCCTGTTAATCTGAATAGTAAACAAATATCCCCACTATTCTCATTATCAAGAAACTTAGAAAACATTGCCCCAAATGATGTTTCCTAATATTGTGGAAACAAAATATTCACAAATACCTGGATTCTTGTTAAAACACCACATTGAAGCCCCCAAATATGCTGGGTTTTGACTAAAAATAGCTAACTATTGCCAATTTCATAACATTCATATATTCTTTTGTCCCAATGGATCTACTGTATCAGACTCTGCAGGAAAGGGAACATTACTAAGGAATCCAAGGGATTTTCATGATAAAGCTAATGTGAGGGGAAAATTACCATAAAGAGGAAATTAAGAATTCAAGATCCTAAAAGGTTTGGCAAAGTATGGTCTCTGGTTCAAATTTAACCTGTAGCCTGATTTTGTAAATAAACTTTTATTGAAACATAGCAATGGTCACTCATTCACATATTGTTTATGGCTGCTTTCTCACTATACTGGCAGAGTTAAAACAGTTTTAGCAGAGAATCTAAAATACTTATTTTATTATCTACCCATTTTCAAAAAAATGTTGCCAACCTTCCCTAATCACAAAATAACACAACAAAGAGTTGTACATAATAAACCAACAAAAGACATAAAATGAAATCATTAACATAATCCAAAAGTAGGCACACACACACACACACACACAAACACACAAAGAAAACATGGAACAGACAGAAAACAAATAGCAGGATGGTACATTCAAACCCCAAAGTATCGATAATCACATCAAATGTAAAGAGTTTTAAAAACACAATAAAAAGGGGGTGCCTGAGTGGCTTAGTCCATTAAGTGTCCAACTCTTGATCTCAGCTCAGGTCTTGACCTCAGAGTCTTGAGTTCAAGCCCTTTATAGGCTCCACACAGGGCATGGAGCCTACTTCAAACAAACAAACAAACAAACAAACAAATAAATCCCACATAATAAAAAGGCAGTGGCTATTTGATTACATAAAAGTAAGAGCCAACCACCCGCTTCCTGTAAGAAACCCATTTTAAACATACAGACAGAAATAGATTAAAAGTAAAGGGGGGAAAAAATAAAAGTATAGGGGAAAATATATTATTCTGACAATAATCAAAAGACAGGTGAAGAAACTATATTAATATCAAACAAAGCAGATCTCATAACAAACAACATTATCAGAGAAAAGGCATTTCATAGTGTTAAAGAGAAAATTATATTAAGAGGACTTAATCCTAAATGTTTATATACTAAATAGAAGTGTGTCAAAATCACTAGCAAAAAAATAGAATTGCAAGGGAAACTAGTCAAATCCATAAGCACAGTCAGATCTTTCAACACTTGCCTCTCAATAAGTGGCAGACAAGAAGAAAGAAAATCTGTAACAATAGAGAAGACTTGAACAACTCAATCAAAAACTTGATCTAAATGACACTTATAAAGAAACTCCAACAGAAGAATGTGCATTCTTTTCAAGTAGATAAGGAATATTTACCAAGACAGAGCATATCCTGAGCCATAAAACAAATCTCAAAAAAATATTTAAATCACATAATGTTCTCTGCCCACATTAGAATAAGATTAGAAATCAATAAAAGAGATACATGTAGAAAACCAGAAAATATTTTAACACTAAATAACACACTTCTAAATAACCCAAGGATAAAAGAAGAAATAAAAAGAAAAATTAAAAAGTATATTTAAGTCACTGAAAATGAAAACATGCCATTTAAAAATGTGAGACATGCACCTAAAGTAGTACCTAGAAAGAAACATATCACTAAAGGCTTATACTGAAAAATAAAAGTATCAGTCAATGGCCTAAACTTCTGTTTTAAGACACCAGAATAAGTGCAAACTGAAATCCAATTAAACTAAATAAATAAAATAATAAAGGTCAGAGTATCAGTCAATGATATAGAAATAAGAAAAACACAAAAAATAAAATCAATGAAACCAAAAGCTGGTCTTTGAAAAGATTAAAAGAATCAATAAACTTCTACAAAACTAATCAGGAAAAGAGAAAAATGACAGATTACTAATACCTGGAATAAGATAAGAGACATCACAAAACTTGCTACAGATATAAAAGGACAAGAGAATATTATGAGAAAATACATATACATATATAACATAAATTATATATGTATTTGTTTGACAAAATCCAACATCTATTCCCAGAATAAAAACTAGGAGTAGAAAGAAAAATACTCAACCTAGTAGAGAACTTTCATGAAGATATCTAGAGCTAACATTATAGCTAATGATGAAAAACTAAATGCTTTCTTCCCATGGTCAAGCAAAAGGCAAAGATACCCTTCCATATTGTACTATTGTACTAGAGGTTTTCAATATTGTACTAGAGGTTTAGCCAGTGCAGTAAGAAAAATAAAAGACATTAAATTAAAAGGAAGATGGAACAATATCTATATTCTCAGACAACATAATTGACTATGTAGAAAATCCAATAGACTCTATCAAAACAAGCTGCTAAAACTCACAAGTGATTTTAGCATCATCACAGAATACAAGACCAATATACAATTGTATTTTTTTGTACAACACGCACTGGATAATTGAAGTTGAAAAAATATAAAAGTCAAAGCAGCACTAAAAAAAGAAGAAATATTGTGGAATAAATCTGACAAGATGTGCTAGACCTGAACAGTAAAAATTTTAAACGTTACTGACAGAAATTAAAAAATACTTAAATAAGTGGAGCAGTATACCATATTCTTAGGTAACAAGACAATATTGTAAAGTTGTCAATTACATCCAAATAGATTCAACACAATCCCAAGCAACATCTGTGACAGCATAAGAAATATATATTTGGTCTTCATTCCAAGCTCCTATCACAGAGCTTCTAAAAGCCTTGGGATCTCCTTAGAGATAGGAGTAAAAGGAGTATCTTTTGTTATTCACACCAAGCCCCCTTCAATTATGCCCGAGTTTTTGTTAATGAGATGACTCTTGGTGGACCCCAACGTAGCTTCAGAATGGGGCTGTCAGAAGAACCAACCATGTGATTAGAGGTTGGAACATTCAACCTTACCCCCTTCCTCAACCTTTAGGAAGAGGGGAGGGGCTGGAGATCGAATCAGTCATCAATGGTCAGTGATTTAATCAGCCATGCCTATGTAATGGAATCCCCATAAACACAAGAAGATTTAGATAGCATCCAGATTGGTGAACTGGGTAAACTGGAAGAGTGACACACCTGGAGAGGGCACAGAAACTCCACGATACCCTGGCTCCCCCCACATGTTACCCTTTACATCTCTTCTGTTTGGCTGTTCTGAGCTGTATCCTTTATTTTATTTTATTTTTTTAAAAATTTTTTTTGATGTTTTTATTTATTTTTGAGACAGAGAGAGACAGAGCATGAGCAGGGGAGGGGCAGAGAGAGAGGGAGACACAGAATCTGAAACAGGCTCCAGGCTCTGAGTTGTTGGCACAGAGCCTGATGCGGGGCTTGAACTCACGAGCTGTGAGATCATGACCTGAGCTGAAGTCGGACGCCCAACCGACTGAGCCACCCAGGTGCCCCTGAGCTGTATCCTTTATAATAAACTGGTAATAGTAAGTAAGACACATTCCTGAGTTCTGTGAGCTGTTCTAGCAAATTATCGAACCTCAGGAGGGGCTTGTGGAAAGTCTTGATTTATAGCCATTTGATCAGAAATACAGGAGGTCCAGGGACTGAGAGGGGGTTACAGGAGCTCCTGGATTCATAGCCTGTTGGTTAGGAGTACAGAATGCATAGAACTTGCAACTGGAATATGAAGTGGGGTAAGTCTTATGGGAGTAAACCCTTAATCTGAACTTTGCACTAACTCTGGGTACCGTCAGAATTAAACTGACAGAGCACCTAGGTGGCCAGTCACTTAAGCATCTGACTCTTGACTTTGGCTCAGGTCATGAGCACACAGTTCATGAGTTTGAGCCCTACCTCGGGCTCTGTGCTGGTGGTGTGGAGCCTGGTTCAGATTCTCTCCCTCTCTCTCTACCCTCCCCCTGCTCTCTCTCTCTCTCTCTCTCAGATTAAATACATAAACTTTTTTTTAAAAAAAAGAGAAGAATTAAATTGACTTATACAACAACCAGCAGGGGAATTGGAGAATTACTTGATGTTGAAACTCACACATTTGGTGTCAGAAATGATATGAGTAAACACAGCTCCTATCATCTCAGCATGCTCTGCGGCAAAAACTGACAGGCTGATTATACAATTTATATGTAAGTGCAAAGAACACAGACTAGCCAGAACAAGTTTGAAATATAAGAACAATATTGGAGGACTTCTGCTATCTGACTTCAAGACTAGTAGTATAGGAGTTATGATATGTAAATGGAACCAATAGAGAGTTAAGTAATAAACACACACATATCTTATTAATTTTTAATAAGGCACAAAGAAAATTCATGTGTGAAAGAACAGTCTTTTTGTTTTTAATTTGAGAGGGAGAAAAAGAGCAAGTGTGGGGAGGAAAGAGGGGCAGAGGGAGGGGGAGGGAGGGAGGAAGGGAGACAGAGAATGAGAGAGAGAGAGAGAGAGAGAGAGAGAGAGAGAGAGAGAGAGAATCTTAAGCAGGCTCAGTGCTCAGTAAGGAGCCTGACGCAGGGCTGGATCACATGACCCTGGGATCACGACCTGAGCCAAAATCAAGTCAGATGCTCAACTGATAGAGTCATGCAGGCACCCCTCAAGGACACAGATAATTTTAAAGTAAATGAATGGAAAATGAAAGACCATATAACTAGTAAGCATAACAGAGTTAAATTAACTATGTTATTATAATACAAAATAGACATTAAGATAAGAAATACAATAGGAGAATTTAACAACTACAAAATCACATGCATTCAACAATAAAGCACCAGAATACAAGACAAAAAAAACTGACAGAATTGAAAGAAATAGACAAAATCAATTACAATTGGAGAGATCAACACTCTTTTTCTCAGTAACTGAAAGAAGAAAATACAATCACTGCATTTTGAAGAACTGAAAAACATCAACCATATTGACCTAATTTGTCATTTATAGAACATTCTACCCAGCCACAGTAGAATATACATTCTTTTCAAATGTACACAGTATATTCATAAAGATAGAATATATGTTAAGCTACAAAACAGGTCTTAATACACTGAAAATAAATGATTCAATACGGAATATATTCTCAATACAAAACAATTTAAATTAGAAATCAATAAAAAAAAGAAAGCTAGAAAAAAAATCTCAAAATATGGGAAATGTAAACAACACAACACACTTCTAATGAGCACCGGGTGTTGTATATAAGTGATGAATCACTCAATTCTACAACTGAAACTAATATTACACAGTATGATAACTAACTGGAATTTAAATAAAAATGTGAAGCTAACTAACTTACTGTATATCTCATTGCTTAAACAAAAATCTTAAAGAAATTTTAGAACATCTCAAGCAAAATGAAAATGAAAACATGCCATATTACAATATGTGGAATATAGTCAAATTGGCTATTAGCATAAACGTGATAGCTCTAAAATCATGTATTTGTACTTCCATCTTGAGAACTATAAAAAGTAGAGCAAATCAAACTCGAAGGAATAATAAAGGTCAGACCAGCATTGAAATAAAAAAAAAAAAAAAAAGAAAAAAATCAATGGAACCAAAAACTGCTTCTTAAAAAAGATTAACAAAGTACTAAATCTAAACCAACTGATATAAATTCCCACTATGAAGAAAAGAAGAAAGGACATCACTATAAATCTTACAAAAGAACAATAAAACACCATTATATTTTTCCGATAAATTTAACAATTTAAGTGCAAAGCAAGGTTCCTTGAAAGACATAAATTACTAAAAATAATAAACAGAAAATTAGTAATTAAAAACTGTCTCAACAAAGAAAATTATATACCTATATGGCTTCTCCAGTGGATCCCACCAAACATTTAAAGAAAAATAATACTATTCCTATTCCAATCCTTTTAGAAAACAGAGAAGGCAGAAATACTTTTTTATGAGGCCAGTTTTACTGACACCAAAACTAGAAATAGGTATCACAAGAAAACAAGAACAAAACCAAAAACTACAGACCTATATTCATCATGAACACAGACACAAAAATCCTCCACAGAATTTTATCCCACTGAATCTTTCAGTATATAAAATAAAAATTTCTCATTAACAATAGGATTTGCCCCATGAACATAACCAGTTTGATATATGAAATTCAATAATATATAACATTACATAAAAAAGAAACACATGATTATGTCCATAGATACAGAAAAATAAATGAACAAAAACTAAACACTCATGATTTAAATAAAACTCTTAGAAAAGTAGTAATAAAAGATAACTTCCTCAACAAATGGCATCTAATGGAAAACCGAGAATTAATATTACACTTAAGGGTTAAAGACTAAATGGTTTCTCCCTGAGAATTAGGAATAAGTCAAGACGCTGTCACCACATATATTAAATGTTATACTGGAGGACCTAGCAGTTAAATAGCAAGAAAAAGAAATGAATGACATACAAATTGCAAACAAAGCATAATCCTAAATAATATGGAATACTGAGTAATTTCCAGATGACATTATAAGGTACAGAGAAAATCCTAGAAAACTGACAAAAAAGTTACAGACTTAAAAGGTGAATTTACCAAGATTTCAGGATGAAGAGCAATATACAAAAAACCAATTGCATTAATACACTAGCAAAGAAAATCTGAAAATATAATTTTAAAATTCCATTTATGAGAGTATTCTAAAAATGAAATACTTACAAATAAATTTAACAAAGTATACCTGATCCTATATACTGAAAACCACAAAACATTATTGAGAAATTAAATATGATCTAATAAAATGGAGAAAAACACTATGTTCACGGATATTGTAAGATTCAATATTGCTAAAATGGCATTTTTTTTCTAAATTAAGCTATAGATTATGTAATTCTAATCAAAATCACAACAGGCTTTTTTTTTTAAATGGAAACTGACAAGCTGAATATAGAATGTATGTATAAGAAAACGCTTATTATCGGGGCGCCTGGGTGGCTCAGTCGGTTGAGCGTCCAACTTCAGCTCAGGTCACCATCTCGCGGTCCATGAGTTCGAGCCCCATGTCAGGCTCTGGGCTGATGGCTCAGAGCCTGGAGCCTGCTTCAGATTCTGTGTCTCCCTCTCTCTCTCTGCCCCTCCCCCGTTCATGCTCTATCTCTCTCTGTCTCAAAAATAAATAAATGTTAAAGAAAAAATTAAAAAAAAAAAAAAGAAAACGCTTATTATCTAAACTAGCAAAACAATTTTGAAGAATAAAATTAAAGTTCTTATACATAAAATTTTAAGACTTACCATAAAGTCATAGTAATAGAGCTGTATGGTATTGGTGTACAGATAGAAAACTAGATCACAGCAGTGCTTTTCATCCAGGGGTGATTTACCATCCCCATTCTTGCAGGGGCCATTTAGTAGTATCTGGTGACATTGCTGTTTTTTGTTTGTTTGTTTTTAATTTTAATTTTAATTTTTTTTTTTTTTTTTGAGAGAGAGAAAGAGCACAAGCAGGGGAGAGGGGCAGGGAGAGAGAAAATCTTAAGCAGGCTTCACACTAAGCATGGAGTCCAATGTGGAGCTCGATCCCAAGGCCCAAGGATCATGACCTGAGCCAAAATCAAGACTCGGAGGCTCAATCAACTGTTATTTTATTTTTTTTAATGTTTATTTATTTTTGAGACACAGAGAGACAGAGCATGAACGGGGGAGGGGCAGAGAGAGAGAGGGAGACACAGAATCCAAAGCAGGCTCCAGGCTCTGAGCCATCAGCCCAGAGCCCGACGTGGGGGCTCGAACTCACGGACCGCGAGATTGTGACCTGAGTTGAAGTCGGACGCTTAACTGACTGAGCCACCCAGGCTCCCCATCAACCAACTGTTATTAAAGCAAGTAAACTAATCAATAGTAGCAAACACAGATCAGTGGTTGCCTAGGGTTAGGGTTGTTGAGGGTGGATGACTGTAGAAGGGCATGAGATAATGTCTTGGGTTGATGGAAATGTTCTGTATCTTGATTGTGACAGTGGATAAACAGGTGTATACATCTCTTAATAACAAGGGTATTTTCCTGCACTTAGAGCATACACAAAAAAGTTGATAGGCTTGGGTGATCCAGCAAAATACAGAATAAACCCATAATCTATTTCTCACAGAATTTACATTCTGGTATGGGATTCAAATGATACTTGTATTTCTTAGGGAAGACACTGGAAGATAATACATTAAAAAATGTATGTTGGGAGGCCCCTTGGTGGCACAGTAAGTTGAGCACCAGACTATTGATCTAGGCTCAGGTCAGATCGTGAGTTCAAGCCCTGCAGTGAGCTCTGCACTGATGGTGCAGAGCCTCCTTGGGATTCTGTCTCTCCTTCTTTCTGTCCCTCCCCTGCTTGTGTACACTCCTGTGCTCTCTCTCTCTCTCTCTCTCTCTCTCAAAATAAATAAATAAACTTAAAAAAAAGTGTGTTGGTGGCTACTGGACATTTTGACAAGGCACTGCAAGTAATAATATAGATAGTTTATTTTGTGTGCTTGGGTAACATTCCATATATAAATCTGTTAATAGCACTTAAGAGATTTTAAATAGTAAATTGTACATATCCTTCACAGAAATTTGGATTTTACAAGTGCTGACAGAAAGGAACTAAGAAAATTTATGAGTGTTACAATTCAAAAGTATAAATAATATTTAAAATTTACATCTATGCACATATACATCCCTCCACCCCCAGTCACACACACACACACACACACACACACACACACACACACACACATACACACACATACACACACACATGCACACATCAAAATATTTGCTTACCTAATAAAGGTTAACCTCCACTCATTACTTCCTCCTTCTTGGGTACTCTGGTCTATCCATTTTTTCTTTTTAAATCTTTAGTCTTACTAACTTGGCTCTTGCCCATAAGAGCAAGTTTAAATGAGTTCAACTTCTAGGCCAAAATACAAGGAGGATAAAATTTCCCCTTCATAGCTCCTTCTACCTACAGTGTGCTGTCTTATTTTAATGATCTAATAAGCTTTTCAAAGACTTACCTTCTGTTTCTATTTTTTCATCTTCTTTTTTACTCATATGATTATCTACTTCGATCCTCCACCATTCCACTGAAACTATTCTTGTTAATGACACTTTCTTGTTGTCATATCCAGCAGTCATTTGTAAATCCATACCTTACTTACTTATTTTACATCATTTGAAAATGTTAACCACTCACTTTTTTGTAAAATGCTCTCTTCCTGTGACTTAGGTATACTAGGCATTTGGTTTCTTCCTTTTTCTCTTGCCAGTTTACAGTTTCCTTCATGAACTTTCTTAGCCTATCCATTATTTATTGAGGTCCTTCAGACCCTAGATGGAATTTATTTTCTCATTCTATATATCCTCTGGTCTCATCCGCAGACATACTTTCAATGACCTTCTATATACTTCTGACTTCCAAATTAATTCAAAACCAGATTTCTCATAGTTCTAGACTCTCTATTCAACTCTGTTATGCACTCTGATCTTGTATATTCCACAGGCACTATAAACTCAACATGTCCAAAATACAAAATTTTCAACCCTAACCATGCTCCAGGTCTTAAGTTTCCTATTTCACTGCACTGCCAAAACCAAAAATCTGGTCATCATCCACAAAAATATATTTATGTATATAAATACATATTTATGTATATAAAATGTGTGTGTTGGTGTGTGTGTAAATATACCCTTTATCAATCAACATTTACTTCCTCTTTTTTATTCCCACATATTCTCTGGTTTCTGTTCCCTTAATATGACTCAAAACCATCAAAATCTCTCTTTCCCACGCACCCACCTTACTTTGGGCCACCACCATTCTTACTTGGATAACTGTAATGGCTGTTTAAGAAGCTGTTATGTGCTTCTCATACTGTCTTTCATCAATTCATTTTTATAAACTTTAGCCAGAGTAATTATGACTAAAATGTAAATCCAAACAAATGTCACGTCTCTAGTAATGTCTTAAGGACCCAATTTCCTGTCAGACAAGGTCCTTTATTATCCTTTCTATTGCATAAAATAATCTTTCATTTGGCAGTCTTAAATAGCCTCACCCACCCTTGCCAAGCATTTATATTATAATCTCTCATTTAAAGGATTGTGAATACGTTATTCCATCTACCTCTCTCATGCTAAGTTCTCAGTTCTGACCTCACTTAGACCCATGAACCCTGAGAGAACTCATCATTAGTCCAGTAAGTCTTCCCTTACCCTATATGAAGGAACTACATACCTTTAATATAACATAATTATTTATTCTATCACAACTTACCATAGTTTTACAATAATGTCATGTTTCCACCTGCTTAATAAAAGGGCTGTGTCTTGCTCATATTATATTCATATACTCCAGCAGAATGCCAGTCATAAAAAAGGCCCTCATTAAATAAGGAAGAGAGAGAAGGACAAAAAGTTGGTCTAACATTCAAATACTAGATGAGGCCCCAAGACAAATGAATAAAAATTTAAAGGCCACTTTTTTAAATCAAACACAAGATAAAACATGAACTACAAATAAGTAGCCTTTCTACTACAGACTGGAAATTAGAAAACGTGAGTCATAACCTTGGTTCTGGGAGGAGCCATACAAATGATCTTGACCAAGAATAGCAAAGATGATAATAACTCAGCCAATACCAGCTGAACACCTAGGATGTGCCAAGTTCTATTCTAAGCACTATGCAGGTCTGATGTCATATAATACTCATAGCAATACTATGAGGTAGGAATTACTTGTATATACATTTTACAGGTAAGAAAAATGAGGCACAGAGAGGCTAAGGACATTCCATAGTACACAGTTAAGTGACAAAATCAAGCAGTCAGATTTCTGAGCATCTGCTTGAAACTACTCTGAATATACTTGCTTTTCCCTTAATTTCTCAATTTGAAAAAAAAAAAAAACAATTAAAAAAGGGAAAGGTATGCATGTGTACACACACACACACACACACACACACACACACACAGGCTAAATTAAATTATTCCTAAGGAACCATCCAGCTATTATTCTTGTTAAATTAAATTTATTAATTTCAAATTTCAAATGGCATCTAATGAAATATGATTAGAAAAACAAGTGTGGGATGACCATTTATATACCTTATGTGATTTGGCCTACTAATCATATCCCCTTTTAGTGTTTGGTTTTTAAATGGCATTTCATCACACTGAATATCATACTCTAAATATCCTGAGGTAGTCTTAGACTGTTCTTCACCAAATGTTTCCAAATCGTCGATGAACATGGGATATCCTTCTGCTTACTTAGGTTATTTTTAATTTCTTTCAGCCTGTTTTGTAGTTTTCAGCAGACAAGTCTTTCACCTCCTTTACTCCGAGGTATTTTATTCTTTAATGTGTTATTATAAACTGAATTGCTTTCTTAATTTCTTTTTTGAATATTCATCAAGAATGTATAGAAATACAACTGATTTTTGTGTGTTAATCTTTTAACTTGCAACTTTGCTGAATTCATTTATTAGCTCTGTTATTGGCTATTTTCGATAAGGCTTTGTAAGAAAAAGACAAATTCAGCAGTGAATTCACAAGAAGAAGACAATTCATAAGAATCGAATTACAGGTAACAAAAAAAGTTCAGAAATTTGAGGACTTGCAGGAATAACTATCTTCCCAACGTCAACTTATAAAAAGAAACAACTGAGAAGGTCTCTGAGCAACAAAAGGCCAACTACATTCAATCTTACAGCAAGTACTGAATCAAGTATATGTTAGCTACACCCACTATTAAGGATGCAATGGATTAAAATGTCTCCAAGCACAGACCTAATAAGCCTATTACTGTTACTGTCCTCTATATACTTTCATTTGGAACAAATGGTCTGGAGAAAGAGACCCCTGGAATTTCTTAAACCCATGCTTGATAAACAAAGTTATCTTTAATCAGAAAAAGAGAGAGACATAGAAAAATGGGCAACCATAGGGGTAAAATCATATAAACAAATTAAATGTAGGAAGTAGTTCCCTAAAATAACTGTGGGTTTACCTTTCACAAATGGAGCTGATTGTAATCAAACAGATAAGGAGCCAAAAGAACCATTATTCTGAACTGCCACAATCTGCCATCTAAAGTAACCCATGTCTCCCAATTTTCTACAGTCAAAAAGCAGGCTAAGAAATGGCATACTCACCAATACTCATATTAGATATTGCCAACAAAGATATTGAAGAATTTAAAACCTACAAGATCATGAAGAACAATGGACTAGAAACTCTGTCCCTAAAGCCTAAACAGAATCATGGTCAATCAAAGAGCAATCCTATCCCCATAACACACATTATTTAATCTGTCCATTGAGATTTTAGAATTGCTACATACTAATGACAGCTGTTCATCTGATTCTTCATCCTTCCTACTGAGAGTGTTTACAGTAAATACCTTTATCTTGCTACTATATACTAAATATGTTGAAGGTAAACAACATGTATTTTAGTTTCTAGTTCTTTAGATCAAAAGGGACTATATATCTGGACCTGATAATGTATACACTATGGTACATCATTCCCTACCTATCATCCAAAGATCCTGGACTTTTGAGCTTGAGGCCATAGCTTGGAAAGAACTTTCAGATTTTCTCCCAAGGAGACAGGGTAAGCAAATTTGCCAGTAAGATGGAAACTGGGAATATTTGGCAACCATAAGAGCCAACTGTGGCATAATTAATACTGTTTACCAAATATTTCCTGTTCCCTCCCTTTCATATTCATAGTAGGATCTCACTACCTGACCTCATTATGATGAAGTAAAGCACTACTGATATAAATTAAGAGTAGAAGCGTCATTTCCAGTCCAGAATATTTGATTACTGGTAGGATATTTGGGCTTCTATTCATTCTGCAATGTTAAAAGGTATTGTTCCACATAGGAAGTACACTAGGGTGAAGACAAGATGGGACTAGGGCCCAAGACATTGTATCTGTATCTGTAGCATGAGTAAGATATAAGTCTTTGCTGTCTGAAACCAGAGAGACAGGGCATAACCTGCCCTGCCCTGGCTAATACATGCTTTATGCTATTTCACAGTTCTGTGACCTTAACTCTTCTCCATGATTTTTCTCTCCATTCACAAAATCATACACTTCATAGTTCTGGTGACCTAGTATTTCGACACCCAAAAGAGTATAGTTGTTATATTAAATTTATAAAATTCCCTGTGTATTTCTTCTTCCAAGCCATTTATTAAAATCACACTGAAAAATATTTAATAGAATTGACCCTAATCTTGGTAATAGGGTAGCATATTTATGTCTCCATTTAAATTCTACACCTAACTTTGTTTTCCAAATTCTCAGTATGCTTTCTCATGATATAAAAGAGTTCCTTTAAACAAAGCTGGTTTTATTTTCACCTACCAAGTTTTACGTTATTTACAAGTGTTTCTGGGAATTTCTTGAATATATTATTTACACTATAACACCTCCATAAATGCTCAACTGATTGTTCAATGTAATCATGTCTTTATGTCTTCTAAGACATTAAATCAAGAAAAGAAACAAATTTAATGGAAAAATTCAAATAGAAACCAATGTCTATATGCAACGAAAGGTAACTTAAACATAAATAAGTACTTTCAAAAATGCAAATATTATTTATAAATCTCATAGCACTAAAAATCATTTCACATGCCATAATACATTCACAGTCATCTCTTTGCCTCTGTTATTTGATGAATAATACTGTAACTCAGAAATTAACATAAGAATCATTAATTTGGTGGAAAGCCACATATTTTAGGCCTTTAGCTCTATTTTTAGTCTTTCATAAAATTCCCAAACTTTAACATTGAGTTTACATAAGCATAGTTTTTTCCTCCAAAATACACCAAGGAAAGTAAATGGCACGAAACTGAATAAACAGTTATAGAGCTCTCAGGGGAGGAGAGTCAGAAAAGTATAAATATATAATGGATGTGCAATTTTATTACCTGAGTATTTAACAACTCTTCACACTTGTGTGCTTGTTTCTCAATTGCAGAAATGTACTGTTTTTCAATAGCTTCTACTTGTTGCTTAACTGAAGACTGCAGTAGTGCCTAAAAACAAGCAAAAAAGTCATTTGGATCTCAGACAAAACTTGGAGTCTACTGTTGGCATGGGAATTTTTTTTGACAGTTGTACATATCTGAAATACAACACTCTTCTGCATTACAAAATACACATTTGTGAATATTGAACACATTCATATATAACCTACTTTAAGCTTTCGGTTTTAAGTTTTCCTATTGCCAACACTACAGTTTTTTGGCTCCGATGTTACTTCCACACACCTTCTCCTAAAAAAAGGCCAAGTCATAGAAGATGATAAAGAGGGTGAGCAGTTCTGTTAAATATAAATTCAGTTCAGTGAAGACCACACAGGATGAGGAGTGTATGAAAGCTGCTGAAAAAAAAAAAAAAGAAAAAGAAAAAGAAAAAAAAAACAGACATATTTCACTGGCTGACAAAACTCCACATCCTCTCGGCACACTGTAATATCCCATGGGCCAAGCATGATCTTCAAGACCACAAGTCAAGTGAAAGCAGATGGAAACTCTGAGCAATTTCATACATAAAAGAACTGCCCCCCAGGAAGTTCACGCCCCTAATATAAAAAGGTAGAAGTCAAAGTGTGGAAGTCAGAATCTCAAGGCGGTATTCATAAGGAGTAATAAAACTTGGGAGACTGGACAAACTTAAGTGGGTAGTGTAAATGCCGGAACCTCAGTCAGCTAAATATAAAGACGTTAACACTATCTTAAGGGAAGCCAAATCAGCATTTGAAGATGTTCCACCCACTCACTTCCTTATTGGAAATGCTTAATACATTATTATCTTTTTTCTTTCCTTTTTATGAAAGCATTATATGTTATACTTAACATGTTCCCAATATTATATTACATGCTATTTATAAATTCTCAATCATTCTAAAATATGTATTCAACCATATACATAAGAATTCTTTAGCAAATATTCTATTTTTGAAGGTCTCTCTGGATAATAAACTACTCATAATCGAAATAGTAAGTTGAAACAGACACATGTCTTATAGAAAACAGACCTTTGGCACATTCACCAAGAAAAGAAAAATAAGCCAAATCTCTTCAATAATCTCTGTTTTGAAAATAGATTTACTTGGTTGGAAACAACATGCATTAAGGAGCTAAATAAATAAATATGCATGTATTTTTAAAAACTTACACAAAAATATTTTTTAAACCTCAGGATAAGTCTCAACTTTTCAGATAATTAACTTTCTTTTGCAAATGTTAAACTGTCTGATGATGCTACCGCTCCTATAATTCAATAGTTGTCACTCTGAAGCTGCATAATTACTAGCAAATTAGTAAAGGAAAATAAAGCTCTGACTGAGGTTTAACCAAAATTTAAAGAAGTGCTTTACCGAACTGCTTTAGCCCTTCATTTATTCATTATACATCCTCTAAAGATTCCATAATGATTAATTTATATAAGGCCACAAAATTTAACCACTTAAACTGTGATTCGATAATGTAAAATTATAATTTACCTTTGGTAAAATATAATATAGCGTTGGACTTCAGGAAATTTAAAGAACAGTATAGTCATAAACAATTCTCTTGGGTATATTCATGACATCTTTCATAGATAGAAAAATGCCATTCTTTTCTGGGAATTTGGATATGACAGACTGTTTTGCTTAATGGAAAAAACTGTTTTCACTTTCCTATTTGCCATGGTTTCAAATAATCTCACAGTTTAACCAATTTTAGTAGATTTCATAGATTATATAGATCTTTAGTAGATTCCTCCTTTGGAGGAACAGGTAAGTTAGTGAAACAAAACATTTTCTCACCATTATTAAGAAACACAATTAAACAGTATTTTTTTCTAGTAATTTATTTGTACACCATATGCTCATTTTTATCCAAACTTCAAGGAGGCAAGTACTTACTATAGGACAATGAGTCAAATAAGAGACAAAGCTATGGTTATGGAACATGGCGAAAAGCTATGCAGAAGTAACCAGCCTTTTATACAGTTCAAACCTCTCATCTTAGCCCCATTCAGTTACTTAAATCCACCCATCTGCAGAAGGGACATGAATGAAGATACTAGGAATACAAGGATTTAAAAAAAGTCTCTCCTCACTGAGTGCAGTCTATTGTTAAAGAGAAATATTCTCTAGATAACTACACACCACAGGAATATGCAAGGTATGTATTAAAGAAAAGATGCCCGAAGCCTGCCTGTAAGGTTGACTGTTATATGCAAAGAATATTAAATAGATAAGAATAGTTGGAGTTAAGAGTGGAGGCAGGAAGGTAGCAAACTAAGCAGGTGCCAGATATAAGAAAACCTTGTATGTAATAACAAGAGAGTTTTAAAATTTGGTCTAATACTACTCAACACTGTATTATCGGTGCCACAGTCCAAACAAAACAGGTAATTTCCAAAAACTTGACTCACAACTACAATATTAATCATTATGGACATGCTGAAAACACAAACTGACAGTAGCCACCTGCTTTTACAGTATGATCCATCATTATATAACTGGATAGTTATGTTCCAATGTAATATACGATAGTAACTGCCTTTATTATTTTGTGTAAGTATAAAAATGAACATTAATCTTAACAGTTCCCTGCAATGTATTTTTTTTCCTCCGTAGTTTTGTCTATAAATATCAAAGATACAAGGAACAACACTATAAAGAGGTGTCTGAAAGAATTATTTCCTTTATAAGCTATTTTAAACTACTCTCAACAAAGATACAGCATGAAGACTCATGGTATGTAGAGGAGAAAAAGAAAGATGTATCCACATATTCTGTAATGAAAAAAATGTTATTAAAGGCAGGGAAAGTTTTATTAGTTTTCAACATATTTAGGTTTTAGCCTCAGTTCTATCAGGGATGGCCTGTGTCATCCTAGGGGATTTAATTCATTGAGTTTAAGGAAAACCAATAACCATACCTCTTTGAAAAGAATTTCAAATACGTGAACAAGAGTGTAGGTTCCTTTAGTGCAGGAATTATAATTTGCTATTAATCATACACAGCGCACACATGTAATAGGTATCTGGTGAATGATGATCCTTGTACTAGGATGAATATTTTTTATACAAATCATATTACGGACAATACCAATATTCACTGGAAAGTTCACTAAGCTTCAAACTGTAACTACCAAGTTCATTTACCAAATTCGTTGCTAAGCACATTCAATCCCTACCAAGTATTTCAATTTTTAAGTTATTATTTTTGACTAGAAATGTCCATCCTTTCTACTCCATAGGACAAATTCTGAATAAATAAAATGAAGTGTGTGAAGGACCGCAAAGTTCTTGGAAGGAAAAGTATGTTATAAATTCTACAATTATTAGACTCATAGAAAATAAATATATTAAGTCAAAAACCACTCCACTCCAACCAATACCATAAGCAGTAGATACATATTTTTAATGGAATTGAATATATGCTGGAATGTAAAGGAGAAGTATAGCCAAAATATACTACTACAACCCAAACTACAGTCTACTGTCTCAACAAATCCAGTTTTTCTTCTCCCTTGAAATAGTCCAATACTTACAGATCTGATCCGGCCTGATCAAATTAAATGACTTGTCCAGATTTGCAAAGCAGATGTGTCTAAAGAACCAGATGGTCTCCAAAACATTAATATCATGTTGGTATTTAGGATATACCTCAAAAGAACACACTGTAGATAATTTTAGGCAACAGTAATTACATGATTTTAAAAGCCACCCCCAAATTTTCTGTATCAATCCTCTAAGTCATACTTTGCAAATGAAGAAAGGTATAAAGTTACAGAGCAAGCTGGAAGCAAAGGATAGAATAAATAGACTGACTAAAATTTAAGCCCTAGAAGAACTTCTTTTGTTCAATTCACTCACTTACCTACCCAATATATCTGCAGTAGTACCTCACCCACAGAAGACATTAGACAAATATGTGCTGGATGAACTGAAGAAATAAATCATAATTTTGGCATGTCCAAGCCTGATTGTTTGCCTCTTTATAGACGAACTATTAGAACTTTGATGTTAATGATGTCTGTAATTATATTCTTAGTTCAGCTTTTTGACTACAGTAGTACGAAATAATTGTTGTAAAGGGTCATTTGAAGTCAAGCACAATTTCACCTTTCTTGAAAAAACGTAAGTTTGCTTTTCAAAAATATATTTCAGATATTTTCCAGTTTTTAACTAAAAATACAATAAGCAAAACTAAAAGATATCTGCAAAATGAGTACATTAAAACTCTGAAGGGATACTTTCATGTTTTTTTTCTTTTTAAACAAAATATTACTTTAAATTTTGCAAAGCTATTAAACTATTAGTATATCTTATAATATTATCTCAGCTTTTCAAACATATTGCAAGCAAGTTTGTTATCGAAAAGGAGAGCCTCCTTGACTGAGATACATTTGGAAAAATGATGAATCTCAGTCATTTTACCAACCAATTCATCCATCTTTTTTCCATGGGCTCTACCTCATTATTTCACAGATAAAGAAACAGGCATTGAGGTTAAGAAACATACCCAAAATCATATAAAATGACTCCACGGAACAAAGAATTGAATTCAGATCCACCCACTTTGTTCCTCATTTGTCTTAGCTGTTCTAACCAGATGAAACAGATTTCTCTTCACGAACTAAGCACTTACTCTATTTTTACAGCCCCTTCATCATTTATTTAATCTTCATTTATTCAACTATATTCATTGAACGTATACTTTATTCTAGGTGCTGCTCTAGGTACTGGGGATACAGAGTGAACAAAACAGACATGAGCTTGACTCTCCCGAACTTACATTATTGGCAAGGGGATAGAGAGAGTGGGTAAGACAAGGAAGATTGGACGTTAGACAGTAAACCATTTCTGATGTTACAGGCTATGAAGAAAAAGACAGGATTTAAAAAAATACTGGAAAAGACAATTTTTAAAAAGGATAGTCAAGAAAGAGCTCTGTGGAGAGACACAAATAGAGTTGAGATGTCACAAGTGAACAGAAGTTCAGCCATATAAAATGTCTGGGGGAAGAACATTTCCATCAAAGGAAAAAATGCAAAGTCCAAGGGTAGAAATAAGGCTGATGACTTCAAGAACTAGAAAAAAGGCCAATGTGGATCATATGAACCAGAGAATTCCATCAGATGCTATAGCTACACCAGACTTCTTTTTATCCTTAACCAGGTCAAATTTCTTACCAGAAGGACTGTGGTCTTGTTGACCCTGTGCCTGAAAAGTGAATCAGAGATCAGAAAAGTAGGTAGAAGACCAGAACTATGGAGAACCATGAAAAGGCATTTTAATTCTATTCTAATTGCAATGAGAAGAGAAACCCTTAAAGGATTTAAACAAGGAAGCATCTATAAACCATTTTTTAAAATATCTTTGAACAAAGCAAAGCAAAGTAGCAAAAGCACTCAAATGCTATTAAAACTTTCTCCACCAATGGACAATTTGTGAAAGAATAAAAATCCATAGCACTGATCTTTGTGGGCAACTCAGATACAATAATATTAGGAACTTATAATTAATGTACCATGCATAAAACATTTTTTATTTAGTATAAATAAGAGTAATGCAATTTTCCTCTCTGGTAATGAGGAGTTAATCCTAATAAGAACAAGCTGAGTGTTTTTCATACTCTCACAAAAAAGTGCCATAGATGTTTTACAAGTATATCTGGCAAGTAATACGTGAACTTCATCTGGACACTCTATTAGCATGCAGTTCATTTACAATACTTAACTTTCTCCATTTTATAAATAGATTGGCAACAAAGACTATAAAAATGAAGACAAGAGTGTCCAAATGATGGCAGCTGACTAAATTTGGCTCTAAATGTTGAGCCTGGTTTCCAACTTGTCTTAGTGTTCAATGACTCTTGACTAATCAAAAATATCTCTTGCCAATTTGGGGGCCTAAGACATCAATCTATAGCTTTGATGACCTGTAGTGTGGAGGTTTGATGTATCACAAATCAAACTGATATTTTATATATATATATATATAAAAGGCCTCTGGTGAGTGAGCTAGTAATCCAGTTGAGATATATACATATGGATGTGTTAGAAGAGAACATCAGGCTATCTCTGAAAACAACATTTAGATATTTTAGAAAATTTTGTTGGGATAATGTGATTAATCACAAATAACGTGATTAAAACCTATCATTGAGAGGTGATTTAAAAGGGCAACGGAAGAAGGATTAGGAAGTATAACTCTCTATAGAAAAGACTTCGGTATGGACTTAAGGCTTTCATTTACTCAAAACTGGCTGCAAATTCAGGCTTAGGTTCATGATCTCCTGCTACCCTGGCTGGCAGAAGTTAGGTCCTGTAAATTCAACATTCTCTTGGGGAGAATGAAGGTGCATCTTTTCTTGAAAGTATGTCTGAGGAGTGATAGTGATGAATTTGGTCACAGTTCTTTTTAAAAACAGGACAAACACTACTACCTAAAATTATGGGAAAAAAATGGATTAAAAAACAAAAGATTTCTCTTTCCCTTTTCCTTCATTTAAAAAAGGAAAATTAACAAGGTCATGTTGAGACTACAAAAAATGTATCCTGCTACAGATTTCAAGTATTTGGAATTGCAGTGATCCTCAGGTTTTTCTATGTATTTGAATTGCATACAATAGTACTATATAATTCAAAAAGAAAAATGTTAAATTATGGGTGTAGATCTAAACATGGAAATTCAATATAGTCTAGCCATGTTATAAAGTGCTTCGGATGCTGTGAAAGCCAAAGAAAATCTTCAGGACAGAGGGAATCATTCCTGTTGGCCTTGTTGTTAAGGGATTCTAGTAACATAAGAGTTGTTACCTCAAACACCACAAAAGTCTCCCAGTGAAAATTTCTTTTGTGCCATGGACAACACATTAAAATTAAGAAGTTTCTAAAATTAAGTACAGCACAGAGCCTCTGCATGTCTGCCTCCAGATACTTTAAACTTCTGAAAAGCTGCCATATGGATATGCCTCACCCTCAGATGCCACAATATTGTTCCTTGTGACTTGAGTAAGAGCTACAGTTGAAGGAAGGAAGGAAGGAAGGAAGGAAGGAAGGAAGGAAGGAGAGAAAGAAAGAAAGAAAGAAAGAAAGAAAGAAAGAAAGAAAAGAAAGACAGAGGGAGGGAGGATGGGAGGGAGGGAGGGAGGGAGGGAGGGAGGGAAGGAAAAAAAAAAGAATTGTGACTAAAACAACAGAGCACCTGGTTGCAGCAAAAACTATGCGTCTCATTTTCTGAAATATCAGAGACCATGGGAAAAAAGAAACCTATCTCAATGTCAGAAATATTTGGCTTAAATACACATGCATTAATGTTCCAAGGAGGCAGTATAACTGGCTGAATAGAGCCCTGCATCACACTTTGAATGACCCGGCTTTTATATAAAATTTCCTCTACTTATGTGTTTGATAAAAGTACTATGCTTCTCTACGTAAGATTTTTTTACCTTTAATAAAGGGGGAGAATAATAGAGTTTCCTCTCTGCCGATGACAAAGGAGTTCTGTGAAATTATGAATGCTAATTTAATTCTTTATGTTGATACTTCAATATAGGATTATTCTAACCATTTGCTGGTATCTGAGAATTAAATTCCTTACTTTTCATGATAACTGATGCTAGGTAAATACAAGTGAGGATCAACATTTTTTTTTCATTTACTAGATTTAAGATCATTAAAGTGAAGCATTTTCCTCCAAATTAATCGAGATTCATCATTCATTAAATATAGACCTCAAAGATTAGAAAAGAATGTTTTCCCACTGTAAAGCCATCAACATGGAGAGAGATTAGAGTTTTCATTAAAACCAATTTTATTAGAGGACTTATTAACGAAGATTAAATTTTCCTTTATGTTTTTTTTTCCATCATAAAGAGAATAATGTTGATGACAAGGTAAAATACTTTCACTGGGTTCTTTTTCTACAGAAGTGAAAATATTTGAGGTGATATGTAAAAGATTTAAAATCAACCAGACTGGGCACCAAACAATCAGAAATCCATCCCCAGTAATGGAGCACATACCAAACCTCCTGCAATGCCAAGCTCCAGCTTGATTGTATGCGGTAAGAGAGAAGCCCCAGAGGAAGGAACAAAATCATTAAAGTGGTTCAGAAGAATTATTAATATACTAACTGGTATGGAAGTATTTCACCATTAGAAAATGGCACAAAGTGGTGCTTGCTAGATGAACATTGGCCTACATTAGGTTGTTACCATGGATTAATTACTAAAAACATTTGGTTACATGAATATATTGCTAAAGCAAGAAAAGAGAATAATCCTTGAACTTGATGCTTCCATATCTTTCAAATTTTATACTGCATATGCATACATATGTTACCTTGTCAAAAAAAATAACTTTGAAAATAATAGGGTAAATCCTATGGTTTGATAATTTATCCTTGGTATAAAATCTATATTCTTATATATAAAGTATCCCCAAAGCTGATGATTAACAAGAACTTAAATATAAAATCAAAACCAGCCTTCTATTATGATACTGGGTTGCACACTAATTACAAACATCACAGACATCTTAAGATGCTACTGTCCCAAATGTCACTGGCTATTACATCTCTGCTTTCCTTCCTCAGAGTCTCTGTCTTATCATTCAAAGAATATAGGTAATCAGTCCTCTCTTGTATCCTTTCAAACAGGCAAAAGATTTAAAAAATTAAAAATAGCTTGTTGTGAGAGATCCTCATTTGGATTTAAAAAATTGAATAAGAAAAACTTTCATCAGTTTATCTTTTCTGCCTCTAAGAACTATGATATGCAGTCTTTCACTAACTGGAATATTGGTGACAAGAAAAGAAAAGAAAAGAAAAGAAAAGAAAAGAAAAGAAAAGAAAAGAAAAGGAATAAAAATTAATGAAAGTAAATCTGTAACACACACATCAATTTTTCCCCTAACACTTTTTAGGCACTAACACTGAAAATGCCTGAATCCAGATAGACCTTGCTGACAATTCAGGTCACTGGAATAAGGAGAGAGTTAGAACTACATAACTGATATATTACACTGACTAGAATAGTTACAGAAATTATATTCTGTAAAGAATATAATCACTCTTCCAGCATTATTACTAGATGTAGAAACCGATTTAATAAGCTTAGATAAAAGGAAAATTTGGAAAAAAACTTTCAGTCCCATGAGAATAGGTCAAACTTCATTCAGGTCAATATGGAGAGACAGTATTATTATGAATGGAAGATACTTATGATAGAGTAGCTTGATAATATTTTTGGTATTTTTTATTATTATGATAATAATATAATATTTTTATGATAATAGGCAAAAATCTTATAATGAATCAACAACATCTGGGTGGGCAGGACTCATATTGATAAAATTTTCAAATGTGATCAACATTAGTTACATATATTAACCTGATGTGATATAAAAATTGAACCCACAGCATTCAAAATGTATTTTAGAAGGTAAGCCAATAATAACCAATGGGGAAAAGGCAGATCTTACATGTCTTAAGAAACAACTAACTACATAAATCCCACAAATTTACATTTTTTTAATCTTTGGAGGTATTTTTCAATATCTGCTTTGAAGCAGAAATTTGAAATTTATATCCTCAATACAGTATGAAGTATTCTACCCTTTATTCCTTTGACTCTCAGTCTGATATACCACTCATAATATAAAAAAAGCAAGCTTTAAATCTATATTAGAACAAGTTCTCTTGCAAGATTTCCAACGCCTTTTGGTTTTGGCATGGCTGGAAAAACCACAAGAATAGCCTTGCATGCAAAATTCTGGCTTAGCCCAAGAAACTCAGAGGCACACAGAGCTATTCTCAACTACCAAACTTTCTCAATCCTCTGCTGAGGTTAAGTTTGGTGGGAGGGATAAGAATGGACAAGCCAAGTCGTTAGTTCCAAACCAATCACTAGTATCTAGCATGCTGTTAGGCCAAAGTCTATTGGCAACAGCAAACATCCGTATTTGTCCAGGAAAAATCTGATCATACGATAAAAGCTGGAATTTATGAGAATCCTTGTTCAATCAAATAACTGAAACTATAAATTTATTTCATACCTTTGGGTTAACAAAATAATGGAATTTAAAAAAAGATAAAGGACAGGTCTCACACATCCTAAATATTTATTTCTCCCCTCTCTGCACAAAAAGCTAGCAATCTTTAATCAAGGGAAAATATCAAAAGAAGAGAAAACAAAGTTGTTTCCCCCTCCTTGGAGCAGAACTTTATACAATACAAGTAATTCTACACCCTGGGAAAAACTAGTCTCCTAAATGTAATATGCTCTCCCTTATAAAACAGTACAAACAACTTAAGAGTTCAAATAAAACACTAGCAAGTAGATGCTTTGAAAAATGGAATACAGCAGGCATGTGATACTTCAGCCTGGCATTTAACATATGGTACACTGCTAAAACTCAAAGCAATCCTTACCAAAAGGTATTTCAGACGTACTTAACCTTTACAGAAAATGGAAAGGACTGACACTTTCAATAAAACCAAGGTTGGTTAACATGGGAAATGAATATATCAAGAATTTTAATCAAGATAATTTCAGAAAAACTTAAGTTTATGTAGAAATGTTGCATCATCTGCTATGAATAACAGAAAGTTCATGTGCCTAATATATAAAAATTCTGGCATATCTGATTCAATACTCATATTTGAACGTAACAAGAAGAAAAAACAAATACATGAGAAATTCTCTTCATGAGATGTTCTAAGACTAGAGAGAATCTACTCATTCTTATTTTCTCATTAAAGTAGTCAAGATGGTATTTACAAGCACTATTAATGTGTCAAGCACTCTTTGGGTTTTACCATCTGGTTTGTAATACACAGAATTAAAGATCAATACATCAGTCACGCTTCCGAAGTAGAGACTAAAAGAGGAATGGGTGTGTGTGTGTGTAAATATCTAGTTTAATAGAAATATCTTGAGATGTGTAGATATCTATAAAGATATCTGTAAGGATAAGTTTTGTAAATACACTTTGGTTGAAACATGTGTACACAAAACACCAGCATGAGAAAAGAAAG
This sequence comes from Panthera uncia, assembly GCF_023721935.1. NCBI lineage: Eukaryota > Metazoa > Chordata > Mammalia > Carnivora > Felidae > Panthera > Panthera uncia. The sequence continues at coordinate 59,921,718 of NC_064809.1, read as the reverse complement.
CTTCAGATTTTGAGAAGACTGTATACAAAACTCTTTAAGAAGAATGCGATGACCAGGAACTACATATCACCAAAAAATGGACACAGAAAATGTTTAGATTAGGCACAAGAGGGCCAAGAAACATAGAGTACACCTTAAATCAGTATAGTTATAATTTATTTGGTGTGTGCATATAAATCCTAAACCAAACTACATTTTCTTCTTTGTCTTTTTCAGGCTATTCCTTTTTTTTTTTTTAAGTTTAGTTATTTATTTTGAGAGGGTGGGGGAAGAGGCAGAGAGAAAGGGAGAGAGAGAATCCTAAACAGGCTCCATGCTGTAAGTGAAGAGCCCAATTCAGGGCTCGATCTCACGAACAATGAGATCAGGACCTGAGCTGAAACCAAGAGTTGGATGCGTGACCAACTGAGCCACCTAAATGCCCCCTTTTTAGGCTATTCTTTTTTTTTAAGTTTATTTATTTTGAGAGAGAGACAGAGACAGGCTCTGTGCTATCAGCACAGAGCCTGATGTGGGCTTGAACTCATGAACTGTGAGATCATGACCTGAGCCAAAGTCAAGAGCCAGACGCTCAACCAACTGAGCCATCCGGTGCCCCTCAGGCTATTCTATACACCATTTTTTGCTAATCTGTCAACTAGGTCAAAATTCAATAAGTTTCAATACTTCTCATATCTGCTATGATTTGAAAAATATCCAAATTCCTTACATTTAAACAATAAAAACAATAGAGTATAATTTAATTTAAAAAATACACAAGTTGTGACAGAACCAAGAAAATAACTTGTAAATGTAAATTCAGGATGAAATAAAAAACTCTGTATAGAAAAATTTCACAAGTGAAAACTCCTTTTCTAACTGTTCTACCTTAAAGCAAACATCACACACACACACATACACACACACAAGGAAGGGGGGAGGAGCCTGTTGTCATTGTCTCTATACAGTAGTAAACAAAACTGTTAACCAAGAAATATGTTCATATCTTATTTATGTCAAATTGGAAGTTTTAATGAATGAGACTCAAAGTAAGATAAAATAAATGCAATATGTGAATTTAATTTCTTGAGCACTTTCCACTCACTGTAACAGCATGTTAGCAATAGTTCCAGCTTTGAACTTTAACACACTGAGTCAACTACTACTTCCTTTGGAAAATTATTCCCAAAAGTTATTTAGGATAAAAAGAAAAGTCATTTTAAGAATGTGTCAGCATCTAAAATAGCTTTAGCTCAAGTGCTTATATCCAGTGCATTAACTGAATAGATATATACTGAGATACTTCTAAAAAGATAAAAAAGAAACAAACACATCTGTGTAAGAGGTGGAGAAAGTGAGATAATTTCTCTTTTAAAAAATAAGACATCATGGGGTGCCTGGGTGGCTCAGTGGGTTGAGCGTCCGACTTCGGCTCAGGTCATGATCTCACGGTCCGTGAGTTCCAGCCCCGCGTCGGGCTCTGTGCTGATGGCTCAGAGCCTGGAACCTGTTTGAGATTCTGTGTCTCCCTGACCCTCCCCCGTTCATGCTCTGTCTCTCTCTGTCTCAAAAAAAATAAATAAACGTTAAAAAAAAATTAAAAAAAAATAAGACATCTTATTCCTTAAGTTACAAAATTAAATCTGTTTTAGCAAATATACCTGTATTTTTTCCATATATTACTTTCTTTGGTAGTCCCTCTACCTTTGGACTACCTTTGGAAGTCCCTCTTCCTTACTGTGATCACTTATCCCACATTGGCAAAACCAAGACATAAGTTTAAAAAAATTAATGTAGAATAAATCCGAGTTTTTTGGTTATAGCTGAAACTTTTGCTAACTTTTTAATTTTCAAAATCAAAGAGCAGTCCATCCTAAAGTCACTTAAACTCTGTTAGAGTATCTCTCATCTTTATTCTACAGAAGAATTCCCCAGTGATTTCAATGGGAAACACACACATATACACAACCTTGACAGGTTCAATATTAGATGACAAAAATGGGGAAAACACGGAAACAGGTTGAAATAGAATAGTTTGACAGGCAAATAAATATGAAGGGATAAGACAATGATCCCTTCATATCAATGATATCCCCAAATATCAGGGGATAACTGCCCCTGAGAGGGTAGCAGAATGACTTTTAGAACTTTAAAGAAAATATACATACTAGGATCCCATCAACATCAAATTAGAATTTCCAGAGAGGAAACCTGCCTTGGCATATGCATTTCAAAAAAGCATCACAAGTAATTTATTATGTGCCGAACAAAGGTGAGAACCAATGGATTAAGAAATCCTGACAGTGACAACTGTTAAGGACAACTTAAACAAAAAGTGCTCACAGTAAGACAGCTGCTTGTTATCCTCAAAAAAAATTAAGATAGTCTACATCTTGGATAGTAATCCTTGATAGAGAAAACTACAGACATGAAAGAACTGTGAAGTCTGAGCCAGTGTGTATCATGAAGAATGACAATTTCAAGACAAAAGCACAATTAAACAAGTAAAGGAAAATTCTTATGTAAACAATCTTTGATGTGGCATGCTCCTATGAAAAGCCTTCCAAGATCTACATTTACTTTACTGCTGTTAACTATCAGAATAAAAGATTTTAAAAATCATGACACAAAAGAAAAAGTAAAGAAAATTAAGTAAACATTATGGGAAAAGTTGGCATATATAGCACATTAGCTTAATTTTAGCTTTGTTTTCTGCTGTACTTTAACAGAATTTCACATGTCTCTTTCATCAATCTGGAGCAAGTTATTTATTTTCTAAATGAACAGAAGAACGCTGGCTTTTTAACAGGAGCCCAGGAATATGAAGGGCTGGTCCACAATCTCTTTCCCTTAAAGTGGATATTTCTAAAAAGAAAATTGAAAGAAGAATTCACATTGTATCATTTTGAAAAGTAAACTAATTAATAATCAGCTGTAAGATAATGATAATGCATTGAGATTGCTATGCTAAAAAGCTGGGAAAACAATGATATATGTAATAACTAATATTTATTAGCAGCATTATTATCAGCCAAGCAATATACACTATCTTACTGGATCATCCCAATACTCCTATGAATAGGTTCTATGGTTTATTCCCCCATTTATATTTATGAGGAAACTAGAATTCATATGTAAGGAACTTCCCAAGGTCACATTGTTATGAAGTACCAGAGCTGGGGCTTTGATCAAGTTTGTCTGATTTTAAAATAATCAGTTATCTCTACCAACAGAAGTACGTGGTTGTCTTAAAGTAGAAATTTTTGTAGAAATGCAATCCTCTTTGGGGAATTCATAGAATAAAAACATATAAATTATTACATATCATTATTAAAGTTAGAAAAAGATAAGAATATGAGTGTGTAATACACAATAATAGTACAAAATAGGTTTGGATCTCAAAGTTGTTTATGTAATTGGATTGTAGGTTTTCTTCACCCAGTTCCTGTAATGGATGGTCTGAAGTTGTATGAATAAGGATTTACTGAAAGAACTGAATTCCAATTTGATATGGTCAGCTAATCCATTGAATACACGTATATACCTTGCTTTATTGTGCTTCATCTTATTTCACTTCAGATACTGCATTTGTATAAATTGAAGGTTTGTGGCAACCCTGCCTCAAGCAAGTATACCAGCGCCATTTTCCCAACAGCATTTGCTCACTTCATGTCTTTCTCTCATGTTTTGGTAATTATCATATTTCAAACTTTTTCATTATTATTATATTTAAACTGCTGCAATCTCATGATAAAACTTTAACAGATAAGGAGTGACTCCTTATGGATGAGCACAGAAAAGTGGTTTCTTGAGATGGAATCTACTCTTGGTGAAATGCTGTCAAAATTGTTGAAATGACAAGAAAGGATTTAGAATATTAGGTCAACTTAGCTGATTAAGCAGTGGCAGGGCTTGAGAGGACTGCCTTCAATTTTGAAACGAGTTCTATTATGGGTAAAATGCTATCAAACACCATCGCATGTTACAGAGAAACCATTCATAAAAGGAAGAGTCAGTTGATGTGGCAAACTTCATTGCTGTCTTATTTTAAGAAATTGCCACAGCCTTCCAACTTTCAGCAACCACCACCCTGATCAGTCAGCAGCCATCAATATCAAGGTAAGACCTTCCACCAGCAAAAGGAAATTATGGCTAGGCGCGCCTGGGTGGCTCAGTCTGTTAAGCACCCTACTCTTGGTTTCGCCTTAGGTTGTGATCTCACGGCTTCGTGAGTTCAGGCCTCATGTCAGGTTCTGTGCTGACAGTGGGAGCCTGCTTAGGATTCTCCTGTCTCCCTCCCTCTCTCTGCCCCTCCTCTACTTGCGCTGTCTCTGTCTCTCTCAAAATAAATATGTAAACTTAAAAAAAAAAGAAAAGAAATTACAGCTAGCTAAAATCTCAAATGATGGTAAGCATTTTTTAGAAATAAAGTATTTTTTAATTGAGGTATGTATATTTTCTGGACATAACGCTGTTGCACACATGACAGACTACAGCATGGTGTACACATAACTTTTATATGCAATAGGAAAATGAAAAATTCATTTGAATCATTTTATTACAATATTCACTTTATTGTGGTGGTCTGGAATCAAATCCGCAATATCTCCAAGGTATGTCTACATGAGGCTAATTAAAGGTAAAACAGAATTTTCAATTCGTTGTGAAAGTTTAAATTATAACGTAGCTTATTTCTGTTTTAAAATCACAAACTGTTGGTCACATCATTTGGGAACTTTAAAAAGTGCTATTTCATTTGAATGGTCTTAGGCACACAAAGTATGCTAACCAAATGAATTGGAAATTAAGGTTTTTTTTTTCCTTTTATTTGATTACCAATGTAAAAGTACAACTCATATTTAAATTATTAAGCTTTAAATTAATATTTGAATCCATGGTAATTTGCTGAAACAAAACCCAGAAACATTCTAAAATTCCTAAGAGGCACAGTATTAGAGAATTTAATCACATAAAAAAAGTCTCACATTTTAGAAAAGCATTAGGACAAGAAATCAGCAATGATCCAAGGGTCGAGGTACTCATATATGACAAGATGATGTAAACAAATCTTTAACTCTTATTAATACAGTGAGAAATACAAAAGATGCCATGACTCCCAACTATTCACTGATCCCAAGATAATAATTTTTAAATGAAGAACATATGTAATAAGTAACCACTATTTTAATATGGATGAAAAGATATAAGAGGGGGTGGGGTGGGACTTCTGGAATGATGATATTAGGAGTTCAGAGAAACCTCTACCCCAGATAGGTATCTTTTAAGCAAAAACAATCATTCAAAGTCTCTGTAGATTTATCAAAGGGCTTACAATAAATTGAGCAATATTTATTCAATGAAGTTTATAGAAACCTGGTAGGAACAGAGGGGAAACTATGATACTAAACTCTAGGGACTTCATGCATCCACCCACAGCTGAGCCCTGCAGAACTGTTTCAGCAGGCTCAGCAGCTGAGTGACAGTTCCCATCATCCCCAATCTATTAGTGTAAAAGACTATTCCTGGTAGTCTTGGCAGCTGGTGAACATTAATAGATCCTATTTTCCACAGCTCCATGCTGCAGAAGACTTATATCACATAAATAGGCAGCTGGTAAAAAATGCAATCCTCCTTTCCTCCACAGCTCCGACTGCAGGACAGCTGCTCAGTTGAGCTCAGAAGTCAAATGCCAGTTCCCATCTCTCCTACATTGCTGAAGCAAGAGAACTATTACAGAGATATTTAACAGCTATAAACACTGGACTATCCCATCCTTGTGAACTCCATGTCATAGAAGATATCTACTGAGTAACAGTGGCAACCATGTAGCAGAATAGTACTTACCCTCCTTCCCTCATACACAGCTCCAGCTGTGAAAGGGATCTGGGTGAGGAAACCAATAAAGAGCAAATTAAGTATCCTACTCTTCCAGGGCCTATGCATTGTCTATAGGTTCTATGACAGGTTACAGGGAGGCTCTGGCACACAAACCAGCTCTGCCAAAAGGAATGATCTATAACTAGTCTATAAGTGGATCAGTGGATACTCTAGGGCACTGTCAGAACAATAGAGCAATCAACTAGAAATTAACAGAAACTAACAGCAAGATACAATAAATAGATACAATAAAATAGAGACAAGTCAGAATCACAAAACGGAAATCAGGAAAGAAATAGTTAAAGAGACCATGGCTTGAAAACAGTCATTTCTGGTAGTCAGAATGAGTATGTGAATGTCCATTTTGCTCTGTCTACAAAATCAGAAGTTGCACAATTCAAAAGAAACAGACTTCACTAAATGATCAAACAAAAACACAAAGTTTCCTGAGGATTGAAAACACAAAATTGCTACTACAGTTTATATACAATGTCTAGTTTTTAGTAAAAAATTGCTAGACATGGAAAGAAGTATGAAACTGCATCACATATACAGGAAAAACAGGAGTCAGTAAAAACTACCTTTAATGTGGCCCAGATATTAGACTGGACCAGAAAATGCCTTCAAAGCACCAATTATAAAAATGTTTAAAGAACTAAAGGATACCATGCTTAAACAATTAAATAACATCTCATAAAATACACAGTATCAACAAAGAGGGAAATTATACAAGAGAAACAAAAGGAAATTCTGGAGTAGAAAAGTGAAACAAAAATGAAAAACTTCATAGAGGTTTTAAACAGGTTTGAACTGAGAGAAGACATAATCAGTAAATCTGAAGAAATATCAATAAAGACCATGGAATCTAAACTATAGCATTTAAATATTAAAGAAAAATGAATAAAGCCTCAGAAAAATGTGAGACACTATTAAGTGAATCAACACATATACAATGAAAGTAACACAAAGAAAGAAGAGAATAAAAAATACTTAAAGAAATAATAGCTAAAAACTTCCCACAGTGATGAAATACAATATACACATATAAGAAGCTCAGTGACTTCCATGTAGGAAAAACTAAAAGAGATACATACCCAGACATATTATAGTCAAAATGTTGAAAGACAAAAACAATTCTGAGAACAGTAGAAGAATGATTCATCACATACAAGATAACCACAAAAAAATTAACAGCTTACTTCTCATCAGAAACAATGAAAGAGAGAAGGGAATGGGATGACATTTTCAAAGTGCTGAAACTAAAGAAAAAGTCTGTCTCACAAGAAATATATACCCAACAAAAGAAAACAAAAAAAAAGCTTTCAAAGATAGAAAATTATCTTTAAAGAATGAAAATGAAACTAAAGCTCTTTCAAGACAAATTCTTTGTTAGCAGACACAAGTTACAGTAAATACTAACAGAAGTACATTTAGGCTAAAACAAGTAAAATCAGAAAATGACTCAATCCACATGAAGAAACAAAACATGCCAGTAAAGTTAATCATGTGGGTAGTTTTAAAAGACAAAATAATTGAATATTTCTTCTCTGCTCTTCTCTTAATTGATTTAAAAAGCAATTACATTTTGAGGTGCTGGGGTGGCTCAGTCGGTTAAGTGGCCAACTTCAGCTCAGGTCATGATCTCATGGTTTGTGAGTTTGAGCCCCACAGTGGGCTCTCTGCTGTCAGCACAGAGCCTACTTCTGATCCTCTGTCTTCCTCTTTCTCTGCCCCTCCCCTACTTGCACATTCTCGCTCTCTCGAAAATAAATAAACATTTCAAAAATATTTAATAAAAAAAGCAACTACATTTTTTAAAAGTACATAATTGTATTTGTACAAAAGACAGTTTAGATTCAAAGATACACACTGGTTGAAAGTAAAAGGATGGGAAAAGATATACCATGCAAATAAAAACTCTAACAGAGCTGGAGAGGATATAATAAGGTCAAGAAAAAAAATAGACTTTAGGAGAAAAAAAAATCATACCAGAGATAAAAACAAACATCTTACAATACTAAAAGGGTCAATACTTAAGGAAGATATAACAATAAAGAAGACATATACAGTTAACAAAATACCCCCAAAATACATGAAACCAAACCGACACAATAACGAAGAATTCAAGAATAATGGATACTTTGATACACTCACTATCAATAAAGGATAGAAAAATTAAGCATATTACTAACAGTGGACAGAAGAGTTAAACAACACTATGAACCAACTGCATACACGTGGAGACATCTACAGAACACTCCACCCAAATAAAATCATTAAAAAGAATTTTCCAACCACAATGAAATTAAATTAGAATTTAATAACCACCAGAAATTTGGGGAATCTGTGTGTGTGTGTGTGTGTGTGTGTAAATTACACAATACTTTTCTAAGAAACAATATGTTAAAGAAGAAATCACAATAAGGATTATAACTTTTTCTACACGAACTAAAATGAAAATACAATATAACAAACTTATGGGATGAAACAAACTAGAATCAAGAGAAAATATAATTCCTAAATATAATGCCTATAGAAAGAAATATAATATAAACGCCTTTTTTAAAAAAGAAAAAGATTAATTACATAAGTCAGAAAAAAGATATTATCTCAATAATCTACTTATCCATTTTAACGAACCAGAAAAACAACAAACTAAAGCCAAAGTAAGAAGTCATGCAAAATAAAGGTTAGAGTGAAAATTAGTAAATTAGAGAATAGAAAATGGGAGAAAAATAAAAAAAATTAATTATTTGCAAACACAAACAGAATGAAAAACCTTTAGATAAATCGACCAAATGAAGAGGAAAGACTCAAATTACAAAATCAGAAATGAAAGAGGAGATATCAGTACTTACCTTACAGAAATAAAAGCATTGTAAGAACACACTATAAACAACTACATGCTAAAAATTAGACTACTAAGATAAAAAAGGGAACTTCCTAGAAAGATAAAATTACCAAACTCAGAAGGAAAACAGAAAATCTGAAGAGATCAATAGCAAGAGAATGAATTTGTTAAAAAAAACGACAACAAAAACAAACACAAAAAACAGGGGCTCTTGGGTGGTTCAATCCATTGAACGTCTGAATCTTTATTTCGGCTCAGGTCATGATCTCACAGTTCATGGGATCGAGATCCATGTCAGCCTCTGTGCTGACAGTGTGGAGCCTGCTTGGAATTCTCTCTCTCCCTCTCTGTCTGCCCACCCCCCACAACACACACACACACACACACACACACACACACACACACTCACCCACACAGAAAAGTCTGCTACCACCAGGTTGTGTTAGTGAATCCTACAAAATTATTAACAAAAAAAATTAATACTGATCTGTTAAAAATGCTTCCAAAAAGTTAAAAAAAAAAAGAGAACAAATCCTAACTCATTCTGAGTAAAGTATTACACTGATAGCAAAACCTAAGACACCAAACTACAAACCAATATCCCCTGTGAATGAAGATATGAAATATTCAACAAAATATTAATTAATAGATTAATGCAACACATAAAAAACATATATACACCAAGGCCAAGTGAGACTATCTCAGGAATGCAAGACTGATTTTTTTTTAATATTTATTTTTTTATTTTTGGGAGAGAGAGAGCACGAGTGGGGCAGGGGCAGAGAGAGGGGGGGACAGATCAGAAATGGGCTCCATGTTGAAAGCAGTGAGCCCAACCCAGGGCTTGAACTCATGAACCGTGAGATCACGCCCGAGCAAAGTCATACCCTCAAGTGAGTAAGCCACCTAGATGCCCCAGCAAGGCTGATTTCACATCCAAAAATCAAATGGAATATACCACATTCATAAGAAAAAACAAAATCTTCATTTCAAAAGACACAGAAATGCACCAGACAAAACTCTGCAACCTTTCATGATCAAAAAAAATTTTTTCAACAAACTAGAAATAAAAAGAAACTCTCTCAACCTAGTAAAGACCACCTATTGAAAACTCACTTAAAACATCATATTTAATGGCTAATAACTAAATGTTGTCCCCCTAAGATCAGGAAAATGACCAGGATGTATGTGCTTGTAGCTCTTCTTCAAATGGTATTGGACATCTATCCAGGACAATTAGGCAGGAAAAAGAAACAAAAGGCACCCAGACTGGAAAGAGTGCAGGTGGCATGATCTTATATATAGAAAATCCTAAGAAATCTATTAAAAATTATTAGAACTAATGAACTTATATATCAGAACAAATACACAAAATCAATCCTATTATTATATGGTAGTAATGAAGAATCTGAACATGAAATAGAAACAATTCATTTTACAATAGCATCAAAAAGAATAAAGTACACAGGAGACACTACAACAGATTGTTGGAAGGAATTAATGAGGATAAAATAAAGACATTTCATCATTATGGATCATAAAACTTAATGCTATTAAAATGGCAATACTCTCCAAATTGGTCTATATATCCAATGCAAATCATCCCACTTGGAGAGTCTACAAATAAATCCTCACAAAGATGGTTAATTAATTTTTGACAATGGTCGCAAGACAATTCAATGAGGAAAAACAGTCTTTTCAATGAATGAGGTTGGGAATAACTGGATATCAACAACAACAACAACAACAACAACAACAACAACGACAACAACAACAAACGTTGTACCCTCTTTACACCATAGATAATAATTAACTCAGGATGGATTAAAGACTTAAATGCTAATTAAACCCAATAGCATGGCTAAATATTTTTTTTTAATGGAAAATAACAAGTGTTGGTAAGGATGGAGAGAAATTAGAACTCTCAGTCACTGTTGGTTGGAATATAAAACACTGCAACCGGAAACATTCTGGTAGTTCCTCAAAATGTTAAACATAGATAATCATACAACCCAGTAACTCCAACCCTATGTATATTCCCAGGAGAAATAAAATACATCCACATAGCATTATTCATTAATAGTCAACAAGTGAAAACAATCCAAATGGCCATCAACTGATGAAAGGATAAATAAAATGTGGTGTATCTATACAATGCAATACCACTGGACAATAAAAAAGAAATGAAATACTAAGACATGTAACAATATGGATGAACTCTGAAAATATTATTCTAAGTGAAAGAAATAAATCACAAAGATCAAAAGTTGTATGATTCCACTTATACAAAATGTCCAGAAAACATAATGTAGTCATAGTGACTATAGTCACTATGACTATAGTGATATAATGTAGATTAATGGTTACCAAGGGTAGGAAAACACGTAGTTGGTTAGGGAGTGAAAAATGACCACTAACAGAAATAAGGTTTCATATAGAGTGTCGAAAATGCTCTGAAATTACACTGTGGTGAATACTGTATAATTCTGTGAAAAACTAAAAACTACTGAATTATAAACTTTAAATTGGTGAATTCTATAATAAATGAATTATATCTCAGTAAAGTTGTTCAAAAATAAAAAATTATAAAATGTTAAAATATCATTAGCCTACTCAAAATCAAAATATATAATTATAGTAAACTTTCCTCTGTTTTAATCACTACCGATAACATCAGGTTCTTAGAAATCAGAGTGAAAAATGGAGAAAACGTACTATAGTTTTTGAAATACAAATGTAAACTAGCTCCAAATGATTTTGACAGTTTCAAATCTTGCAATCAAACTCCAAATAATCCCAAGCCTTATCATAGAATAGACTGTAGAAGTAAATAAATTTGCATTACTTCTTAAAAAAAAAATAAATAAATAACACCATTACTTGTGTTGTCTTTTTTTCCAGTTCAAATCAAGTGTAAAACCCTTACTTTTCCTTATGTCTATTACTCTCCCATGTTGATGATATAATTTTCTTAAAATTTTCCTTTACATACATTAAAGTCACACCGGACAATGTTATATATATTTTTTAATTTAACAAACATAATTTTAAACTTAAAAAAAGAAAGTCTATTGCATTAACCCACAGTCTTGTCCTTTCCTTTGTTTTTTACCTAATGTTCCAAAATTCCTTCCTTTATCATTGCCTTTTGTTTGGATAATTTCCTTAGCCATTTTTTTAGAGTAGGTCTCCTCTGACAAATTCTCTTAGTTTTCCTTCAAGTGGGAACATCTTGGTTTCTTCCTTTCATTTCAGAAGTGTATTTTCACTGGATATATAATCTGGATTGACAGTTATTTTATTTCAATACTGTTCTATTTCCTTCTGGTCTCTATGGTTCCAGATGAAAAACTGCTAGAATAATACATGAATTCAGCAAAGTTGCAGGATATAAAATCAATGTCCAGAAATCAGTTGCCTTTCAGAACACCAATAATGAAGCAGCAGAAAGAGAAATCAAGGAATCAATCCCATTTACAACTGCACAAAAAACCTTAAGATGCCTAGGAATAAAGCTAACCAAAGAGGTAAAAGATCTGTACACTGAAAACTATAGAAAGCTTATGAAAGATATTGAAGAAAACAAAAAGAAATGGAAAAACATTCCAAGCTTATGGATTAGAAGAACAAGTATTACTAAAATCTCTATACTACCCAAAACAATGTACACATTCAATGCAATCCCTACCAAAATAACACCAGCATTCTTCACAGAGCTAGAACAAGCAATCATAAAATTTGTATAGAACCAGAAAAGACCCCAAATAGCCAAAGCAATCTTGAAAAAGAAAACCAAAGCTGGAGGCATCACAATCCGAGACTTAAAGCTGTATTACAAAGCTCTAATCATCAAGACAGTGTGGTATTGGCACAAAAACAGACACTCAGATCAATGGAACAAAATAGAGAACCCAGAAATAGACCCACAGATGTATGGCCAACTAATCTTTGACAGAGCAGGAAATAATATCCAACAGAAAAAAGACAAGTCTTTTCAGTAAAAGGTATTGGGAAAACTGGACAGAAACATGCAGAAGAATGAACCTGGACCACTTTCTTACACCATACATAAAATAAACTTAATGTGAATGAAAGACCTAAATTTAAACAAGAAACCATCAAAAGCCTTGAGGAGAAAACTGGCAACAACCTCTTTGATCTCAGCCGCAGCAATTTCTTACTAGACATGTCTCCAGAGGCAAGGGAAATAAAAGCAAAAATGAACTACTGGTACCTCATCAAGATGAAAAGCTTCTGCACAGCAAAGGAAACAATCAACAAAACTAAAAGGCAACTTACTGAATGGGAGAAGATATTTGCAAATGACATAATGAATAAAGGGTTGGTATCCAAAATCTATAAATAACTAATCAAACTCAACACCCATAAAACAAATAATCAAGTAAAGAAATGGGCAGAAGACATAAATAGACACTTTTCCAAAGAAGACATCCAGATGGCTAACAGACACATGAAAAGATGCTCAACATGATTCATCATCAGGGAAATACAAATCAAAGCCACAATGAGATACCATATCATACCTGTCAGAATGGCTAAAATGAACAACTCAGGAAACAACAGGTATTAGTGAGGATGTGGAGAAAGGGGAATGCTTTTGCACTGCTGGTGGGAATGCAAACTGGTGCAGCCGCCTTGGAAAACAGTGTGGAGGTTCCTCAAAAATTAAAAATAGATCTACCCTATGACCCAGCAATAGCACTGCTAGGAATTTACCCAAGGGATACAGGAGTGCTAATGCATAGGGGCACTTGTACCCCAATGTTTATAGCAGCACTTTCAACAATAGTCAAATTATGGAAAGAGCCTAAATGTCCGTCAACTGATGAATGGATAAAGAAGTTGTGGTTTATATACACAATGGAATACTACTTGGCAATGAGAAAGAATGAAATATGGTCTTTTGTAGCAACGTGGATGGAACTGGAGTGTTATGCTAAGTGAAAGAAGTCAGGCAGAGAAAGACAGATACTGTATGTTTTCACTCATATGAGGATCTTGAGAAACTTAACAGAAGATCAAGGGGGAGGGGGAGGGGGGAAAAAAGTTACAGAGAGCAAAGGAGGCAAACCATAAAAGACTCTTGAATACTGAGAACAAACTGAGGGTTGATGGGGGGTGGGAGAGAGGGGAACATGGGTTATGGGCATTGTGGAGGGCACCTGTTGGGGTGAGCACTGGGTGTTGGATGGAAACCAATTTGACAATAAATTACATTAAAAAAAATTAAAAATAGAGCTACCCTATGACCCAGCAATTGCACTACTAGATATTTATCTGAACAACACAAAAATGCTGTTTCAAAGGGACATATGCACCCCAATGTATATAGTAGCCAAATTATGGGAAGAGCCCAAATGTCCATTGACTGATGAATGGATAAAGAAGATGTGGTTTTCATATATAATAGATATTACTCAGCAATCAAAAAGAATGAAATCTTGCCATTTGCAACAACGTGGATGGAACCAGAATGTATTATGCTAAGTGAAATAAGTAAGTCAGAGAAAGACAAATATCTCATGATTTCATCCATATGTGGAATTTAAGAAACAAAACAGATGGACATAGGGGAAAGAAAGGAAAAATAAGATAAAAACAGAGAGGGAGGAAAACCATAAGAGACTTTTAAATACAGGGAACAAACTGGGATTTTCTCTCTCTCTCTCTCTCTCTCTCTCTCTCTCTCTCTGTCCCTCCCCTGCTCATGCTCTTTCTCTTTCAAAATAAATAAATAAACATAAAAAAAACCCAAGAATTCAATACATAATAAACTTGCTTTCAGAAAATGAAATATGTGGAGCTAGAATCAAAAAGGATTTAAAATATCAAACACTGAGCTGTTCATAAAAAGACAAATGTAAACTAAATGCAATGTAAATGTTTTCAAAATATTTAATTTAGAATTCATAAATAAAAATAAGTAAAATGTAATTTCACCTAAGAATATATCACTTAATACACTAAGAAAATTATATAAATTCCAGTATTTTAATTCTTCCCACCCTTAGCCATAAGGGAAAAAAAAAGATGACAGTTCAAAATAGATCCTATAGTTTTACCCAACTCAAAGCTGGTTTATATTAGAAGGACTAAAAATTCACTATTATATAAAAAAAAAAAAAGAGTCAGTAATCACAGCTGCAAAAACCTGAATGTCTCAACAATGGCACCAGTTTCTACTTTGGGTGTGGTCACAAAAATCACCTTTCATGTCCCAAGACATAACTAACTAGACTATTTACCTTGAGTTTAAAAAAAAAAAAAAAAAAACAAGTGCTTTCAGTTAAAATAATTCTGGATCTACTTCTTTTTCTACTTTTATTCAAATGACTTGTTACAAGAAGCTTTTTGAAAATAAATTATTAGCTAACTAAAATGACATTTTTCCTGCCAAATCCAACAATGAAGGTTAATCAATAATAAAAAATTTCTGTATTTCACATGTGGTAGAAGGATTTTAAAAAAAATTGATGCAGTAATGAACAAACACAAACAAAAAACGAAATGCTTACCTATACAGGTAGAGTTAATTATGGTATACATATACTGTGGAACGCTATTGTATGAAAAAATAAAGTTGATACATACTGATACTAAAATATTTCCAAGTCATAGTGAATAAACACAGAAACAAAAGAAGAGACTGAGTGGAATAACATTTTCTGTAAAACCAAATAAAAAAATTATATAACATGATATTATATATAGTATATATACTTATGTGTATATATATGTATATATGTACATATATACATGTATATATATATATGTGTATATATATATGGTATGATAGTATATATACTTATGAAAAAATGGAGAAAAACCTTTAGAAAGATACACATCAAACACTAACAGTGGTTACCTCTGGGGAGAATTGTTTGAATTTGATTTCAACAAGAACACATTCCTCATGACACAACATGAAATTTAGGGGGAAAAAGATTTTTTTTGATAAGTTATTACAACACCAGTAAGAGAAAATTAGGTTTACAGTATTAGTTCTTGACACAAAGTGAACTAGGAGGCAAATTTACATCCATCAGACACAACTAATGCACAAACTCTTTAAAGTTCAGGTCATCTTGAAAGTTTGCAACATACCAGTCCTCAGTTTGCTTTAAATGAATAAGCTTATGCAGACCCAGAATCAGAGAGTAATATTGTATATGTCCCTGATACTGACATTATCATGATTTCTGTAACAATATTCACAACAATATTTTTAAAGTTTATTTATTTATTTGAGAGAGAGAGAGCGAGGAGGGGCAGGGAAAGAGGGAGAGAGAGAATCCCAAGCAGGCTTCCATGCTGTCAGTGCAGAGCCCAACACGGGGCTTGATCTCATGAACCATGAGATGATGACCTGAGCTGAGATCAAGAGTCGGATACTTCACTGACTGTTCCACCCAGGTGCCCCACGACATTTTTTTTCTTAATCCCCTTCACCCACAATATCTATCAGATTTATATCATGCCTTTTTTTTTCTAAAAGAGGTAGAACCACAGCAAGGAAAAAATCTAATCTAGCAATTAATTCTACAGTATTTTGTTCTTGAATTTCTTCAGCTTCAGATTCTATATTCCTTTTTTTTTTTTTTTTTAATTTTTTTTTTCAACCTTTTTTATTTATTGTTGGGACAGAGAGAGACAGAGCATGAACGGGGGAGGGGCAGAGAGAGAGAGGGAGACACAGAATCGGAAACAGGCTCCAGGCTCCGAGCCATCAGCCCAGAGCCCGACGCGGGGCTCGAACTCACGGACCGTGAGATCGTGACCCGGCTGAAGTCGGACGCTTAACCGACTGCGCCACCCAGGCGCCCCCAGATTCTATATTCTTAAAAAATTCCACAACTTCTCAAATGCAGAGCAACATCTAGCATTACCTTTGTAATCTACTAAGTATATTTTCAATTAACACATCAGTCAATTGAAAGGAATTGTATACCAAAATAAGACTACTGTAATTTTATAATTTGTGTATGTTTGCATATGCCTATGTGTATAAATGTTTTATGAAAGTATGCTAAAGTTTAAAAAAGAAAACAGACTCCCAAATCTCTACCTTATATTCATCCACAATAATGCTGAGAGCTTCATGACCAGCTTTCCTCATGTCTTCCAATTCTTGTTTATGCTTGTCCTGAAAAACAAAAACAAAAAAATAAACCATGATTTGTTCTTTCGTTTATAAACTAAAACCACTGACTTTTGCATTCATGAATGACTGAGTGGTTTGTGGCACATCAATGCTTTGGCTAAAAAAGAGAAAAAATAAACTTCTGTGTAAAAGTATTAGGGAGGACTGAAACAATGAAAACTTACAGCGAAACAATAACTGAGAGAGGAAAACCATACTCAAAAATGAGAAAACATAAGGCAATGGGATTGTCTCTTGGAATATTTGGCAATTCTGGACTTGAATCAAGAGACAGGAAGGCCTGTGTTACTTCAATGAGCTTGGGCTTCTACATATTTTTTATTACTTCTCCAGTAATATATGTATAATACCAGTAGTTTAATACATAACAAAGTTGGAGAACCACTGGATTAGGGTGATCACCTCCTCATTCTACCTTCTTAGGAAAGGAAAGGATGAACTCTCTTTGGAGAATGTTAATATCCTACAAAGACTTTCTAATTTTTCAAACACTCTGAATAGCTTTCAATACAAAAGTATCAGAGAGATGACAACAGATGAGACCAAAAACACAGAAAACACAAAGACCAAAGGAATAGGCCCATGGAGGATTTATATATTAGCTATCAAAGAGTTTAAAACATCTATGATTCATATGTTCAAGAAAGTAGAGGAGAAATAAAGAAAATTGATAGGATACAGATTTTCAACAGAGAACTGGAATTCATGAAATAGATATTTTACAGCTGAGAAATATGCACTATTAGTAACTCAACAGATGAGGTAAACAGTAATTGAAACACAGCAGAAGGGAGGATTATAGACCTAAAAGATGGGGCAGGGGAAGAGACTACAATAAAAAGAGAGGAAAAAACTATGGAAAACACAAAATACAAAACAAAACAAAAAATACAAAAAAAAAAAAAAAAAAAAACCCACCAAAAAATGAAAGCATTTAAAACAACATGGGACAGAGTAAAAAGATTAAATAGACACGTAACAAAAGAGAATCTTTAAAAAAAATAATCCAAATTAAGAAAAAAAGGGAAATGCAGTATGATGATAAAAATAAAATTGAGAAAAATTAAAAAATGCGAATTTCCAACATCATACATGAATTAGGATATTACATTTACCTACATATACTTCTTTTAAAAAACATTAAGATACTATACAATATTTCAAAAAATTAAATTTTAGATAAAATTTAAAATCTCCTAGGAAAAAGCACAACTTACCAAAATTTTTAAAAAGATGAAATAAAAAATCTGAATAGTCCTATATACCTAAGAGAAACTGATGTTGCATTAATGTAAAAAAACAAACAAAAAACTTCTGACCAAGAATTTCTAAGACGAGATTACTTAACAGGTGATTTTAATAAACATTTAAGAAAGAAGTAACAGGGGCGCCTGGTGGCTCAGTCGGTTGAGTCCGATTTGGGCTCAGGTCATGATCTCGTGATTCATGGGTTCCAGCCCCGCATCGGACTCTGTGCTGCTAGGTCAGAGCCTGAAGCCTACTTTGGATTTTGGGTCTTCCTCTCTCTGACCCTCCCCTGCTCGTGCTCTGTCTCTCTCTTGCAAAAATAAATAAACATTAAATAATTTTTTTAGTAAAAAAAATTAAAAAGAAAGAAGTAACAAATCTTACACAAACACAAACTCTTCCAGAGAGTAGGAAATGAAGCAATACTTCCCCACATATTTTATTAGGACAGTATATCCCTTATACTAAACTCTGCAAAAATATTTAAAAGAAAATAAAATTATGAACCATTCTTTTATGAATACAGAAATTCTAAACAAAGATTAAAATTCTAAACAAAGTATAAGCTAACTGACTCTAGCAATATATTACTAGAATAACACATGTCAACCAAGTGGGATTTATTTTAAGAATATCAGGTTGGGAGAAGTGACATACAGAATTTCAGGTTTGAATCACAAAAACCTCCCACACAAGTCTTCCACACTGCCTTTCTTCCCCTACTTGCTGGTGGATGTGAATGCCCAAGATGACAATGAAAGCCAGGTTCTGCAGATGGCACAGCCTCTGCCAGCTTGTAACCCTGAATGACTGCATCATCACCCTGATGGACTGTGAGAGAAAATTAAACTTCAACTATATTTAGAATGAAAGATAATGCCAATAATTTTTGTCCATTTACTGCTGCCACTTGCTCATTCATCATCTCCCCTCATTTATTATACCTTACTGATTTAACAGATTCTCTTTCATTATTAACATCTAATCCCCCGTTTCTGGTACATCCCTTTATATACCTCAGTGTGAATAAATCACTATTTCCCAAAACTGCCTAAACACAAAGAATCACCAGAGGCACTTGTTATAAATACAGACTTTTGTTGCTACGATTATCAGTCTATGGCTCAGCAATCTTTCTGAAGTCATTTTTCCATCTCTATGAGAGTTATTTTACTAAACACTAATAATAGTCCAATTACTTGGTTAAGCAAGTGATACACTATTTACACTAAAAACAAACAAGCAAATAAATAAGAGTATCACTACCAACTCATCACTTTGGATCTCCCATTCATGTCAGGGTATCTCACAAATAATATGTGACTGTTTCATACAAGGACTTAGGGAGGACAAAAAGCATCAATCCATGAGCTAAATATTAACACAGATTTTTCTCTTTTCAAGATTAAAAAAATGTAAATAGTAATAGGTATTCTGACATCTTCTTTCCATATCATAGTGGATCATCTCAGGCAATTCTTGGGATGCTTATGTTCCACTTTCAGGCCAAGGATTTAGGAGAAGCTCATACAAAATAGGCAACTATGGTCAAACTATGGACATGAACAGCATATATTAACATATTAAACTTCAGACAAACCGAGAAGGAATTATGTTGAACTTTACCAAAACCAGCATTTTCCAAACTTAACTAATAAAATAAAAATTTACTTTTTTTCTCTCTTGACAATGCCTATTACTAACTAGTCTCTTCAGTTTAAAATTCAGAAAACTGGGAACCAAAAAAGTCAAAAGCCTTAGAGTTAATTGGTCTGAGCAAAGCAAATTACCCTAGATCCACTAAGTAAAACTGAGAAGGTATTCTACTTTCACCTAATTAATTACAAATTAAGGATGAATATGAACCATTTCAATTATCAGGTTTGATAATTCAATAACTATAGTCCTGAATAATGACACAAATCATTAATTTAAAAAAGTACTGATGTGCTTAAAAAAAGCACAGAGTACAATGTACTGAGCAATTCATATAAAAGGTATTTTCTTAAGAGACATAAGTAACCAAAATGTTCTATGACATTACATTTTAAATCACAATGAACATTTTATCCATGGCTGTATCTTCTAGAGAGAAGGAATTATCTGGATTATGCTGAAAATTCTCATTACTGACATAATGGGTTTCGATAATCATTTTACATATCAGAACTAAAATTTTGACTATTATATTCAATATGTACTTCATAATTTTTAAATGATATGGAGATATTCAGTAATATTCATCATAAATCAAAGTAGAAAATGTAGATTCTCCCAAGTACTATGAATATACAGTTACTGATGACCTAAAATTTTCCCAGATGCCATTGTTTCATACCAAATTTTCTCAGTAAGCATCATATTTAATTTATACAATTACTAAGTGCCAGACTGCTGACTTTGGGAATAAAATGATGATGAAAAATATAATAGTTATCTTCAGTCTGATAACATAAAAGATTGAGTAACAGTGTTAGATTAATCCAAAGCCAGATAAATACAAGAAAAGTACAAAACAATGTGCCTTATAAATATAGATGTAAAACTCTTCAATAAAATAGCAGCAAACAGAATCCAACAGCATTTTAAAAGGATTATGCACGAAGGACCATGTGGAATTTATCTCATGAATGCCAAGGTGGTTCAACATACAAAAAGCAATCCATTTAATATACTATATTAAAAAAAGGGAAAAAAACCCACATGACCATCTCAGTATGCAAAAAAAACAGTCACAAGATCAAACATGTTTTCTTGATAAAAATAGTGAACAAACTAAAAATAGGAAGCAACATCCTCAACCTATCTGATAAGAGGCATCTGTGCTAACATCATACTATTGGCAAGAGACTAAAAGCCTTTCCCTTAACATCAGAAACAAGATAAGGATGTCCACTCCTAACACTTCTATTTTACACTGTACAAGGCATTAGGCAAGAAAAATAAATAAAATATAAATAAAAGGTATCCTAAGAAAATACTAGATTAGATGAAGAAATGCAACCATTCCTATTTTCAGAAGACATGTTTTTATATATATTAGAAACTACAGAATTATTAGATCCAATAAACAATAACTATTAGGCCTAATAAACAGGTTAATAAGCAAAGTTATAACATAAAAGGTCAACACAAAAATCATGTGTATTTCTACACATTTGCAATTCCAAACATGAAATCAAGAAAAAATTTCTATTTACAATATCATGGAAAAAGTACCTAGGAATAAATTTTACCAAAGAAATACAAAACTTTTACATTAAAAACTACAAAAAAATTGTAGCAACTTAGTAAGTGGAAAGATATCCTGTGTTACTGGAATGGAAGACTTAATGTGTTGTGACTAATCTCCAAATTTATCTATAGATTCAGTACAATCTCTACCAAAATTCTTTGGTAGAGAATTTTGTGGCTTTATTTTACAGAAACAGACAAGCTGATCCTAAAATTCACATAGAATTGCAAGGGATTATGAATAGCTAAAACAATTTCGAAAAGATGAGCAAAGTTGGAGGGTTTGTGTTTTCCATTTCAAAACTCAGCACAAAGCTTCAGTAACCAAACAGTGTGGTACTAGTATAAGGACAGGGATTTAGTTCAATGGAAAATAGAAATGAAGATCCAAAATAAGTGTATATGTCTATAATCAACTATTTTTACAAAGTAACAAGGGCAATTCAATAGCAAAGAAATAATCTTATCAACAGATGATGGTGGGACAATTGAATCCACACAAAAAGTAATAAATCTGGAACCCCACTTCAATGATATATAAAAATTAACTAAAAATGGATAAATCCCTGAATATAAGAGCTAAAACAAACTCTTGAAGGAAAAATAGGTGCATATCTTTGTAATCTTGGATTAGGCAATGGTTTCTGAAAATAAGTCACCATGAGCACAAGCAAATAAGAAAAAAAAAAAAAAAAAACACATCAATTAGATTTCATCAAAATTTAAAGCTTTTGTGAATCGAAGGACACTAATAAGAAGGCAAAAAGGCAACCCGCTCCATATTTGCAAATAATATATTTGATAAAG
Organism: Panthera uncia; assembly: GCF_023721935.1. Lineage (NCBI taxonomy): Eukaryota > Metazoa > Chordata > Mammalia > Carnivora > Felidae > Panthera > Panthera uncia. The sequence goes on along the minus strand of NC_064809.1, from coordinate 59,899,540 downwards.
TTCTAATATCCAGAATATATAAAAACAAGTCTCATAACTCAGCAACAAAAAGACAGACAAATTTTAAAATGGGTAAAAAACTAAATAGATATTTCTCCAAAGACACAAATGCCCAACATCATTAGCTATTATGGAAATTCAAGTTAAACCATTCAAATCCACTAGGATAGCTGTAACACAAAACAAAGAAAGTGTCAGCAAGGAAGCGAAGAAACTGAAACAGTCACACATTGCTGGTGAAAATGCAAAATGGTGCATCCATTATGCAAAAGAATATAGCAGTTCCTCAAAAAATTAAATACAGGGTTACCAAATATCCCAGAAATTTCACCCCTAGTTATACACCCAAGGGCAGTGAAAACATACATTCGCACAAAAACTTGTACACAAACGTTCATCATGACGTAATTAATAATAGCCAAAAGGCAGAAACAATGCAAATGACACCAATGGGCTGGATAAACTGCAGAATTATCCATGCAATAGAATATTATTCACCCACAAGTGGAATGAAGTACTCATACTTGCTATAACATGGCTAAACCTTGAAAACATTATGCTAAATGGAAATACTCAAACACAAAAGCCATATATTGCATGATTCCATTTTATATGAAATGTCTAAAATAGGCAAACCCAGAGACAGAAAGTAGATTAGCAGTTGCTGGGTGCTGCAGGAGGGGGAATGGGGGGTAACTGCATAAGGGGTTTCTTCTTGAGGTGATAAAAATGTCTGGCAGTAGATATTAGTGACTGTTTAACAATATTGTGAATATACTAAAAACCACTGAATTACATACTTTAAAATGGCTTAAATGATGAATATTATATAATGTGAATTTTATGTTAATTAAAAAATTGATGAAAGAAAAAAATAGTATGTTTATGTCATTTTAATTTCTAAGCTGGGTGGTGTTTTATTTCTTTGATTTTGTATTCATTTATAATTTTGTTTCATTTTTATCAGAGAATGCTGGTTTTATTATTTTATTTTTTGGAATACATTGAGGTGTCAGGAAGATTCCTTATAAAAAGACCATTAGAATAACATTCTTTAAGTTTTTGAATGTTGAGAACCATTTGCATCTTTTAAAACTGAACATTAGTTAGCCATACATAAATCCTCAACTCACATCTTCTTCCCTTGAGTATTTTAATTGTGTTATATTATTTTTTGGCATGAAATTTGCTTTTTAAAAGTCTCAGATGGATGTAATTTCCTTTATCTTACATTTTGGTTGCCTAAAATTTATTTTCCAAACTGGGTGACTTTTGAGAGCACAGGGGTTAGTATTAATAATACTAGATATAATAATACAAGAATAATAGGCATAAATATGAACTGTCCTGGGAAAAATTATAAAAAGCAGAAGTGATTATATTTAAATATCTGAAATGTTCTTTTGAAAGTTACTTTCTTTGAAGTCACTACAATATTTCTCACAATCGACTGTCTGGGGTCTATTCTCCAGATATGCATGTATACTTTCAAAATCTAAGGTGCTAGTCTTCTTTTATTTCCTGAAAGTTTGATTCATTTTGTTTCTTCATATACTTGTTTCACTTCTTCAGTTTTTCTTCTTCAGGAACTGCAGTTATACACATACTGGGTCCGTTTTGCTTATTTCTTATAATTATTCCTTTCTCTCAAATCCTTTCTTCATTTATTTGATATTTTTCTTTGTGCCATCTTTTATTTTTCTTTCTTCCTACAGTGCTGCACTCATTGTGTTATTCTTTCAAGCTTAGTCCTCATTTTGTGAGTTTTTTTAAAATTTTACTTCTCTTCTTGTGTTTGTCAGTTATCTCTTCTTATTTAACTGTTATCTTTTCTCATTTCTGAACCATTCTACTTCTGATTTATGTTATTCTTCAAAATGCTTCTATCTTTGTACATGGTCTCACCACAGTCCTTTTCTCTCCATGTTCCAACTGACTTTTAGGAAGAGGTTCCTGAATAAGGAATGAAATGGACCTAAACAACCTCCCTAGCTTTATAATTCTAGGGCTTCCTCTTCTACTGTTATTACAAGGTAATAAAATGTGCATGCATGAG
>NC_064809.1:59548530-59597474 GCF_023721935.1 Panthera uncia | reverse complement strand
ACTTTTCAATATTTTTTAAATTATGACCAAGTAAAAAGTTACAAAATGTTAACACAGAGTAAAGGAACTAACAATTTCTTAAACACACAGCCTATTGTATGCTTAAACACTCCTGAATACCCTGACATCAAAGTTTTCACCCACCCATTAACAGGATATGTACTGAGAGAACCAGGAAAGCAAAGACTCTAGTGTATGCTCTTAAAGTTTCCTGTTGACTTTTGACAGCAATAGCACACCCCGTCATCACTTGAAGCTGCCATTTCTATATCTGAAAAATCTTAAGATTCAAACAAAAATCCTTTCTTCCCAGTCTTAGCCAACTTGACTCACGGTATTGACAGCTACTGAGGGCCAGAAAACAAACGCAAGGAGGAAGTAAGCCTAGAGCTCTCCAGATTGCTCTCTGTAACCCAACTGTCGAAGAGGCCAGGAGAATCCAATCTTTAACAGCTACAGAAGTTCTCATTCTGTGGTGGCACTGCAAGCCTTCACACATTGTGATTTCTCCGAGCAGTTTTGAGGGATTCTCCCAAGCCCTTAGGGACATGATGTTTAATTACCTTCCAGAAAGCCGGTAATGGTATTTTGTGGTCATGAACAGATTACACACATAGGCACAGATACACATTCTCTCACGAAAGTGAGTTTCTAAGGCTGCATGACTCATTGTCTTCTATTCATATAGGTAGCATATTATGTTTGGCTGGAATACAAAAACAGGTAGCTTAACTAGTAGCATGAGCATGTGGCCTTTGTCCATAGCCCAAAGGAGATCACCTGTTGGGCCCTCAGCAGAATTTCCACTCCCTGTCCAAGTCAAAAACATAATTGAAAAAAGATGTCGTTGGTCTCCAGGTGTTTCTTTGCATTGGCCAACTTTTGCCCTCTCCACAGTGTCTCCCAGGAATGAGAGATTTGAAACCGAGTGGCAGTGGTGAGGTTATTGCAAGGAGAGTTGGGTAGGAGGTCTTTTTTTGAGGGGATTCAACAGCTCTCAATCTCTTAACAGATTTGCTCCTTTTAAAGAATGTTCATGGCCTCATGAGCCAGAACCAGGCTGGATATAACTGGCATGCCTATCACCTGCCCGGCCTTCCCAACTTCTCCAGGCTTATCCATATCTATTGGTGCTTTTCAAACCCTTTTAAGGTATACTTCTGGGAAGTCTCTACAGATGAAGTTCACTTGAACCTGTCCACTACTCTCCTGTATATTCCCTTCATACTTGAATACAAGTATATCTTTCCTCACAAAACATATATTCTTATAAATTTGAATATAAGTGTAATTTTTTAAGTCAATATATGGTAATCAGGTTTTTGTTACAAGCAGTAGAAATACATTCTGACTTACTTAAGCAAAAAAGGAAATCATTATGGGTATATATACATTACATGACATAATCAATAGGAAGGCTGGAGAACAAAAGGTTGGGAAGAAAAAGGCCAGAATCAAGGAAAACAAGAACTGTGGATGGTTCCACATGAAGAATCTGTGTATGACTCTGCCAATGACATCTCCACCAGGGCCACAGCTGGACACTACTACACTAGACAATAGCAACTGCTGCCCTAGGAATAATTTCTAAACTGTTTTTTTTTTTTGTAAGCTTTATTTATTTATTTATTTATTTATTCTGAGAGAGAAAGAGCATGAGCAGGGGAGGGGCAGAGAGAGGAAGAGAGAGAATCCCAAGTAGGCTCTATGCTGTCAGTGAGAAGCCCAATGCGAGGCTCAAACCCACGAGCCGTGAGATCATGACCGGAGCTGAAATCAAGAGTCAGGGGCTTAACTGAATGAGCCATGCAGGTGCCCATAAACTGTTTTTGGTCTTTGCAGCACTCTCTCAAAATTCAGAGTCCCACGTGGGAACATCCAAAAGGCTAACTCTGGGTCTTATGCTTCAACCTTAGGCGTCTATACCCTCACCAGAAAAGATTCAGGTTCTGAGGAACAAAAGCAAGTGCCAGCACATTTAAAAACTTCAAGGGAACTAAAATTGAGAAACACTATTTCTAATTCACTTGCAAACTGAAAAATTTTATTTTTAAATAACCACCCCCTTTGATTGAACTCTTTCATAAACCCAGGTTTTGGGCACCCTAGCTTTATTCACTCAACACCTTCTGCATTTCTTTAATATCCTTTATTCTCCCTCTGTTCACTCTAAAATAGGAAGAGAGTCATTTCAACACTTTGGCCTTAGCTTACTAAAATATTTGAAAAATTTTGTCCATTTGTCATTATGTCTGTGGGCTAAAGAGCAGGAGTAAATGTATCTAATAGAAACAAAATTAATCGACCCCCTCTTTTATATTTACCTGGCAGAGGGTGCAGGATTAACAGGTTTTCTAATGCATCTCTTCCTTTGTCTAGTAGAGGCAGAAGCTGAAGCTGTTGACTGGTTCTAATTAAAAGTTCATTTTAAGTCTTAAAGAAAAATGAAAAGCTAATGTATTCCATTGAAGCCTTTGCTGAATATCTCCTTCACATACATATAGGTGAGGCCTCAAAATACTTTAGTCAGTTTTCAAGACTAGTTTTCAAATTACCAAATGAAGGTAAAGACTTTAGGGTGTCTATTTTCTAATTACCTGTCCTCCTTGGGGATGCATCATGGACACAGTGTGTCTCCCCTAGGACTTCGAACGTGCTTATGGGGTCAATGAGAATTAACTGATACTGAGTGTCTGCAGTGTCCCAAGTTTCGTCCTGGGTGCATCATGTGTATTATTGCATTGAATCCTTACAATGCTGGAAGGAAAATAACAGTATGCCCTCTCTTCAGATGAATACACTTAAGCTAAATTAAGTAAGTTAACCAAAGTTGCAGAGCAATAAATGAGAAAGTGAAAATTCAGACACATACTGCAGAACCCCCACTCTTCTCATGCATACCATGATGCCTCAGAAGTATCCTTCCTAGAATCTGGATATTGTCCTTGATCTGATCTCAGGCGTTTCTCTATAACCTGGAATTTCTATAAAATGTAGAATTTTTTCGTTTACCAGAATGGTCAGTGTGGCCACAGATCCCAAAAACCAGAACAACTGGCACAAATGCCAATTCAGGTCAATTGCAGAAGCAATTGCATTTCTTGCATTAATTCACAAAGCGTTTTGTTTTACTTCTATACAGCCGAATATGCTATTCAGGCCCTGAAGAAGTTAGGTTATGCCTTCTAAATGCAACTCGATTTGAAGTCCTATGTAATTTTTTTCACTTTCTTTTTTCTGATTGGAAAAATATACCCATGATATAATTTAGAAAATATAAAAATGTATAAGAACAAATTAAGTTATCCATAATTGATGGAATGGTTATGATTTGGTTGATCTATCTAAATATAAGAAAAATCACGAGAGTTCAGTTCTACACAAATGTTTTTAGTATAGAGCCACACTCGAATTCCTCTAGCCTGTCTCTTTAAGCCCACCAAGGCAAGAAACGATGAGTGAGCCTTTAAGGGCCCAATATCAGAAACATAATATTCACTTAATAATAATTTGATTAGCTAATCTCACCTAATTTGATCCCTGGCCAGAGAGGCAAAATGACAGCTTTTATGATGAAAGGCTGATATAAATCTAGCAGCGGTGGCAATTGGTTACCCTTTCTTCAGCTGAAGAGGTTGCCAGTGGAAGCCGGCCTAGCCTAACAATTGTTGCCAGGCCTACATTTTTCATCCCATAATGGTAAGAAGAGATGTGTGACTGAGATGCATTCATTCATCCACTCAACAAATATTTATTGAGTGCCTACTATATGCCAGGGTCTGGCAAGTCTTCTAGATGCTAGGGATTTAGCAGTGAGCAAGACAGACAAAACCCTGCTCTTAAAGGAAAACAAATGAGAACTGTTTTCAAAGGTCCAAAGTCCTTGTATCTGAAATTTTCAAATGAACTTCAAGACTTTTTGTGCTTTCTAAATTTACGGCAGGGCTAGAGGGATAAACCACCTCAGCATCCTTTTCTGAAAGGCAGTGAAATACTTTCCAGTGAAATACTGTGTTAAGGAAGCATGTTCAAATTAGAGCACATTTACGTATAAAGAGGCTCCAGGTTGGAAGGTAGTTTAAACCCCCTCATGCCAAGGTAATGGGTTGGTTGGTTGGGGTTTTTTTTTCCCCCCCACTCACCCACTTATGGACTTGGATCAAGAAGATGCCATATCCAACTGAAAAGAAATATCAGAAAGTGTGAGTATTTCCCTCAACAGTCTTAGACACGTGATCTCTTTTTCCATGGAGACTTTCTTGATGCCTTTTATATGTGTGGGCACTTTTAGGCATGTTTTAAGCTGATTTCTGGGTGTAGCACGTTTCTCCCTTGTCCAATGCAACACACCCAAATTACCACATAGAGCTCCTGGCTTGAAAATGTTGGATGCCTTTTTGAAGAAAGATCTCTTTGGCCTTCTAACACTTGGAAGTTAAGGAGTTCTTAATGCCTTTTTTACTTTTCCATGACTGCCAAACATGGACAAGTTACAAAATTTTAATTTGGGAAAACCAACCTCACCAACTCACACAAACACATGTTCAAAAATTATTTGTCTCTCCCTCTCCCGATTAAGTTTCCATTTGTTTGTTTCAGAGATTGCTTGCATCTTTCTTGAGCCCACTCTCTGTTTCCTGTTTTTGAGCAGAGGTTGCAGGGTGGCCCTTGAAGCCCAGGTATGAAGATGCTTGGTGATCAGAGGAACTGTGAGTTTTTACCTGACATCTCCTTTCTCCAGCAGATGTTTCTAGCTGCTCACGAAGGACATGGAGAATCTTCCCTTTTACTGTCTCCATCTCAGTTTATTTCACACTTGTGGAATGATTGACTCATCATTGTTGGGGAGATTTGTATGGAAGAAGATAAAAGAAATGCAACCTCCTCCTTTCAGTATATAATCCACTAATTTGAGCAACAAAGAGAACAAATAAGGTGCAAAAAAAATAACCTAGTTTCAAATTCTAGCACTGTGATACTAGATCACTGATTCTCAGTAATTTTGCCTACGAAGACCACTTTTAATTTAAAAAACAGTCATCAGTCATCCACACATACCACACATACATACACACACACACAATTGCAGTTATATTTTTGGTGTATGTTATTTAGAAAAAATACATAATCAGATATGACTACTAGGTATTAAGAAACATTTAAATTAATTTGTATTTTAACTAACTGCAAGGCCATCTATATACATTTGAAAAATAATAATGCATATATGCAGGAGATGTTTTGAAGCCACAGGCATATTTGGTACACCAGTGGATTCATAGAATTCCGATAATAGCACTAGGGTTTTCATAGATTCAGAGCACCCACAAGTTGAAAAGTTCAGAGTTGAGGAAGAAGCACTGCACTCTCCTAGAGTTGGACCAGAACCAGGATAGGCATCTGGGGACCCTGGCTTTGACTGTGTCTGTGCCATGTGGCTACATAAACTTGGGCATGTTGCTTAATCCCTTTGGGCTGCATTTTCTTTACTTGTAAAGTGGTTATGATAACATCTAATAATGTTAATGTGATTCTCAAATCAGATCATAGATAGGAAGGTAAGTAGGCCAGATTACTAGGACCAAAAGTAGTCTTTCTATTTCTCTCAAACTTGGTACCACACAGCACAGCATAGCCAATATGTACTTGCCTCATAAGGTCAGAAGGGAGAGATACTTCCAAAAGACTCAAGCCATATGGAGAGTGACATTTAACCACCACTGGTTGTGCTGAATTTATACTGATGACCTATCCATGAAAGCCCTGGTGTCTGTTGTCCAAACTAGCAAGTCATTTCCCAAACAGAAGCTCTGCTAATCCCTAAATCTGCTGATATGAATGAAGCACAATGCTGCTCTCTTAAGAACTGGCCTTTCTATTTATTATAACTTATATGAAGATTTGCAAAGAGTATGAATTCACAACAGAAATGAACTAAGGAAGTACCATATTCATAGCTGGAATTTTAGCATTTTGAGTCTGTAAATAGCGCCCCTTATGTAATCCATTATTCTCAGCAAGGATCCGTGGGCTCAAGTCTATTTATTTTAATTCAGTTTTTCTCATGTCATCTGGTAAGATTTAGCTATAACCGTAGCAGCTGCAGTCCAAATTACCATGCTGCTCGGAACAGACTCACAGTGTGCTGCTCTACGATGACTATGTCTTTTTTCTCATAACGAGGTTAATGCTGTGGGTCCCATGGTAAGCGTACATTCATATCCCAGGAAGAGTGAGCAAGGTGGCACAGGGACAGGCAGCATCCCATGGAACACTGCTCAGGGTGCTGCAGCTGTTCAGTCCTTGCCCTAAGGGCAGCCCAAACATCCAGATCAAAGGAAGCTCAGAAAGAACTAAGTTGCAACCGTAATTCAATACAGGAAAATTGCCTCAACTGTAGTGCTTAGTTCATTCTTCCAAAAACACAACAACAAAAGAGGAAGAAAAAAAAAGACAAAAAGTCCCTAAGATCAGGTTCTGGCATCAGGAATTAGTCTGCCAAGGTAGAAGGCATCCCCACTGGGGAAGGAGGCTCATTTTCCTAGATTAATCAGAGTGCTCGGAGTCTGCTTTCATTTCTAAACGTACTACTGCCAAAGTAGAACATAAGCCACTTAATGCCTTCCCACAAACTAGAATTATTAGCTGTCATACAAGCTAGACAGTTTTAATAAAACCCCAGGAAAGTGAGATCCATGTAAGGTGGAGGAGTTAAACCAGGAGATAGGTAATCAGAGGCTGGGGTTTTTTAACCTCATTAAGAGCCTAATATAAATCCATCCTAGGGTATTAATAAAAAGCAGTTACCCAAGTGGTTTACACATTGACACTTGTCTGATCGGATAAGGTAGCTAGTAAATCCTTTCTGTGGTGGACAGAAGAGCAAGACGTAGCCACCACCGTAAGAGCCGAGAATGTTGATAGCTTAAGTTGTTCTATGGAAAGACAAATAGAAAGAAGATCTATGAAAAAATTATGCTTTCCACTATAAGAGCTTCCTTTATAGTCTGGTTTTGGGCAACAATAGGTCTAAGACTAAGTAAAAGAGGTAGAAATATTTTATTTGGAGGCTTTTGATCCAAATAACTTCCCAGAGTGACTGATATTGAGCACCCTTCCCCCACCTCCATTAGTCACTCCTTGGAGTTCAGACAAGTTTCCAAGAGGCACATGTTAAAATGCCAATATGGTTACCTGAGAGGATGACACATGAACATCCATAATCACATCAGTTTACCAGGTTGCTTTGTGAAGGAGCAAGGCTCTCAGCCTAAAGAAAGAGTAACCAGAGCCATTCATCCACTCAACAAGGAACACTCCACAGGAACAAGGACATTTCCAAGGTGGAAAGTAGTGCTCTCTGGGACAAGAATTCCTGTGGGAAATGCTCCAGGAGGAGCCCTCTCCCACTCAGGGGAAGCAGGGGGGCATAGGAGTAGGATAAGGGATAAGGGGCAGGATAAGCAGGACAGAAGGGCAAAAAGAACTCTAGTCTCTGGAGTGGATTGTGTTGACTCCTCCTCTTCTTCTAGGACAAGAATGTAACAACAGAGGCTGCAGTTTTATTCTGGATTAGGAGCCTGTATTCTTCCAGAAGTGCCACCCTTCATGGTTTTCATCAGGCCATGAATCATTCTGGTCAGTAGCACCACCAGCTCAGACCCAAAGAGTTCAGTGAAATATATCAATATTTTAAAAAAATTGTTTTTTGTGTTTATTTATTTTTGAGATAATAGTTAGTGAGCTGGAGAGGGACAGAGAGAGAGAGAATCCTAAGCAGGTTCTGCACTGTCATTGTAGAACACTACATGGGGCTCGATTCCAAGACCGTGAGATCATGACCTGAAATGAAATCAAGAGTCAGACGCTCAACTGACTGAGCCACCCAGGTACCCTGAAATATAGCAATCTTAACCAAAAAGACAATAGTGCATGGATTAAACCTTTCTTCAATATATCACTTTAAACCAAGGAAAACATATTCATAGCCATATAGTGAAGCTCCTCAGAATTTCCCCAGATCTAGTAATTTCTAAAGCTGCATTTTCTATATATTGTGCATAGTGGCAAAATTGAAAAGTTTAACTTGGGGGGAAAAAGGAGCATTTTTTTTTTGTTTTAAACTGAAAAGCTGCATAATTTGTTTCTAGTTTCACATGTGCCTACCTCTTGTTTAACACTGTAGAGTAAAATTAAATTAGGAAAAGATTCCCATTTACCATGTTTTGGGGGGACTATTCTATCTGTATTTGATCTGTTTTTATTGCTGCTTACTTTTTCTACCATTGTATAAGTGTGTTTCTTTTTATACAATTTCCAAATAGAGAAAGTTGACACAGGGAATTAATGGTAATGTGCACAAACTGGATATTGAATCCATCAGTATTAGATGAGATGCCTTTCTTTTCTAGCAGAGGTGCTTGCATTTGGAGCCACATTCCTCTTCTATTCTGAATGAACTGGGTGGTTTCTGTCCTGCTTCTCTTGAGAGATTACTGGCATTGTATGTCTTGAGTGACAAGCAAATATCTACAAGGACGGCTAACTGGCAATTCCTATTTCTTACTAGGGTAGAGAACGGGTATATTGACAAGAGGATTCTTAAGGATTTTCTCTACCCATGTTTTATTGTTAATTGAAAGAAAGGGAAGTTGGGACTGCAGAGAGAAAGAAGGAGAGCATGAAGGAGACCACCCCTGTCACCTCACAACTCCTGAGAATTTGCAGGCTCCACCCAGCACCCATGAGACACAATAAAGCTTAACAATAAGGCACAACACAGCTCACTACTCAGTCCTTCTATCTAGCCAGCCCTCGCTCAAGGCTTCTGAAACAAAAATATCATCCTTAAAGCCAAAATCATTCTCCTTCCTGGCAACTTGAAAAATAAGCCAATTCTACTGCCCAGATATAGCCTCCAATTATTATAGGTGTTTCTATTAGTTTGCATAAGACAGCACAAGGGAAGTTTCTACTATCCAAACCTTTCCCTGAATTCATTAGTCATGTCATTCTTTTTTTTTTTAAGCTTATTTATTTATCTTGAGAAAGACAGAGACAGTGCCAGCAGGGGAGGAGCAGAGAGGGAGAGAGAGAGAATCCCAAGCAGGCTCAATGCCGTCAGCACAGGGCCCGATGCGGGGCTCAAACTCATGAACCATGAGATCATGACCTGAGCTGAAACTAAGAGCCAGGCACTCAACCGACTGAGCTACCTAGGGGCCCCCTCATTAGTCATGTCATTCTCAAAGGACTTTGCTTTTTAAGAAGATTAGTACCTTTTGATTAGATGGGAAAATAGGAAGGCGCATACCATGACAAAACAATGAGATTGTCTCCAGCGGAGCTAAGAAAAAAGTTAGTTCTTCAGAAGCTAACTGAAGTCTTTAATGTGGGGTGTAGGAATGCCATCTGATCCAAACTCCTACTCAATGGAGTGAGAGAATCTTCCATACCACGTCCCCAACAGATGGCTAGTCTCCACTTTAATACTGTCAGTGTACAACACATACAACCCACGTGTTTGCAGAATGGTTCATTTCTGTTTTTCAACAGCTCCAATGTTTAGGTCTGTGTTAACATCATGCATTTGTCTCCCTCTCTACATTTTCATTCATCTGATGGTTTCACTCCCCTGCTAAAAACACTGATAACCCTCCAGGGGCTTGAGAATAAATTCAAATTCTTGAGCATCACACTCTCAGAACTTTACAATCTACATCTAATTTTTTCTTTTTTACCTAATTCTATTTCCATTCCCCTATTTCAACTATTAACTCAACAGATATATTGAACTTCTATATATGTTGGGCACTAGAGATCACAAAGATGAGAAAACAGTCTTTTGCACTTTAAGAACCTCCTAGGAGCTCTTTCCAAGTATCCTGAGCCCTAGCAACACCAAGCTGTTAACTGTTTCTTCATATATAGATGTTCTTCATATATATCTTCATATAAGATGTCATATATTCTCACACCGCTGTAGGACTGTTCTCCCTTCCTGAAATGCACTTGCCACCTCACCACTGCCGACAGAAATTCTGCTTATCTCATAGGAGTGCTACCTCCTATGAGAACCCTTTTCCAACATCAAAGTCAGAATTGAGGAGTCTCTTATCTCCTCAATAGCACTTAACTTGTAGAAAGTAAGGGCAGCACTGCATCCCTCTTGTTCACTAATACGTCTCCATTCCTAACATACTGCAGGGTCCAAGTCAGCACTAAAGAATCATTTGCTGAATGATTGCTTGTGATAAAAGAATGGTAAACAAATTTCCTCAATGGCACTTGCTAGAGTGTAATTCGTGTTACTATTGAATATGTGTATGTCTTCCCCACCAGATTGTAAGTTCCTTGTCAACAAGAACCGTGCTCTGCTCCTCTGTTCTCCATCCCTACCATAATGCTCAGCACGTGATGAGTGCTAAAGCATGAATTTGAACTAATTCATTTAGTAAATATTACTGAATGACTAATACATGTGCAAAACACTGTTAGGCCCATGTGTGTCCTTAACAACAATGAGAACTTGCTCTATTATATAATCTAATAGGAAGGACAAGATACCACAAATATAATAATATATCATACTGGCTTTTACTATCTTGCACATTATTTTTCTGATGAGTCATTAGAAGAGTGTCTGAACTACTTAGTTTTTACAAAAGTGCAAATTAAAGCAGCTTTCACTTAAATGACAAGAGCTGATATGTTATTGACTGTTTATACTTACTAGGTGCCAGATCCTGTTCTCAGCTTTCTACATGTCTTCTATATTTGCAACACCAGCCTTTGAGGTACATGCTATTATCAAGCTCACAGAGGCAGAAGAGAAATTAAGTAACTTTCCTAAGGTCACACATACAGTAAGTTGCTTGGATGGGATTAGAATTCAGCCCACACACTTGACCATGAATACTGCCTTTTTGGCAAAAGTAACACACCTCACACTAGGCAATAGTCAACTGATATTTAGAACAGAAGTCACTGCTTGGGAGATTTGGAGCAATGTTTAATTGCTAATTTTCCCAACTACATTAGGACACTCACATTGATAGCTTCCGTAGGAATAGCCTTGAGGATACTAGAGCTGATTCTGAAAAAAATGGAACATCTAAATATACCCATGGAGGAAATCTAACACAAGCAAAGACAGAAACTTATTGCAAGGATATGGAAGAACTCTGCAATTTTAATGGAAGCTGAAAAACCAGATTTCTGAATCAACAGGAACCAGTGTAACTCTTTGGCTGCGGGGAGCAGACAACTAAAGGTGTTTTTTGGCTGGCCAGGGAGGGTCAAACATTTTAATTGGCAATACCAGCAAGGCTGAATCCAATGGGGGTAGGGCGTTCTCTGAACCACAGTGCTCATGCTGTTACTGGGGAAAAAAAGATGGTATGAGGCAGGACTGCAACAGATGCCTATTCCAGCAAATGTTATAGCTGTAGGAGTTATCCAATTTTTCAGGATAAAATGACTTAGATATTCCCAGAATCCTGAATTAAACATAGACAAATTCATATATAGTAGATCCATAATAGGATGCTAACAAAGAGCAGATTAAAAAGTATGGCCTAAAAAAAGCTTTTATTGTACATATGCTGTAACAATACAAAACATTTTTAAAAGGCAAGTTTATCCATTTTTCCCCATTTTCCCTTCAAACTGGATCATATATATAAAATCCTAGCACAGAGTTACGGTTTTTTAATTTCCCCCTTTTCCCTTATCATATACATTTCCCCAGGTTCCTCCACAGTTTTTATAATTTTTATTTTAATTACTTTATAGTATTCTATATTTTTCCAATATAATTTTCTCAGTGAATCTCATGGATATTTGGAATATTTCTTTTTTTTAAATTTTTTAAAATGTTTATTTTTGAGGAAAACAGAGTGCAAGTGGGGGAAGGGCAGAGAGAGATGAAAATATAGAATCTGAAGCAGGCTCCAGACTCTGAGCTGTCAACACAGAACCCGACGAGGCGGGGGTGGGGGGATTGGGGGTGGGGGCTCCAACTCCTGAACCATGAGATCATGACCTGAGCTGAAGTTGGACACTTAACTGACTGAGCCACCCAGGTGCCTGCCTCTCTTACGGATGTTTGGAATATTTATCCTATACATGATTCTGTAATTAATGTCTTCACATATACAAATTTCTCTTTCTTTGTATTATTTCCTCATGATAAATGCCAAGAAGGACAACTTGGGTCAGATTTACAAAGTATGGAACAATCTGTAGTTCCTAAAATGCCTATCACATGATTTTAGAAAAGGTGTACCATTTCAGATTTGCCATTAGCAATGTTTCATTATTCCACATCCTCCCAACTACATGGCAATACCATCATTTTGCTAATCATTAAGATTAAAGTGGTACTTTGTTGTTGAAATTTAATATATTGAGGGATTCTCCACAACATATCCCCTTACACCAATGCAAGAGACAGCTTGATCTGAAGCCACCACCTACCTGTCCTGATGTATCTCTTATATTCTTTAAATTCACCTAAATGTCTCCTTCATTCCAGCAAAACTAATCTGCTAGTTTCCCAATGTACATTATTGTGTAAATGTGACTTTTTTGAGTTCTCAAGTGTTTTACTCAACAGAAAAAATTATTTGTAAATTCACTTAATTAAAACAATGTTTTTCAATTATAGAAGTTACAAACTTAAAAATCTACTACTTTTACATTCACCTTGGAAATCTTATTCTATTAGCCTGCTAATGTTTAGCAATTTCTTAGAAAAGCATTTAGAATATATTATTTCATTTACAAACTTTGCTAAATCAAACTCTTTCAAATAATTTAAAATGCATTAATGCATTTAATGTATTTTTTTTAAGTACTGCTATTGTGACAATAATTTTCTGAGTACTTTTAGAACTTTAACATTCTAATACATTGGGTTTACAAATATGATGGGCTTTATGTTTTCTTAGGTCTTCCAGACCTCTAAATAAACTTGGTAAGGTTTAACTTAAAAGAACAAATCTAATCAATTATGTAAGTATACATTTTAAATTGCAAATATAAAGCCAAAATTTATTGAATGGGCCAAAATATTCTTTAAAAGCATTTTTTTTAGTGTTTATTTATTTTTGAGAGAGAGATAGAGATGGAGCATGAGCATGAGCAGGAGAGGGGCCGGGGGGCAGAGTGGTCCAGAGTCCGAACCAAGCTCCAGGCTCTGACCTGTCAGCACAGACCCTAAACTCATGGACTGTGAGATCATGACCTGAGCCAAAGTCAGATGCTTACCTGAGCCACCCAGGTGCCCCTAGACCAAAATATTCTTAAATCTTCCAAAATAAAATAATACATACACCAGATTCTTTACTATAAAGGTATTAATGCAATGTGTTTGATTTTCTTAATCACCTATAATTAATGCTAAATATACCCACTAAGAAACCTCCCTGACTCACCGAGTTCACTCCTCCACAAGAGACTTGGCCTGGGATGCTAATTGGGTTCTTGTTGGCAACTCTGAGGCAACACACTAAGTCCACTTCCAGCGTACACAAGGGACCACATAACTTAAAGAGGTATTGGTTTCGTGGCCCTCCTGGCCTCATCTTCGATGTGGTCCTCATCCTGTTTATCTCACAGAAGTCTGAAACTTACCACCCAAACTGGTCACTTGATTGGCCCTAGGGAACTTATTTAACCTCAACTCTAAAATCCTTTGAACCTGACTCAGTTCTGCCTTCTTTTTCCTATTGCATCCTGCTTGCTCTACACAAGTCTTATGGATACTAAAATGATATCTAAGTGAAATCTTGGTATCTTGCATGGTTTTGCCTGAATACTCAATCACAAATGCCAAGTTCATTCTGCTGATGTAACAAGTTAATACACACTTTTGTGTAACCCAATTTTATCCTCCTTGGACTTCATTTTCTCTTATCTGCAACCCATTGAGATTGCATCTTGCAAAATTTTGATTAAGCCAATTTTGAAAATTTGATAATTGACCAAAAGACACTACATGACTTTACACTGTACCTCTCACATTGCTAGGCTTGCTAACTGGTTATATCTTTATTACAACAATAGTTTGTAGCCAGAGCATCCAGAAGAAAATGCCATATAAAAGGTACAGAGATTTCCAGGGCCTAGAATAAACTATTTGTCATTATTCCAGGACTTACAATATCCTGGGCTTCCAGGTATTTCATGAATGTAGGAAGATTTTAATGACCATATAATTACAACAATAATTATCATGAGTTTAGCATTTACTCTAATACCAAGTGTTCTGTACTCCTTTAGGAGATGGTTAGTCAGGTCCAGCCACAAGAGGAGACAGATGAGAGGCTCAGGGGAACAAAATATATTGTATTCACAGGTCTTAAAGGCAAGAGGCACAGCATGGCATACAGGACCACGTGGAAAACACACTGCGACCCAGAAGACAGGGGAGAGGGTGTGGGCAACACTTAGGCCATCGCCTTTATTTGAGTTTCAGCTGGAAAGGCAAGGCACAACAAGGTAAATACTTTAGGATTGGCCAGTTTGGGTAATTTTAGTGGGCCTTGTGATGTTATAGGGTGGTCTCTAGTTTTCTGATACCTGGTCCTGGGACGAGTAAAGCAGAGGAATATTGCCTCCTGGCGCACCTGGGCCAGAGAAAGGAAGTGTGGCTCTGGATTGGTTAGTCTGCATATCAAGGACCTGCTCCCTTCTGGGCCCTTTGCTTCCTCTAAGAATTGGCCAGCTCAGGGAAGGTAATCTCTTCAGAGCCAGAAGGGATTTCTAAGATGTCAAAACATCATAATAAACAAAATATAAAAATATAAACAACACAGACTAAATTCACTTATGTGTTAAGGACTCTGCAAAATACTGCAAATGCTTATCTAATCTAATTAACATAAAGCCTAGGAGCTGATGGGTTTTAAAACCTGGCATTCTGAGTGTCAAAGGGAGAGAAAATTTCTAAGGACAGAAACATACAGGTATTAAACACCAGTGTGGCACCTGGCTCTGAGAATACTGGAAAATTTAGTAAACAAAATGCCTCACAAACAGGTTTGAGGTGTTTTTCCTTCTGTGTGTTAATCAGCAATTAGCATTATATGCACATCAGAATATCTGCCACTCTGCAGCATTTGAATCTTCAGAATGTAGGTTCTAAGCACCATAAGAGCTGAAGGAAGAGCCAATAATATGTCTACTTACAAGTAATCCTACCATGTGTCATTTCACATCATCATCCCAACATGGCAGCCCAGCCCAGGTATCATTTGTAGGCTGTTCATTTCCACACTATGGGAGCAAGATGGCTGCCAATGAGAAGGAAAGAGAGTGAGGAAGGCCAAGTAAGCCCACACAAAACCACTACATTCTTCTTATACTCCAACCACCCCACTTGTTAAAGTACTATCATCAACACCTCCATTTTACACACCACTCTCCCTCCACTCTCTCCTTCCCAGACCATTTTCTCTTTCCATCCAGAAATAACCAAGAAAAGCAACCATGTATGTGACAGTTGAATGACTTGACTCCTTTGTGTATGTAAAGTCCCCTGTGTAGCCTCTACATAAACCTCTTCAGGCAAACTGGATTGGAGGTGAGTGAAGAGGAGGAGAAAGGGTTGGGGCCTGAGACTGGATGGATCAGGGGAACAGGGTCCTCACTGGCAATTCTTAAGTTGGAGCAGGGCAGCTGATATGAGGACAAAGTTCCCTCAAACAAGCAACCCAAAGCATAACGTAGCTCACAGGTGGGTTTTAATAACAAGGCTGAACCATCTGGTAGCTTCCTATTTTAGCTAATTATTCTTGGTAAGTAAGCGCTAAGCTTTTAAAATTGTTGTTTCTTTTTTTCTTTTTTCTTTTTTGTCACCCTCTCTCTATATTTTGGTTTCCTGGGGTAAATCCCTGCCCTAGTTACTTTTCTGGAGAAAGCCTGACTTGCCTACTATTCTTAGCAGAAAAGCCTCCAAGGAAACCTCAAAAATGTTTCCTTTAGCATTCTGATACTCTAAATTTTCCATCAAAATACACTACCCTAAACAGCAGAGTTAATTAAGCGCATACCCCAAGGGTCTGGGGTTGTAACCCAAAGCAGCTCTCACTAGCAATCTTATACTACATCTTAAAATTTCACACCAAGCTTGCTTCCTTACCTCCTGTCCCCCTCATATAGGTGCCTTTGGGGAATATTTCAAAAACTATCATTGAGTACAACTGAATCTCCAGGAAGATACCTCAGATCGTCCTGTGACATTATATACCCTTCAGAACATTGCCACACTGCAAAAAGCACATTAAGGGAAATGAGTTTAAGAATGTAGGGAATAACAGAAAAAAGAGACACTGGTAAGGTGGTGGCAGTAGAAGCAAAAAAAAAAGGAGACAAGTGGGCAGCTCAGTCCTTAAGCACCTGACTTCAGCTCAGTTCATGATCTCATGGTTCACGAGTTTGAGTCCAACTTCAGGTGAGCATGAGCCTGCTTCAGGTGAGCCCCGCTTCTCTCTCTCTCTTTCTCTCTCTCTGCCCCTCCTGGGATCCTCTTTCTCTGCCCCTTGCTTACTTTATCTCAAAAAAAAAAAAAAAAAAGTAGATAGGTGAATCCCTGATGAAATAACGAAGGTATCCAGAAAGCAGTCTAGAACCGAGAAACATCACTGGGAATTACATCATCCTGAGGCCTTGGTCTCAGTTTCACACCATACATCTTGACCTTCATCCCTTCCTAGTCCCAGGCCCTGAGGGCTACCACCATAGAGTACCCTTTTCCCTCACCAAGAATAAAGGAGATAAAGGGAATATGTGATCCAAATACTCTAAACTATAACTGAATTCTTTAAAAAAGCACGAATTCCCGAGTATCACTCACCTTGATTCAAATCCCACCTCTATCCCTCAGAAGCTGTGATATTTGGGGCACAACTGCTGCCATTTTCTCGGTGGTAAAGGTGTAATAGAGATCTCACAAGACTCCTCTAAAGATTGGTTGGGGTTAGGCACACAGCAGGCATCTTAAAATGATGAATGATTCGTAAATTAATGAAATGTCCAAAGATATGCAAAGAAAATAAAGCTCCTTTATTTCCTATACCTACTCTAATACCACTCTGCTGGGGGGTGGGGGTGCAATAAAGAAAAATGAATTCCATACACGTGTGAAGTGGCAGTCACTTGGTTTGCACTGTTCTCCACAGCAGAGCGTCTGGGCACGTCCCCAGAGCTGTCACACTGCAGTGTGCTGGGGGCCAGCTGGTGAGCCTGAGGCCTGTACTCTCTGCTCATTGGGCCTAATCAAGGACAGTGCAGCAGGGCCATTCTGCACAGTTGTCCCCTTGCCAAGATTCAAAATGGCGACTGGAATTAAACAGCCTCCCTTCTTCTGGCTTTTCCTTTAATTCATCTAAATCCCTCCTCCATCTTTCACATCCACATCTAACTACTTGCTACTTGTCTTGTCTGTCTCTCCTACTCCACTCTCCACCCTTCCTGCAGCCAGAGGGCCTCTTCCCTGGCACTCTGGGTGCCAGCCAGCCCTGGCTATAGCACCTTCAAGGCCTAACTCTTCACTGTTAGGCGGCTGTGTAATGAGTGGTTGAGAAACTAAAAAATCCTTTCTCTCTCGATAAATTCTAGATTTCAAGACTATAGTCTCAAAAATTCTACTCCAGTGTTAAAAGCTGAATTCAGACTCTTTGCATTCCTGCGGTAACAAACCCAAACCCCCTGACACCAACGGATGCCTCTGGCAAATCGGAGAGAAATACAGACAAGAAAAGCATACGGATAGATTTTAAAATATACATTATCCTCATGACACTATTTCTTTTTCCATCGAGGCAGTATTTCAGTTGGTAAGGAGGCCAGCCCTATACTATCAATACCATACTTTGGGTGATAAGAGTTAAATAGGGTTTTATGGGCTGGCCTAGGAGTGTAGTCATCACAAATAACATCATTTCTATGGGAAAATTTCTTAAGAGTGCTTAATAACCGACTTACAAATGAATTTTTGGAACACAGCTGGTTTGTAAGTTGAGAATGGATAGGATTCCTTTTTAATGCTGAAAACGTCCCCGAGTTATACAAAACGAAAGCTAAGGAGGATGATTATCTTGGATGAGAAAAATTAATATTTCTAGTTTCTCTGTTTTTGTAACTTACTTCCTCAGCCTTTTAGCACAAATATAACAGATCAGAGAGGCCAAATTTGAACTATAAACTCAAGGCTGTGGCGAATTAAATGTATTTGCTTTGTTCTGCAGATGTTAAACACAATTCCCACAAAATCTGAAAGGTGGAGTTAATTCTGACTTAGACGAATCTAATGAGCATCTGTTTTGATTTTTCTAACCATTGATCTGATTTTCTTTTAACTTGATACTGGTTGGTTTACACAAGTCCGTGTGATAATTGCAAATAGCCAAAGGTGAAGTCATTCCAGAACACCCAAAACAGTTTTCTTTCCCTTAAATGTCACATGATTCTTTAAAGACATTAAAAAAATTTGTATGAGTGCAGAGTAAGCGCATAAATACATGTACCTTTTACTCCTATAAATGTGTCTGTGCACAAACACATAACTAAATAAAAATTGAGAAGTTGGGTACAGCTTTCTGTGAAGGGAGGACGTTTCTTTAACAAGTATATTCAAAATCAAGAAAACTCCACAATGTGAGCTATATGTCCCCCACAAAATTCATATGATGAAGTCCTAAATCCCACTACCTCAGACTGTGACCATATTTGGAGACAGAGGCTTTATTTTTTACTATTATTATTATTATTATTATTTAAGAAGCTTTTATTTCTTTTTTAAGTTTATTTATTTTGAGAGAGGGAGAGAGAGCAATTGCAAGTGGAGGAGGGGCAGAGAGAGGGAAAGAGAATCCCAAGCAGGCTCTGCATTGTCAGTGCAGAGCCTGATGTGGGGCTCGAACCCATGAACCATGAGATCATGACTTGAGCCAAAGTCAGATGCTTAACTGAATAAGCCACCCAGGCAGGTGCCCCTGGAGACAGCGGCTTTAAAGAGGCAATTAAGAAAAGTGAGATCAGGAGCACCTGGGTGGCTCAGTCTGTTGAGCGTCTGACTTCGGCTCAGGTCATGATCTTGACTTTAAGTATTTTATTTTTTTAATGTTTATTTATTTTTGAGAGAGAGAGACAGAGCGTGAGCAGGGGAGGGGCAGAGAGAGACACACACACAGAATCCGAAACAGGCTCCAGGCTTGAGCTGTCAGCACAGAGCCCAACACGGGGCTCAAACTCGTGAGCCGCGAGATCATGACCTGAGCTGAAGTCAGACACTTAACCGACTGAGCAACCCAGGTGCCCCTAAGTATTTTGTTTTTTTAAGTTTATTTATTTATTTTGAGAGAGAGCATGAGCAGGGGAGGAGCAGAGAGAGTGGGAGAGAGAGAAAATCCCAAGCAGGCTCTGTTCTGTGAGAATGGAACCCAACACGGGGCTCGATCTCACGAACCACGAGATCATGACCTGAGCTGAAACCAAGAGTCAGACCCTTAACGGACTGAGCATCCAGGCACCCCTATATTTTAAGTATTTTAAAACTATGATAAAAATATTCAAACATTTAGGAGTCAAGATTTGACCCATTGCAGACCTTCATTCTATTAAGTTATACTGCCAGGTAACATCATCACTCTGCAGTACTCAGAATGAAGTTTTCCTCACATCACCCTGCATGTCTCTTAATTACCTGCAAATATTATCAGAAATTGTGTACTTTGTATCTGTTTTTTTTTTAATGCAGTCTTGAATAAGATGTCTATGTTCAGTAGCAATTCTTTAATTTTACCACCTTGAATAAAGATTAGAGAACTGTAAAAATAAATAAATAAATAAATAAATAAGGAAACCTAAAAAGTGGTAGGAAAAAACATTCCCAGATGCTCATTCTGTGATTATATTAGTGATTTCTCTGTAGTTTCCTGTTATGTAATTATTTTTACATTACTACATTAGGGAGATATGCATAATGAGAATTAAAAATAAAAAAAATAATTTCCAAAAGTTGATATGTAAAACATTCTGAAAATGCAGAAAATAATGAAGAGGATAAAACTCACAACCTTCCGAATCTACCCACAAAATACAGTTCTGCATACATCTGCTTGCATAAAATTATGAGTATATTACTTTTCTACAGAGAGTTGAGTACCAGTATACTCAACTGGAGTAAGGCTCCAGCACGTTTGTTCAGTGCATGCCTTTATCATGATATACATAATAATGAATTGTACGAAAAGAAGAGACAACCAAGACCTTTTGAGTCACAGTGTCAAAATCTGCGAGATAGTTTCAGCACATACAGTGACCTCTCGATATGACTTATTCATTGGTTAAAAAGTAAGCAACTGCTAGCTATTATTGGCAGTGAAATTTTGAAACAATATGCCCTGTTAATTCTCTTTCAATCATTTGCATCAATTTAATTAAAGAGAATCCTCAGACTGTAATGAGAATTGCTTACAAAGCTAATACTATTGGGGTGCCTGGGTGGCTCAGTTGGTTGAGCATCCAACTTCAGCTCAGGTAATAGTTTCACAGACCATGGGTTTGAGCCCCGCGTCAGGCTCTGTGCTGGCACCTCAGAGCCTGGAGCCTGCTTTGCATTCTGTGTCTCCCTCTCTCTGCTCCTCCCCTTCTCATGCTCTGTCTCTCAAAAATAAACATTAAAAATTTTTTTAAAAAGCTAATATTATTTGCAGCTCAAGGCTGATGCAAATCTGCAGCAATAATCCATTTCAATTATTTTAGCTTTTAAAAAATTTTTTAATGTTTATTTTTGAGAGACAGAGAGAGTGTGCGCGTGAGCAGAGGAAGGGCAGAGAGAGAGGAAGACACAGAATTGGAAACAGATTCCAGGATCTGACCTGTCAGCACAGAGCCCAACGCAGGGCTACAGCTCACGAACCATGAGATCCCCTGACTTGAGCCGAAGTCAGACGCTCAACCAACTGAGCCACCCAGGTGCCTCTCAATTCTTTTAGTTTTTAATGTATAGTCTCATCACTATCCTTAACTGACTTTACAATAAGGTAATATTATAAATGCAAACTTATCTAATTAAATGCTTATTTTACCCTTTATTTCAATGTAAGATTTCATTTGAAAAAAATATATGGAAACCACTGACACGGAGGTATAAGTGAATGAACCAGGGTCTTTAGTCTGGAGAATAAAAAGTTAAATTATTTTTTTAATGTTTATTTATTTTTGAGAGAGAGACAGAGCATGAGCAGCAGAGGGGCAGAGAGAGTCGGAGACACAGAATCCAAAGCAGGCTCCAGGCTCCGCGCCGTCAGCACAGAGCCTGACACAGGGCTCCAACCCACGAGCTATGAGATCATACCTGAGATGAAGTCAGACACTTAACTGACTGAGCCACCCAGGAGCCCCTGGAGAAGGAAAAGTTAAATGGAGATATTCAAGGTGACTTCATATATCTGAAAGAGGAGTCGTTTATGCTGTTTCCTTCAGAAAGCGGGAGAGTGAATTGATAATGTTGCAAACTGACAAATACCAGCACAATATAAGAAAGAACTTTGGCACAATTAGTTCTTTTTAAAAGTAAAGCCCTGCCACTGGAGCTCCCAAAGATCCAAGCATGAGTGATATAGGCAAAAATTGGGTCTTCAAGGAGTTCTGCACAAGGGAGTCCTCCTTTGGAAAGGAAAGATTAACTCCAATTCAGAGTTCAGAATCCAAGGAAGAACAATGCTTTGAGAAGAAAGTCTTCCTCTTTTAGGGATTTGGAAGAAAATCCTTGAATTTTCTGCACGCTTAATCATGTAAACCAGGAGATTAAAGTCACATATAACCAGCATGCTCTGCCTGATACAGCAGGGATCTACAGCAGAGAGCAACTTAGAAAATTCCCTCCTTATGTGGGGATAAAGTAGTGCTTGGAAACACTAAACTTCAGGAATCAGGGTTTGTAAAGTAGGAAAAACAAGAGAAGGGATTCAGGAAATTACACCCTGAAAAGGGAAAATAGTAATTTAGGGCTGACTTACATAAGAGCATTTTATATGTTCAGGTTTAGGCAACTGAAGGGAGAAGCAGGAAACCATTGTCAATGAAGATGCTCCCAAGTCCACCCTAATATCAATGGCTTATTCAAGTGCTTGAATATTCGCTTTGGGAAAAAGTCAAGGCATGTACATTGCAAATGGTGACTTCCTATTGAACTTATCCAAGAGAGGCAAAATAGCATGACAGTTAGCGGTACACTGTCTAAAGCCCAACATCCTGGGTTCAGTTTCTGGCCATCCTGAGAGTAAGGCCCACAAGTTTGCAAGGGACTTCTGATTTTAACACTGAAAGTCTCATTTCTTGAGAGCCCCTTCAGTCCCAGGCAGACCAAGCATTTGATCACTCAGATTCTACAACTGGATAGCTGAGAAAACTTGCCTAAATTCTTTGGGGCAATAAAAGCACCTACCTCAATAGTGCTATGAGGATAAAGTGAGTAATAAATAGTAAGTGTGTGGAGGAATGTCTATATGTGTTCACATTTAATAAACAGGAGTGATTTTTATTATCTGTTATCAAGCTGTGCTCGGCCAACAATGCAACTGTAAGTAACCTGTCGGCTCCATGTAGGTGCTTATTTGCAACTACTTAAAATAAGTTCCTCCCTGTTTATTTATTTATTATTTTGTTTTAATTTTTATTTATTTTTGAGAGAGACAGAGACAGAATGCGAGTGGGTTAGGGGCAGAGAGAGAGGGAGACACAGAATCCGAAGCAGGCTCCAGGCTCTGAGCTGTCAGCACAGAGCCCGACGCTGGGCTCGAGCTCATGAACTGTGAGATCATGACCTGAGCCAAAGTCGGACACTCAACCGACTGAGCCACCCAGGAGCCCCAGTTCCTCCCTGTTTAGATCATTATCTTCCCAAGAGCTGAATTCTAGCCACAAAAAAAAAGGATCTATCCATTTTTATATCAATCTATTGATCAATTATTTAAATATTTACTTTCATGTTTCCATATTAATCTGTGGATCAATCATTTAAATCCATTTGTTTAAATCCACATATAAACTATATATACATTGTTCAAATCCACAGCTCAGAGGACTACATCCTTCAGGAATTTCACAAAAGTGCTGGGTGTTTTCTCCTTAGAAGATACAATGGGTCTTGGAATCACCTAAAACAGTCCAAGTAGAGTGTTGGAAAGATGGGGAAAACAGGCCAGAGACAGAACAGATTATTCAGCGGGTGAATCAGAGCAATGATGTAGTTTCATGCAAATGCTGACAGCAATGAAACGCTAACGAAAAGGCTGGAGTGTGGTGCTCATCTGTCAGCATTTATATAACTTTATGATGTTCAACACGGAAGAAAGAAAAATATTGCAAATGTACGGTATATCCCACAATGATCACATGAGTGTGTGATTTGCCAGAAAAGACTCCTTGTTCCTAAATATATTTAAAGACAATAGGCAGATACAGCTATATAAAAAATAAAAAAATAAAAAATTAGAGTATAAATTCTTAAGTAGTAGTGGGCAAGGCTTTCCTATACAACCTGAAAAGCACCCAAGTCATATTTAGAGTAAAAAACTACAAGTGGGAAAAACCACAAGTTGGCAGAATTACCAAGGGCATCTCATCTGCTTTGATGGGACAGCATCAGACCCACTGTCATCACGTTAGTATTTTTACCTTAACAGAGGAGGCTAGATGATCTTTAAGTATCTTTCCAGGAAAAAAAAAAAAAAAAGCGGGGAAGGGCAGGACAAGAAAGGAAGGAGTTTGCTGATTCAGAGCTAATAAAGTTAGTAATAGTCACTAAAATAAAGCAATTTAAGAAAGGTCAGTGAAGAGCCAAATGTGTGTGGATAGGATTTTTATGAAGCACATTTGCTGAAGGACTAGATCCTGGCTTCTGCCTTACAAACAGTCGGTGTGGGCATGAAGAACAGGGGTGTCACAGGCCCCACGCATCCCACCCAGCGCCTGTCCTTCTGGGGACAGGAAGTTTGCAAGTTGCTGGGCATTTATTTTTCCTTCAGATTATCCAGAGGTAACAGACCACATGAATTTTGTTCATTCATGGAATAGTTAGTTTATTCACCCTAGAGATTGGTTCAGACAAAATAAAGCCTTAGTCAACTGGAGCCTAACTTACTACAACCTTTAATTAACATTTTTTCTTTTCATTTAGTTTCGATGAGAAATGAAGTGAATCACAAGAAAGTAATTTGACATGAGGGATTTATCTTTGAACCAATCAGTTCCGAGGCATAACCAGGTATTAGTCAAGATTCTTTTCTGGCTCATTTTGTTTATCTTTTCTGTTTATAATAAAAAAAAAAAAGAGTGTGAATTTAGGCTCAAATCAATGACCTGTAAGCATAGAGTGGTGTGAGATTCTTTGGAAACAGAAAGAACACTAGCCTTTAGAACTGGGAGGAACCTTCAAGACAGGATTTGCTTCTTGTGGTATTCATGCCCCTTTCACTCTCAAGGATGTCCAGGTTTGGATAACAAATTATTTGCTCACCATAGGTGATCATCTGTCTGTAATTTAAAAACATTTTCAGCAGCAGAATCTTTTTTTTTAATTAATTAATTTATTTTGTGAGAGAGAGATGGTTCAGGAGGGGCAGAGAGAGTTAGAGAGAGAATCCCAAGCAGGCATCATCAGCACAGAGCCCGCTGTGAGGCTCAAACTCATGAACTGTGAGATCACGACCTGAGCCGAAACCAAAAGTCGGATGCTTAACTGAATAAGCCACCCAGGTGTCCCAGCAGCAGAATCTTTTTCAAAAATTAAATCTTAACACAGAACTCTGATATATAAACAGAGCAACCAGCCATGCAGTTTGACCAGGACAATTGCCGAGTTTTAGGATGAAGAACATTCAATGCTAGAACTGAGACAATCCGTGGTAAACCAGGATAGTGGTCACCCTATCATAAAACAACAAAAGCTCTGTTTTGCCAGTGTAAATATATTTTTATAAATACAAATTCATAATATCTGTTACTATTAAGCCAATTAATGGGGTGGGGGGAAGGTCACTTCAAGAACCAGAAGGCAGAAAAAATAATATTGAGAGTGATAGACGTACTCTTACATGAGCCTCAGAATGCAGTTTATTTCTGTATTTGTTTTGGTTTCATAATATTGAGGAAAGCCTGATTTGCATCTGAGTAAGCATTTGTGAGAGTTTGTTGGTAGTGTTCTTATGATAGTCCTCACTAGAGGCTCCGGATCCTTTCTCATTAGACTGATCCAGAAGCATATATGAAGAAAAGCAGAACATGTTTTTTTAAGGTCAAATCACTAACACAATCTAACACATCTTTTATGACAAACAGACAAGTCAGATTAGAAGCATCTAAAATGTATGAAGAGCACAAAAACTCTTTATTATACCATATGTATTGTGATGCGACATGTCAGAGGTCACTTCGTGTGGCCCAGTTACCCCAGTATCAGATGCTAAAATGCCTGGACCTGGCTGGCTTTCTCGTCATGTAAGTGAAATTCTGGCATGCGTGTTCTAGAAGTCCAATATCCTGTACAATTCTGTACGAGAAGTATATGTGTTGGCCTGGGTCTTAAGAGACCCTAGCATTCTTCATCAATATTAATACAGTCACAAGGGCTGTCAGGAGAAACTTTGTCCCCAGTGCCGACTCAGAAAAGAGTTAAATAGCACAAGTTAAGAGGTTTGTCACTGTCCGTGTGTGGCGTGTTGACATGCAACATATTTTTGTTTTCATGGCTTTTTGAAAAAAAAAATAATCGCAATCACGCTTTAACATGATATTCCAGCTAATGAACTTACAGCACTGGGTTCCAGAAAACACAGAAGTAGCCATGCTAGGGAACATTTCTTTATAAGGAGCTCCAGGCTCTAAATATTAACCCATTTAATCTTCAGAACAACCCTGTGAGATAGCCTTTATCCTTGTTTTACCAAAACTGAGGCTCTGGAGTTAGTCATTTGTGGAAGGTCACAAAGCTATCAAGTGACAGCCGGCCCTGAGCTCAGAGTTCCAGGATCTGTGCTGGCTCTAGAGTCTGTGTTTCTAGCCACATACTACCAATCCCCTCAGTGTAACAACACTACTGTAATATGTCCTACAGAAAGCTTGTTCCTGGGGAGGTGAGATAGGAGGCAAAGGTCATGCAATTTGTAAAAGGTAGAGGTCTGGAGCTTGCCTCCCTGAGGCCCATTCCAGAGTTCTCTCTGACACACCTCAGCCTCTTTCCAGGCGTTTGTCTAACCCAACTTGTACAGACACTAATAACAGATTACTGTGCTACCTGTCTCATGCCACTAACTACGGAAGGCTTTACTAATTAGCGAATTATCACATTCTGACCATTTGTTTAGCGGGACACACAGCTGCCCAGTACACGGCCTCCATGGACAGTTACAGGGCAAGTGAGCAAGGGCCTGATTCCCTTCTAAAGACTAAAGACAGCCCCTTTTCTTGTACAGATTATCTCAGCTATAAAGGGTCTGAAGATCTGTTTACAATTACACAAATATTGCCTGTTTTGTTCCTGGCATGCCTCTTTAAAACATCATAAGCAAGCCACAAAAGCCCAGAGGGTGGCCCCATTCCTCTCTGAGCATTAAACAACTCCATTAATTTGTAGAGAGCTTGAACTTTTTACCAATAGCTACAGAGAAAGAACAATTGTCAACGGGGTGCAAATCGCTGGATTACCTGTCATAGATACCCAAAAAAACCAGACTAATGAAAAATCACAACCAGTTTAACATATGTAGGCTATTTCCTACTCAATGTGTTATTGAAATTTGATTATAAAGTGATTAATTTCTAATATTTTCCAAAGAAATATTACAAATGGTGGTGAGAGTCCCAGACTATCTTCTTTCCCAAACATATTTGATCCACAGGGATCTGAAATACTGCACGTTTGCAATCAAAAAGAGAAAATGCTACTGGAGAATGTATTGTCTTCAAACTAGTAGAGGGATATTTAAACTACACCTAATAAACATACATCAAAAAATAAATACATATAGTGATTTCTGGAATGCGTTGAGATACCTGTAACTAAATAGTGTTGAAAACATAATTAAGTAACTGGTCTTAGTTATCTTTGATTCTCATGTGTGAGGAAACCAGAATCTAATTAGAGAAGACAAATGGTGGGTGGCAATCGTAATGCTGACAGGAATCCCTGGGCGCTTTCAAGGGTTTAGGACTAGAAGCGGAGAGTATTGGTTTTCTGTGTTTACTTCAAACCAGAGTCTTTCCTCTTCCTTCCTTTTAGAGGCACATCAATAATGACAGTCATTTACTACCTCACACTGCTTTCTCCTGGTGTACTTCCTCCCTTGCTATGTCTGGAGTCCCCACTGATACTCAGTGAGGTCACTTGCTGGCCAGGGGTTAGGCAGGGTCAGTGTGGCCTCACATAGACCCATCTCATGGTGCTTCTGGAAGCTGGCCGACACAGATGGGGCGAGACACTGTTAGCATGGGTTGAGGGCTGGACCATGGCCATAGTCCTGCCTGCAGGACCAGCTGGCCCTGGCCATGTTGGCCCCACCCACTGCCTCACCCCTTAGGTAGTATCCACAAGCAGTAAACACTAACACTCCATGGTTATATTTTCATGGTAAGAAGAGGGGTAATAAAAAATCCAGGCTCAATGAAAAGCAACTATCCTTGTTTCACAAGAGGACAAATATGACAAAATGTGTGCTTTGAACATAACCTTCATAGACTGGGGACTGAAGAATAAATCCTAATGTTCATGACCTGGACCCATAGCAAATCCTCTGATTCAGGTGCTCAGTTTGACAATCTCTCTGTTAAATGTAGTTCCTCTAGGAATCCCACCCTGTCCTTCTGAGACAGGGAAGGGCCCCTCTCAAGTTCTTAGAGAGCACCTGGCCACAAATGACAGGCCAAAGTCACTGTCAGGATGTTACATAGCACCTAGTCACAGCTTTCATCATTCTGTCTTGTAATCCTAAACCTGCTCATCTTCATTTCTCACTGGTCACTGTCATGGTTGAGAGTATGGATCTCAAATGATCTGGACTCTGGTCTACCCTTTTCTAGCTATTTCTGGGCTATTTCATTAATTTATCTAAATTTCAGTTCCTTTATCTGTAACATGAAGGTAATAAGACTAGTTACTATATAGGTTTATTGTTACTAACACATACTATTAAAATTATTTAAGTTCCTTGAGGAAAGGTGCTCTGCCTTCTTACTATTGCACCACCAGCTCCTACCGTGCTGTCTGGCTCAGGAAGAGTAGCCAAGAAACATGAGTTAATCATAATTCATAATTCCAGCTAAGGAATGGAAGAAAGTTCCAGATATGAAATGATGCTCTTCCACAAGGCATCTGTGCTAAGAGTTAAGCTGCCCTAAAGGTTTTCTCAGTGCTGACGCGTCCTCTAATTTTAAGGATTATAAGTGGTCTCAGCTATTTCAAGTGTTGAAAAGCATCCTCGCTCTGAGAAATGCTATTTCACAAACAGGCCACCATCTGCCGCAAAGATAAAAACGTTTGGTGCTGAATTTCTGTGGTTGTCAGTATCAACATGCCTGATATTTAGAACACTTACTTTTTTATGGAGCTGATTTGGGAGCACAGAAAGCTTCTGGGAATACTGCCCTACATAGCTGCCCTTTGCAACCAGAACAGCTGTGCCACAGTTTTCACTGTTCTGAGGCTGAGAATAGGGAATTAAAGAATCCCAACAGCCAGGGCTCCATTTCGGAGCCCTCACCCGGATGCTATTCTAGGGCAGTACACACTCAAGTCTGCACCAAGCTTTCCAGCTTTGTTTACATTTTAGTTCTTAACATTGCATGTCAATTTAAAGTTTCTAAAGTTACTGTAACAGATATATATCTCAGTCCACAACACTGATACGCAAGGGAAATGTTTTATTAGTTTTTTTTTTTTTTCTATAACAACTTAATTTCTATTTTGAGTTCCTATTGCTTGGGGCGACAGAAGTGTGATTATTAGTTCAGTTGAAATCCCCTTTTCTCAAGAGTTATACGGGAGATCAGAGGGTTCATCCAATATCAAGCTGTCATAGGGTCTGGGGAAGTACCTGCTTCTCCAAGTGCTGTGTCTTTGTTTAGTAATCTATGGACCCACAGGCACCGATTTCCCAGCTCAGCCCCGAGACAGCCCCAGTCCCTGTCTCCTGGCCAC
Source organism: Panthera uncia (assembly GCF_023721935.1). Lineage (NCBI taxonomy): Eukaryota > Metazoa > Chordata > Mammalia > Carnivora > Felidae > Panthera > Panthera uncia. The sequence continues at coordinate 59,568,271 of NC_064809.1, read as the reverse complement.
TTTAGGTGAGCTCCACCCTTTGGAGCAACTCAGTCATTCTGTGGCTTCCTTGTAAATTAGAGTATGGGATTCTCTGTGGGTCTGTGGCCTAGTTTGCCCATACTCACTGCAAAGCCATTCCCTTCTAAGGCTATGTCATTTCTGGGGGCTCTATCCACATGTACTCCTCTTGGGTTTTATAGCTCACCTATCAAGGAGGTCATGGGGAAGCCTTGCAGTTTAGGACCAGTGCTTCACTATCCCCACTCTATCTTTCCTGGAGGGAATCCAGGTGACATTAACATTATCAGACTCTCAAAAATTTGGATAATTCCATAATCTTTCCTATCTCCCTAAGGCTGTGGGATTTTGGAACAGGAAGAGACTCCTTTTTTTCTCTTTGTGCTCTGCTACATTCTTACCCTGAGACAAGGAATAGGCCTCACTACTGAAAAGACAAGGTGGTAAGAATAAAGACAGGGAAGGGGAATTTGTGGATGGCAGTAGGGGGAAGGACCTCAGCTAATATTTTAAAAATTATCTTGCCACAATACATACATTGTCTCATTTGATTCTCACAACAGTTCTGTGAGGTAAACAACCTTACTTTTCAGGCGAGGAAACAGATTTAGAAAGATTAAGCAATACATTCAGCATCTATCTCCCAGTTTAACACTGTTTGTTTTGGTTTTTGTTTTTTGTTTTTTTGACACTATTTTGTACTCCATCCAAAAGGCTGGGGACCCAAACCCTGTCTCTACATCACAGACCTGCTCTTTTCACCACCCCTTGCTTCCAAGCAAACTGTACTTCTCTCCATCTCCCATTCATGGCTTATTCCCACTTCTTCATGTTCTCCTCACCTTGTAAAAGGTCCTCCCCACCATTTCAACCTGAAAAAGTCCTCTTCGTCACACATTTTTCATGAAGCCGTTTCTGGTCAAGCAGCAGTGACCATCCCTCTCCAAACACTTGGGGCCTTGGTTCCTGCCTCACACTGCCTCTTCCACACTGTTCTGCATCACCATTATTTGTGCTCAGGTCTTATCACATCTACTAGATTGACAGCTCTTTTAGCCCAACACCCTATCATTTTTTTCACGAAAGTAATGAACAAATATACAAACGAATGAATAGATGGGTGGCTGGATGGAAATAGATGCTCCATGACTCCATAGAGGAAGGAAGAGTCTTAGCAGCCTCACATATAAAGTTGCTCTGTAGGAGGAACAAAGAAGAATACCCTGCAATTTTAGGGTGAGATGGATGGTAAGCTCTGTGAACTGTCAGTTGGCTAGTCTAGCAGAATGACGAGAGCCTATGCATGGAAAGAGAAGAAAGCAATCATGGACAGCCAAAAAAAAAAAAAAAAAAAGGTCTGCACCCCAGACGGAGTGGCCCCTCTGAATAAGGCATTTTCATATGTGTACTGCTTATTACTCTGGGATTCTCTGTCCATATATAAATGCATAAATAACAGAGCATGACCACTAGCTGCTGTGAAACAATGAGATAGACTGTTGTGAGAAAAGCATAGTAACATTATTATTACAGTAGTTTCCATTTACTGGAGATCTGTTGTGTACCATTTTATGCCTCAGCTTATGAGAGACAACAATTCCTCAATTCTACCTATCAGTGGTTAAAGACTTAAACATAGCTATCAGACACTGATTTAATAACTTCTAGCCATCAACATGGAAGGTGTTCGAAGGAACATGGGGAAAACTAAAATTTGTGAGACTTGAGGAATATTATCCAAGTGGTCTACACAGGCACTTTGTGGGAACCCTGCAGGAAGACTAAAATAAAGAAAATAAGTAGCTGGCTACTAAGCATCATCTTTCCATCAGCATCCCTCCACACTCAATGACATCAGATGAAACAAGATTTCTGCCTGAGAGTCATAAACCCTGGGCTTCTCTGAGGGAGGCTCATCCCAGGAGCCTGGCATGTTAGGAATTTATTTAGCCAGCTAGTAGGAGGTTGATCAACACAAAACATGGTTACAATCAGATGTATACAACCAGGTGCTCTATCATAAAAGATATTTGTCTTACCTGGTTAATTATCATTTGAATTTTCTTCCCTTTCAATGCAGCAACATCTAATAATTTGTAGGAGGGACACATAGTTCATTCTCTTTCTGCAACCTAAAGACTATGACAGTGGAAAGGGTTTAGGTAAATAACTGATGCATGTAAATTTCTCCCATTTTCTTTTTTAATCTTTCTTCATGTATACTGGTGGTCCATCCCTCCTGTTACAAAGATGTGGGGCAGGCTGCTGCCAATATCCTTCCACCTTTTGTGGGTGTCATGCTTTGGTAAGAGTTATTCCCCTAAGGAGGAAAAACAAAAACAATACCGTGTAGGTAGCTGATAATTAAGAATCTCTCATACTTTCCAGAACTAAGAAAAAGATCTTAGCCATAAGGGTAAGGATTTACTGAGCCAGATGTCATGCCACGCATTGAAAGCATAAAAACACAAACATTAGTTAGGTCCAGCCACCCTTGTGCCAGAAAGCTTTGGAGATGGCCCCCAATGATCTCTTCCTCCTGATATTCATGACTTTGTGTCATTTCTTCACCTTGAGTGTGGGCTAGACCTAGTGGCTCACTTATAACAAACACAAGAAATAAAAACTGATGGGCTGAAACTTCAAAGATTAGATTACAAAACAAAAAAACAAAAACCATAGCTTCTGTCTTGGACATCCCTTCTCACTGGCTTGCTGTAAAGGAGGCTAACTGCCATATTGTGAGCTGCCCTGTGCAGTGGCCCATGATATCTCTGGCCAACAGCAGCGAGGAGCTAACACATGCTGACATGAGTGAGCTTGGGCTGTTGAGCCTTAAGATGACTGTAGCCCTAGCCAGCATCTTTTTCTTCTTTTTTTGAAAGTTTATTTATTTACTTTGAGTAAGAGAGAGAGAGAGAGAGAGAGAGAGGGAGAGAGGAGGGGCAGAGAAAGGGAGAGAGAGAGAATCCCAAGCAGGTTCTGTGCTGGCAGCTCAGAGCCCAACAGTAGGGCTCAAACTCATGAACCATTAGATGATGACCTGAGCCGAAACCAAGAGTCTGACGTTTAACCAACTGAGCCACCCAGGTGTCCCAGCCCCAGCCAGTATCTTAACTGAAGCCTTTGATAAACTCTGAGCCATAAGCACCCAGCTAGGCTGCACTCAGATTCCTGATCCATAAAAACTGAAATAATAGATGTTTGTTCTTTTAAACCACCAAGTTTTAGGGTATTTTTATGAAACAATAGACAACAAGAGTGGAGGAAATAGTTATATAAGCAAAAAGAAACTAGCATATGCCTTGTGTCATGTAGACACATGTCAGAAACTAGACTAAATGTTTAACATGCATTATATCATTTATTTCTAAAAATAACTCTATGAGATGCTGTTATTAATCCCATTGTACACATGAGAAAACTGACACATAACGAGGTCATGGACTTGCTTAAGGCTACACTGCTAGTAAATGGAGGAACTAGGACTCAAGCCCAGGTCTGATTTAAAAGTCCTTGCTCCACAACCAATGAATACTGTTTCCTAGACATAGGCAATGGGTTTTATACAACAGTAAAAACCTATAAAAACTCCAGAGATTATTAAGGGAGTCAGCAATGATGTCTAACAGTTTTAGAGAAGTTTTTGAATTTGTGTTGGGTCTACAAAGATCAGAAGTCGATCAGAATTCTAAAGCTTGAAGGTCCATCATAGGTAGAAAAACTAACATGCAAAAGCATGCCGGGTAGAAAAAGCTCTTCAAATTTGAAAACTCCCTGTATAAATTTCAAAGCTGTGGGAATTGAGGCTAGATAAATCAATAAATTCATAAATCAGATCTGGCCTGCTAAAGGGTTTTCTCCCATTAAACAAAGCACTATTTTTTTTAATGTTTATTTTATTTTTGAGAGAGAGAGACAGAGAGTGAGCAGGGGAGGGGCAGAGCGAGAGGAAGACACAGAATCTGAAGCATCCTCCAGGCTCTGAGCTGTCAGCACAGAGCCTGACACAGGGCTTGAACCCATGAACCACAAGATCATGACCTGAGCCGAAGTGGTTGCTTAACTGACTGAGCCACCCAGGTGCCCCTAAACAAAACACTAATTTTAAATTGGGTTACTTCTTTTTTATCTTTCATCTCTTAAATATACATAAGATGCCATTTCAAAGTCATGTCAAAAATAGAATTTAAATTTGCAGACTATAGAAGTTAGACCCTGCAACTGCCCAGAATTTTTGTTTAAGGTTTTAGACTCAGACTATAATAGAGACAGTTCCAAGAAATATTTACCCTTTTTTTATAATGCTCTATGACAAGTAAATATACAATGAACCTGAGCTAAGTGTCTGTTGACATGAATAATTCTGTAAATATTATCTCAGCCGTTATGATTTCATTGATCTCATATCAAGTCTGCAGTTTCATCTTAAAAACCTATCTCGTCAAGCTTCAGGTCTTTTATGGCCTACTTGGGGAATCTGTGATTTGAGGTACTAAAAAGAAAACACTAGCAATGTTGAACTCTTATGTTCTGAGACAGTGGTTTTGACTGTGGAAAAATATGTATAAAAGTCCCATTGCATATATCCTTACAATAGAAAAACTATCTGAAACTCTAATATTTAATGATAAAGTCCCCAACTTTAAAACATAGAGAAATAAAAGCAAAAATACAGAGCTTTTAAAATATAAAATTCTTATACTGTAAGTTGAAAATAGAAGAACAATATGTTGGGGGAATTATTACCATCAAATAGAACATAGGGTTAATATACATAAAGAATTCCTTAATTCTACAAGGAAAATGTCAGTATTCAACACATGATCATAGTTACTCCTAAAATCCCTATTATATTTCAGATGTTTTATTCATTCTGTCATTTCATCTTTTCAATAATCATTCAAGGTTAAGTACTGTTATCCTAATTTTGCTATTGGAAAACTGTAGCTTAGCAAGATTAAATAATTTACCCTAAATTATATCACCAACAAAGGGCAAGGTTGTCTTATAAGTAGGATTCTTAAGTTTTACTTCTTTCGGCCTTGGCCTGCCATGTAGGTGAAAGCGTGAAGACCATGAACAGAATCTACACAGATATTATATTATCCTCAAATATAATCTAAGTAAACTAAGGCAAATTGAGGTAAATTTTAAGCATTCTAAATTGTTTTAATTTAATAATAACACATACATGGGTCTAGTTTGGAAACTGTAGGAAAAGAAGGAAATGTTTTACAATTTACAAATTGTGATCTGGTAAAACCTATCTGGAAATAAATTTAGCAAGCACTTTTTATTACTATTATAATTATACTTAGGGACAATTTGAATATCACCTTCTCTGCATAACCTTTCATGGTATCTCCTTGTCCAAAAATATTATGCACTTTTCTGGGCTTTGAAAATATTTATCTCTGTGTTTCAATGCATAGCCAGTCACTGGAATATACAAAAAAGATATCAGTAAGTATTTCTTCACTGAATGAAGAAGTAATTCTTCAGAAGAGAAAAAAAGTTATGTGCATGAAAGCATTCTTTACAAAATATTAGAAACAAGGTCAACAAAATTGAAATGGTTAAGTAAAGGACATTAGAACGACATGACTATTTCATAGGCTAGAAAAATAATATGCAGTCATTGGTAAAGCCTAAGAATATTTAGCCAATGAGGAAAAGAAAATTGAATATAAAATACAATGTGATCACCCTAATATTACAATATGTTTGCATAAGGACAAAAGCTAGAAGTTAATGTGTTTAAAAAGTAAAAAATAACAATTCTATGAGACAGGTGAGAATGACATTGTCTTTCATCATTTCTCACGATTTTCTTTAATGTGGTTATTAAATTGCTCATACTCTTCTCAAAAAATGATCTAAATTGCTCAGATTATTTGGAGGACAAAACATTTTTTTTTCCAAGTTACCAAAACTTCCTGTCTTGGCCATTAAGAAGTTCAGAGCTGTAGTAACATCCTTAGCCATTTGTTTCTAGCATAATTTTTTCTCCCACTTCTACTAGCGTTAGTACTTAGTTCTTACCTTTTATTCTTCTATTAATGGTTTGAGGGGTTTATTATATCTGTGCCTTTTACTATAAACTGCTTCAAATCCTTTTTGGAAGTAGAAGGATTATAAACAAATAACAATAAGGATTACCATCTGATAAGTAAGCCATACATAATACTAAGACATTATTCAAGGAATTAGGCAGATGCCATTAGCTGTCTAGAAAAACCAACTGAATGCTAATTAAAGCTAACTCCTTTACTCTTTCAACCTTCACCTCCCCACCCTCCCTGAAAAAGAACTAACACCCTTAAGATAAACTCTACTACATTACTTACTCATGATGTCTTTTTATTTTAAACTTGTAACAGCAATAACTACCTCAGCACAGGATGTACTGTAAGTATTAATGGGCAACTGAGCTACATGGCTTCTTTTGCTTCCAGCTGGACACCACCCCCCATTCCCTTCCATGCAACCACCCCCTTCCTCCCCCACAGCCCTTTTTCTCTCAGGATGTGACCTGTACTTTAATCCTTCTTGCTCCATTTTAATGCTTTGTATTTTTAGCTGTTTTGTCATTCACTAAAAGCAAGACTCACATAACTCAGTTGTTCATTTTATAAGGTATTCCACTCAGAGAACCAAGTTGCTCATTTTAATATAGCTTTGAGATGTAACTAATATAAGAGTACATGTGAATTCATTGCATCTGATTCTCTTTTGAGGTTTATTAACACACCTTTCCATGTAAGTCCTTTTAAAAGAAGCGGTATCTAAATAAAACCAGTTTGAAAAATGTATAGGAGGAGACTAGTTTAAGATATCAGAGGACTAATTATCTAAGTAGATGAAGGCAGATACAGTGACCTTGAACCTCTAGAACAATTACCAACCCTACCTTCCACCTTCCCTATTCATCCTACTACCATTGGTATAAATTGATATTGAACAGAAAATTGAAAAAAAAAGTGAGTAGTATGTTATGCTATTTCATATTAAAGAAGGAATTGGGAAAGGAAAATCCAAACAATATTTATATAATTCAATTCTGTCAAAGTATGTAATTTGAAGATCTTTCAGGGGTTTGAAAGATTAAATATTATTTTCAGTATGCAGAGGAAATAACTTACTTGATACCTGGCAATTAAGCCTTTGCAAACTCACAGGTTGACATCTTTTATTTGATTTATACCAAACAGAGTAAAAGTTGAACAGACTTGAAAGAATATATTTTGCAAAGTAAGTACAATTCTAAGCAAACCTAATCTCCTTCCTAAGTATCCAACAATATTCTTCCAACTGCCTCCATTAAGAGGGATGAATGAAGAGGAAGCCCATACATTCTATTGTATTTCAGGACAGGGATTACATTTTTAATTAGTGTTAAATAGAAAGTCTCAATAGTCATTTCAAAGGAAACACTGTTACAAAAAGAAGAAGAAGAAGAAGAAGAAGAAGAAGAAGAAGAAGAAGGAGAAATAGAAGAAGAAGGAGGAGGAGGAGGAGGGGGAGGAGAGGGAGGAGGAGGAGGAGGGGGAGGAGGAGGGGGAGGAGGAGGGGGGGAGCTGAAAGAATACCTATTATGAGCATGTTCTTGCTTCTAGCTGGCTGACTGACAATAGAAACACCATTTGGGATGTTCCCATGAAATGAGTACCAACATGATTTTTCCTTAGCAATGTGCATCCATGGATGAATCAAGTCATTTCAAGAAAGCAAGCAATTATTGCTACCTGTGGTATAATAAGAATAGCTATAGGACCATAAGTGTTAGCTCAACAAAGACCTTAGATTATCTCTAGTCCCCTACCTATTTTTTTAATAGGTGAAGATGCATGGGTAAAAGGGGCAAAGTAGCTTGCCCAAGGCCAAATAATTAGTGATAAACAACATCAGGACTAGAATTCCTCAATCAGTATTTTAGCTACCACGCCATACTGTTTTTCCTCCATCCTTCCATCTGTCCCTCTACTTAGCCATCCATTCAGTTTACTCTACAGGCCTTCGCAAAGCTTAACCAGAAGCAATGTCTGGCCCCAGTGAATCATTCCTCCCCCTGTGCATGGTACTGTGCAGTGTGACTTTGCTATTCCTCCCATCAGGAGGGACAGATTGTTTCCTTACTTGCTGAATCTGGACTGACCTTGCCATTTGCTTTGGTTTTATAAAAATGTGGCAGAATTGACATTATACAACCTTAGAGTCTGGACCTCAAGAGACCTTGCATCTTCTCTCCCCCTCTTGCTGCTCTGAGACTGCTGTACAGGGAAGCCTGGCTGGGTCATCTCAAAGATGAGAAGCCATGAAGCAGAGAACCAATATACCTGAACCGACAATACCAGTCAACTTCTAGACATAGATATGAAGTCAAATAGAACCATCCAGTCCCCAGCTGATATGCCAAGTGACTGCAAACCCTTGAATAAGTTCAGCCAAAACCCTGTAGTGAAGAGACTGGACATCACAAATGAGCCCTGCACATGTTGTTGACCCACAGAATCATGAGCAAGTAAAGAAGTGCTGCTTGTAGTCTCCAAGTTTTGGGATGGTTTGTTATGTAGCAATAGATAACTGATAGATACACTATGATAAGTACTAGAGTCTAGAGAGATAGCCAAAGAGAGAGATGAGTAAGACAATCTTTGCCATCAAGGAACTCATGATGAATATAAACATAAAAGCCACCCTTTAAGAAATGAAGTGATAAATTTCATGCAAATTTTCTAAGTGAGAAATTATTAGGAGCTAAATCCAGGTATTGAAGTTATTCAGTAGGGTTTGATGACTGAATAGGTGGCTGAAGGAGTCTAGTATGATGTCTACCTGAGAACACCTAGTCGATATTGGTGACATTAGGTTGCAGAAAGCCTGAGGAGGAGTAGGTTTAGGGAAAAGGGGAGGAAGATAGGAGTTCAGATTTGACATGTTGACTTTGATAAGGAACCTAAAAGTATCAGGATGAAGTTCAAGCCTATTTAACATCCAGGTAGAAATGGATATATGAGCCTGAATATCTGGAGAGCAGACTGGATTAGAGAACAACCTTATAAATAATCTATAGCTACTAATAGTAGTTCAGTCACAGGCAGGGCTTAAGTTGATGAGGGAGAAGGTATCAGGTAAACTAGAGTGCAAGTAGAAACAGTTAGTGGGCTATTCTTCTAAGAAATGTTCTGGGGTCAAAAGGAAAGACATTGTGGGACAGACACATTAGGTCCAGGACAACTTTATTTTTTGTCTAATGTCAGACTTTAAGTAAGATTCCGTGCTTTTTCACCTTCTTCCCACAAAGAAGAACTACTACATAGAATATCAGCTAAATGTGTAAGAATTTGAGATTGAGCATGGGTAGTTATATCACTCAAGACATAACATTTCTTTCCAAAGATCTATGTCTTTCTGAGTCACTTGTCAGATGACCAGCTGTTGAGTTCCACTCTCTCTTCCTAGACACTTCCCTTGCATGGCCCTTACATCTACCCCTCTTCCTTCTTAACCAGAGCAATTTAGCTCTGACCCTTTTCTCTCAGGACATCAGTCTACCTATAGGCCCCAGAGGCCCAGCCTCTGAGTGGGCTCACCAGGGCATTTACCACACAAAATACTTCATGGGGTTACTGCTAAGAGAAAAAAAAAAAAGATGGATTCATCTTGGTACCTACTGAAATGGGTTTCCAGAGAGTGTAGTGGAAAGAGAATAGATCAGGAGAAGGAAGCACAGTGCTATTATCAGTCTATGCGTTTAGGAAATAGATGATCAAAAGTTCTGTTATTGTCTCAGCCCAGGATGATAGGGATGAAAGGTACAGTGGAATAAATTGGCCTCAAGGCTACAATATAAAATGAGGAACTTCCTGTAATTTGAAATTTAACTTAGAAACCATAAAAAATAACTAAAAATTAAAGATCTCCTTCATTTTTTAATTAACATCACATTCCTAAAAGGAAACCATATATTCAACCATTCTACTTTTTAATTAGTATTTCCTCTTACAGCGACAAATAAGACTACACAAATTGTTGAGAAAATAATTATCACTATTTTGTTTAGCTACTGTACCATATTGGAATTTCCAAAGATCTCTGGCTCTATTTTCTATGCACTTTGTAAGACATACAAAACACTGGAATGAACTCTGACCTAGAAACTGCCCCTTATAGAATGAGAAAAATAATTTCTGTTATAGCAATTAATTCCAGTCCAAAAACAAAAAACAAAAGACCTCTGCTGAGGTGAGGATTAACAGAACAGCCAAATTCTCTATCTTTTACCCAGAGGAATAAATACTATTCCAATATGTACCCAAGGCATCTCAAGGGAAGTTTTGTGATGTTTTCATATTTTTCCAAACCATTTAAGAGCTTTGTGATGCAAACAAAAATGGTAATTTTGGCCGTCAATAAAAATAATACTTCAATAGTGGGAGAACTGGCTAAAATAATTACACTAATTAGGATTAAGAAACTATGACACTTCAATCAACATTTTAGAGTCTGAGATAAAAAATAATTATAACAAGTCACATTTTTTCCCCAAGAATTAATTAAACAAGGGGATGTGCACTATCATTAAGTAGTTTTCAAGTAGCTGCTCCTCTTAAGAGGTCCAGATCAATAGAGACACAAGTATTCATAAAACTTCAGATCCCAAGCAAGCTGTTTAGTTTTAGATGGTGGGAAGAGCATTTTTTAAAGACTTGAGAAGAAATTCAAATATTTTCAGAAGACCTGAAGCTCTCTCCACCTGCCAATATTTTCCACTCCATCTTTAGGCCTCATATTTGCTACTATCATTGCCATAAGAATGCCTGGGCCATCACATCCCCAGCAGACAACGTTATAGTTCTGAGAAGCTTCTATTCTCCATACCCTATAAGAACACCACATATGTGACTGGAAGTGCAAAGAAGGTTCTTTCCCTCAAATACCTTGCATCTTCATGTCCTAGTAACTGAAATTTCACCATGAGAGATTTTATTCTTTGCTTTAAAACAAAACAAAAATAAAACAACACACCTTTGTTCTCAATGAACAAATATTTACTGAGCACATACTAAGTTACATGCTTAGGTTTGTGGTATATGCCATGCAAGTTATAGGAAAATACAAGACAGGCTTGCTGTCCTCAAGGAGAAACATCCAAGCTGGGAAACCATGAAGACTACAGAGTCCATGGCAAAGGTCATTGTGTTGGTCTGTATGACCTATTGGTATGTGTGTCAGAAAAGAAAAGACACCATGGAATACAGAGAATTCCAGAGAGGTAGGGGTGTGTGAAGCAGTGTAGGGGACACTCAAACACATGTCTCTTGCACTACAGTTCTGCCCAAGGCCAGAACTGCCACTGACCACAGCAGTCCCACAGTCAGAATGATTCACCTGGGAGAGTCAAATCTTTTTATTGAAAGATGCCCATGTCTCTCTGACCTCTGATCTTTTTCCTGTCTTCCACTACCCTCCACCCCCACCCCCAAGTATACCACTTCTAGAAGTTGAGAGGGGAACAGAATTCAGGGAAGGCCGGCCTTGGGAGAAAAAACTGAATGTGTAGGTGGTCTCACAGGAACCTGGGACAAAGCCAGTTGGTTAGGAAAGCATTGAATGGATCCAAGCAGTAGATTTCTTTTAGGATTTTCTGAGTCAGCCCAGGATCAAAGGAGGTACCCTCCACCTACTTTCTTCTTCTATCCCTGGGCATAGAGAGAAAGTGAATTTCACTACAAAAAAAAGTGGGGGCGTGGTGGTGAGGGAAGAAAGGGAATGGCTTTGGTACCAGTGGGGATATGGAGTAAGGAAGATGGCCCAGGCAGTGTCGCAGGTGCTCTCTACCCCAGCTAGAACATCTGTGGCCACCTCTGTAGTGCTGGCCTGGGCCGGGACAGGCAGCTCTCTAAGAGTTCATAAGTCTTTGTGGCTAGAGCTCAGTCCTGGGCTCATAATGTAGTGTGAAAATAAATAAAACAACACCTCAGTCTGTGGAAATTTAATAATGTGTTATATTTAAAGATAATATTAAAATAAAAACACAGTCCTCATTGTGGGTTCACCCTTCTCTTTTTAATGATACTATAAACTTAAATAGAAAAAGAGCTCTACCCTAGCTGCAAAATATGAAATGGGTGGAGTCAGAGAATCCTGTAAATACATTTTAAAATGTGTTTCTAAAACAGGTTTCCAGTTTATAGGTTTATTTTACCAACCTTCAGCTTGCTGATTTACAGATCGGCTCTGAGCAAACCCAAGAACAGGCCTCAAACTTGGCTCTGCTTGCCTAAGGGAAGGGGATCCAACTACAGGTGCTCACAGGTTGGGGGTGAAGGTGGTGGGAGTAAATGTTCGTTAGGGGAGTTGATACGGGGTGCAGATTGATAGTAAAACTAAATCTCCAAATTAGAAGCTACTGAAAGCCCCAAATTATGGCTTCAAAGAAGTCTGATAAATGTATTCATTCATTTCCTTTTGTCTTGCAAACATAGGGGATATTCTGGGCAGCATGTCATGGATATTATGAAGCCTGGCCTCTTTTTCTTCCATGGAATCAGTCAACATCTTCATTGTAATTCTATATTTCCTAGATAGCATCTGCATCCATCATTTCTTTCTGAATATGCCATCTACATAAGACCAGGAAGATGACGATTGTGAAGGCCCATGAGACAGTGACTACTTTCTACTCTGAGTTAGGAATGAGAAAATTACAGAAAAGATCAGTGATTCACATGCTCCTATCTCCACCTCCCGCCCCGACCACAAATGAAATACAGATCTCCTGCCTCCTGAAGAGGACTCATAGTACTTTCCCCAGAGCCTTTGCTCTTTCCCCATTTAAAATATCCTTCTTTCCCTCTGCTCAAGTCTTTTCTCCTCCCTGAGCTCAAAGCCTCACCAACCACCCAGCCTAGGGTGAATGCTTTCTCCTTCAAACCCTCACACCATGACACTGCTATGCCCATGTCACATCTACCACAAATTACTAACGTTGTCAGAGATGGGTTATATTACATGGATTTCTGGGGGCATCTGGGTGGCTCAGTTAGTTAAGCATCCAACTTCAGCTCAGGTCACAATCTCATGGTACATGGGTTCAAGGCCCATGTCAGGCTCTGTGCTGACAGCTCAGAGCTTGGAGGCTGCTTCGAGTTCTGTGTCTCCCTCTCTCTCTGCCTCTCCCCACCCCCACTTGCTCTCTTTCTCGCTCTCTCAATAATAAATAAATACTTAAAAACTACATAAATGGATTTCTGGGCTTCTGAAACTTAAGTTTGCAAAAGATCTACCTAAGAAGCATAGTATACATGTAGAGTTCTGCAGATTTTCTATGGTGGAATCTAGGAATGCACATGTTTAATCAGTTTCCCTGGTGATTCTGGTGCAGTTAGTCCAAGAATCAAAGTACCCTGTGAGAGACACTGTCCTAGACACACACATACACACACACACACCAGAGTAACCATCCTTGGAATTTTCTCACACCATTAGTAAACAAATAAAAAATGAACACTTTCATAATATCCACTTAAAAGGAAGGGGGAAAAAGTCTACTATGGAGACCAGCATTTTAAAGCATTTCTTTGTTTACTAATTTTATAATTACTAGCATAATAAACATCTCTAACAAAAAGGGTAGTATCTTCATCTGCTTACACCACTCAATCTCTTTTCACTAAACCTTGTTATTCCATAATCTAGCCCAGAACATTAAAATGAAACCTTTTGCCTTTAGAAGGATAAACCAGAAGCTTCTCACTATCTAGAGACAAGATAGCTTTTCCTTACTCCCTGAGGACTGAAAAATTTTGGAGAAAGATATTCTGATCATAGACTCTCTTCCCATTCCTCAAAAATCATTATAGCATTATAGTATCATGGGGACTAGTAAAAGATGACTTCCATGCTAGAATGTAAAGGTTTGATACTCAGATAAAAATGTGAGCCAAACAACCCTAAAACAAATATTATGAGACTTGATGGGATGGATGCTCATTTTGCCTTCCTTGTGATTCCATGTGGAAGGAGGGACCTTACTTGACAACAGTTCTGACAACTCCCAGCTCACTCACACTTCTACTCCTTTGGAGAAGACCCTGGTGACATCTGTTGGGTCTGTTCCACTCTCCATGTGCAATGAATGGGCTGAGTGGGTCATGTCCCCCTACATGGGCAGCCTGCAGGACTCCCTATAGTCCCACAGTGCTGGAACCAGTTAGCTGGACACTTCAGTCAGGAGCGGTATGGGAACAAGCCCATTTAGCCATACATCTAAAGCTGCTTGTCCATTTAGCTTCTCAGTAGTAAGACCACATGTTATCTCTCTCAAGACTCCTGGGTCCTATTTCTCAACCACATAACGAAAGAAAGGACAATCAAGAGAGGTCATTCCACTACTGTATTCACTACAAACAATTATTAGTGTTTCTGGAAGCCCCAGTCAGTTCTGCATCTGACTTCTGTGGCTTTATCTTACCTGATAATAGGAATGTCCCAGGCTATAGTCTGTTTTCTTAACCAGATTCTAGGTTCTTAAGGACATGAACCAGGGGCCCTTGGGTGGCTCAGTCAGTTAAGCATCGACTCTTGGTTTCAGCTCAGGTTATGATCGCACAGTTTGTGGGACTGAGTCCCACATTGGACTCTGTGCTGACAGCATGGAGCCTGCTTAAGATTCTCTCTCTCCCTCTCTCTGTCCCTCCCCTGCTCATGCTCTCTCTGTCTCTCAAAACAAATAAACCTTGAAAAAATTGTTTTTAAAAAGGACCTGAATGGGATATTATTCAGTACTCTACTTACTACTGCTTCTACCACAAGTAATTCACATGTTGCTACCGCTAACATATAAATCACTTGGACCCCAAGGAAAAGATATTGACATGGGCACAGAATAAACATCTTCAGGAATGTTCTGTGCTTGTGTGAGTTCTAGCTCCTCAACTGTTCCCTGCTAACTGTTAAAAAACCTCTGAGAGAACGGAGGGGTGCCTAGCTGGCTCAGATGGAAGACCATGGGACTCTTGATCTTGGGCCCCACATGAGGTGTGGACATTACTAAATAAATAAACCAACAAATAAACAGACTTTAAGAAACCTCTGAGAAAACTGAAATTACCCTTTCACCTTTTAAGAAACAAGACACAGCCAAGAGCATTGGCAATTCCCACAAGAAGTAATAGTTAAACTAGTTCTCTTGAAAGATTTTCGCTATTGTTCCACATTCCTCCCTCTCATCCCACCGAGTGAACATTTACATTCTCTTCCCCTTTATCTCATCTAAAAAAACAAAAGGGGGGGGAGGGTCTTTAACAAGCCCTTGATAGAGTGGGAGGGGGCAGGCATAGAGAATGGGACTTCCCTAGGGAAGACGGCAGAAATAAGAAAGCAAGTCCTGTGAGGCAGTGTGCACCTCCATTAATTTAGGGACAACTCTTTTCTTGGTAACTTAGTCTTTTTCTAGCTTTTTAAAAATTTTCAATATATTTAACTCCCAGAGGAGTCATGTCGGTTGAAGTATGTTTTCTTAGAATGTTGTCAACTTGTCACTTCCCTGCTAATGCCCCTGTACTTTTCTAAGTTTGTTGGGTAGCTTTGAGTCTGTATTTCTCCTTGGCCAACTGGATCAGGTGGACTTCCAGGATGACTAGAATCAAGGTTTTTCTTCAGAAGTGGTTGCTTAAAAATCTTTACTCTGAAGCTAATGAGACATCATTATTTCTCCCTCTTGGTTTTGGAAGAGCAGAGGATTTCAAAAATATATGACATAAGTCTTTTGGAAGCTACCACGTAACCTTAGAGTTCAAATCTTGGTTCTTAAATATATTCTACCTGTAATCTAGACTTAGTTTACCTGCATTCCTCCTCAGTCCCCTAACCTCCAGTGACTCATGATGGTTCACAGAGCATAGATTTTTTTTTTTTAATAGGCAAAGGGCACTCACCTTCTCCTTCTGAATTCAGGACAATGATCTCTAGTTCTTTCTTCCTGAAAAATCTACAACCAAATCCTCATTTTCATAAAGTTTAGGTTTTCCTCCTCTCTTCTCTCTTCAAGAACTCTTAAAGCAAAGTAGCAAGAGCAATAAGGTACACTGAAGCCTTGTAGAAAGATGATATCTGTTCATAACTATTGCTTTTCTAGAGCACTAGAGACAATTGTTAATTTCACTGAATCTATATTTCTCAACATTCAACACCATCTATATTATAATTTCTCTCCTTTTTTTGACTACATGCAAAGGTACCTATATTCTCATTTTTTGGTGCTCTCAATCTAATGGACATTTAGTTAATTATGGTTTAATTATAATTTATACTTGAAAACATTTCCAGATTCTTTTTGTGACTTTAAGGCCTTCCTGAGTAAAAATATTTAAGGGTAAGAATAAGACTATATTCTAAATACTGTTAAAAAAACAACCCAGCCAAGTTACCAGGTGTCCAGAGTATCCATCGGATGGTGGTCATGAATCTTTGTCCACAAAATCAGCTGTGAAAGAGATGTAACTTCCTGTATTTTTCTATAACTGAACTTAATTTTAATTATAAACTCTCATGCTTCAGGCAGGAGAAGCTTAAGCCCAATCAATTTAGGCCTGTCATTCTCTTCCTGGAGTTGTTTCTAATTTCTCAGAAGTCTTATGTGGTGCCAAAGCCTGAGAGGGGTGTCATTTTATTAGCATCATTTCTTATCCATGATGACAGTTATCCTACTGCCTTGTTTCTATCTGGTCTTTGATTCCCTGTCCACACAGGTCACTGCTTAGTTGTTCTCCCTTCCTATCTACAAGGCTCCTCCATGTCTCTGTGCTTAATCTGTCTGTCTGTCTATAACTGTAAATATCTGTCTGTCTGTTTCTGTCATTTTCTGGTAATATCCATGCTTCTCCCTTTCTAGGGCTTGGGATCCTGCTGTATCTCTTACAAAAGGATGAGCTACAGAAAACCCAGTGGGACAATGAATAGGCCATCACTGTGTCTGAGCTGCTCCTGGAAAGTTCCAGGAATGTGGAAATTCTGTGAGGCCATCTCAATTCCATCAGCCTGGACAAAACTCCCTAGCAGACTTTCTATTTGTCACCTTCTTCAGTTCCTGTGGGGAAAGAGAACCCAGGCCTCCACTGCTTTCAAACCCCCAGAATCAACTTGAATTTCAGTTGGTTCTACTTTGAACCTGAGAGAGAGAGGCAGGAGGCTTTCTTTCTCAAAGACCCACGCTGTCTGTTCACTTTCTGCTTCCACTATAAGTTCCCCCCCACTCCCTTGCATAGGGACTCTGCTCATGTGTGTACTTGTAGGAGAATGCCACAGGAATCCTGCTCTCTGTGTCATGATCTTTTCCCCAAATCTATTTCATTTCCTCTGCATGCAGCTTTCCTTTCCCCTCAAGGACCTAGATAGACTTTGAAACTTAAAACCCAGGAAAAAAAAGTTCTTGTTCTCTTTCAGTTTTGTCATCCCACAATGAAGCAGTTATTACAGAGCACCAGCAACTTCCTGAATGAAAGTAGAAATCTCTAGAGCTGTGCCGTCCAGTATGGTAGCTAAGGGCCACAGGAAGCTTTTGAGTACTTGCGATGTGGCTAACCCAAACTGAGATGTGGAAAGTACATACTGAATTTCAAAGACTTAAAAAAAATGTACAGTATCTTGTTAATCATTTTTTCTGTTAATACCATATTGAAATGATAATATTTTGGATATATTTGTTAAACAAAATTACTATTGAAATTGATTTTACCTGTTTCTTTTTACTTTTTTAATGTGGCTACTAGAAAATTTTAAATTATATATGTGGCTTGCATCTGTGGCTTACATTATATTTATATTGGATGGCACTGCTCTAACAGAATAAGTAATGGGAACCAAAAATAAATAAGTCAATATTTTAAAACTATTATCACACATCTGCAGCATATCCTGCCCAAATGTGCCATTTAACAAACACTCTGAAATTTAACAATTACTGAATATGTTTTATGTACCACATCTGCACAATAAAGTGAGGAAATAAAGATGAACTACATTATCATTTCCATCAAGGAATTCAATTTGGTAGGACAGACTTGTGAGTATGTCACTAATTACCAAAAATGAGATGTGACAACTTCAGAGTGGGGGCATTATTTCTTCTTTCTGGGTAGAATGGGGACAGGTGAGGTGAAAGACAGACCCTTCAGAGGCATTGCCATCTGAAATGCATAGACCCTCGTGTGGAGAGGGCATTCCAGACAGAGAGAACTGCACAGAAGAGTCAATGTATTCAAGAGATAAGGAAAAGCTTAGTGTGGTTGCAGACAATCTCGGTCAGAAAAGAAGAATCTGGAAGCCTTGACTGGGATCAGATTATGAAAGTTATCAAATGCTTAGCTGTGGGTATTGGATTTTATCTTCTAAGGGAACAGGGACCCATTAAAGACTTTTAAGCAGAAAAATAGCATGGTTAGATTGGAATTTTAGAAAAAAATAGCTTTGGCAGAGAGTAGACTATAAAATAAAATGGAGAAAGACAAGAGGCTAGCAGGTAGGTGGGGTCAGGTTCTTACCACTACACTTGCTGTGACTTTGGGAAAGACTGATTCCATAGCAGATCCATTTGGTCTAATCATTGCTCATACTTGAAAATAAAGGTTTAAAAAAAAAAAACACTTTTCTCAAAATCCTAGTTAAAACAGAACTCTTCTAGTCTTCTATTCAAGGCTAGCTTGGTAACATTCTACTTCTGGTTGCTCAGTAATCAAATGCCCAGGAAAAACTCCACCTATTCCTAGAGAACACGCGGTCCACTTATGACTTCAATTGGTTATATGCAGTTAACTCTTGAATTTTCTTAGTTCCATTTTCAGGGTTGATATAAAAGAGCCATGGATAAGGGTGAGGTATGTATGAAACTGAGTCTCCTGCATGCTCTGGGGAGTTGAGCAGGGTGTGCATTCTCTCTTAACTGGTCCAAAAGTGATCCAATCAGCTCATCCCTCCACCCCATAAAATTGGCTTCTTCCTAATCACAAGGCACAATGAAGGAGCAAATATCAGCCTCACTCTACCCCATGGAGAAACAACAGATGATCAATGCAGTTAGGGAAGAAAAGAGAGCCTGGAACCATTATTTAATACTCTTAATTTGCATCTTTGCCTGGGTTGATGGGTGAACCTAGCGGAATACATCAAGTTCTTAAAAAAAAAAGTATCCTTTCTGAATATGCTGATTTGTTAGCCAAGTAGATGTGAATTCATTCTCTGGAGTTAACTGAAAGCATTACTGACAGCAGTAGAATACATCCATCTGAAACAATGTTTAGAAATCAAAACAAAATTTTGGCTCTTCCAATGTGAGATGCCTCTCAGTTCTCCTGAAGCTAAATAACAAATAATCATAAATCAGTCTTATTGTATTACCTTACTATTATGAACAGCATGGTGTCCTCTAAGGATACAATTTAAATGATGGGAGTGATTATATGACAGCTGACTCAGAGTTTAAATATTTTTTCCCAGTAAATGTCTCTGAAAATTTTACAGTATGAGTCAGGAGATTCTTGAGGATAACCCTTGCATCCAGGTAAGTCTGAGAATAATAAATGGTATGCCCAAACCTGTGTTTAAAGGGGCATTTCTACCTACTTCCTACATTTAGCTGGTCAGAGGAATGGATGGTTTTGGCCCTCTGGTTCTTGGGTGAGAAAGAAAGAAAGAAAGAAAGAAAGAAAGAAAGAAAGAAAGAAAGAAAGAAAGAAAG
>NC_064809.1:59446765-59548520 GCF_023721935.1 Panthera uncia | reverse complement strand
AAGAAAGAAAGAAAGAAAGAAAGAAAGAAAGAAAGAAAGAAAGAAAGGAAGGAAAATAATTTAGAACAAATTTGAAAGTAAATTGGTATCAGTAAATAATAAGTGATCCTAAGAGTTAATTTTTTTTTAAAATTGGTATGACCAAAATCCAAAATGCAGGTCTTATAGTCCCAGGTGGGTGTGCAATCATGGTGTTTACCTCACTACCCCTCTACAAAGGAACATGTAAGCTATTCTAAAAGCAAATAAATACCTTAACATATTTTTGGAGGTAGCACATAAATCAAGAACAAACTTGCTTAAGTTGACCTAGACTTAAAAACTTTTGCAATTATATGGTGTGACTAAGCCTGCTAACTGCTTAATTTTTACACAGTCCTGTCAAGAATCTAACTTAGAGCAGTGAACTATAGCAATTTAGCATGATGGTCAGGTTTGTTAGCAATAGAATAGGCCTCGGAGGAAATCAGAAAAGGACAATCAAGGATAGACAAATCCAACAGCTTTTAAAATAAGCATCTTGGCTGATATACCTCTAAGATGTCCTCTTTTGTTTTAAATGGGAAATAATTTATTAAGCAAATGAAATATGCTTCATTGTCCTGACTTATTTCAAATATTTTTCTTTGATGTATTTTAGGTAGCCAAAAAGTTTTCAGAGATTTTTAAAAAGTAAATATTGATATCTCTGTTTTCTTTTTCTTTTTTTTTCTTTTCAACTAAAATACTTAGTTTAAATTCTGGGAGATTTTCAGAGAGTCCTAGATTGGAGTGTTAACAATAACAGAGATCTTGAATGCATGGCAATAAAGCAATAAAGAACCTTCTTTTCTTCTCTACTTAAGCCATATTTGAGACCATCACAGATTCTCTTACTACATTCAAAAGACATAGAATTAATGTGTGTAAAACACAATCCTTAATGTCAACCAAAATCCTATTTCTTGATGGTACACATTTGGAAATCATTTCATACTTTTGTTGTGGAATCTCCCATTTCTTTTTCAGGCATAGGGTTTGCCTGAATTAAAACCACTTCAAGCTTTATAATCTCTGTAGATCATTGTTTTGTTAGGACATACCATGCTGGTTTCATCAACCTGATCAAATCTTTGCCTTCAGGCAGACATCTGCAGTTGTTGGCCTCCAGGTGCTTGAGAGTCCCTGTACTTCAAGACACTCCCCCTAAAGAAAAAAAAAAAAAAAGAAGAAGAAAAACCTCCAGGAAGTCTGCAGGTGCAAGTGTGTTTTAGGGGAAGTTAATGATGGATTGCCCTTTTATGTCGTATATTCAAATAGGCAGTTATGTGTTTGCACTGATGTAGTTCTGACCTTAAGTACCCAAAACATGAACTCAGAGCCTCTTCTTGGTCCTTGTGATGAATTTCCCCTCTCTTTTGGCCAAAATGTGTATCTTTAAGAGTACTGACTAAAGTACTGAGGAAATGAATTTTCTGGGGGGGGAAACATCTAAAGAATCTCTGTAAAGGACCATTGCTACTAGAGAGAATAAACTCATAGATACCATTATCTTCATTGCTTTGGGAATTTATCTATGACAAAGACAAGATTTGCAGGGCTGTTTTGCTCCAAAACCAGAAGACAATGTGAAGTAGATGGCTTATGTCCAAGACCACAGATGCCCAAAGGCACAGATTGCCACATACCTCTCTGCAAGTTTTTGTTCTTTATCCTTTTGGTTATTTTCTTCCTTATCTCCTGGTTCAGGAATTTAAATTATTAGTAGACACTCTTATCCTTAATCATTGTATACCCAATATCCTTACTCCCAACAATTAATAGAAATAGGATTCAACCTCCAGACATGAACAAAGTTGAACTACCTCTATCAAGTCAAAGGAAAAGGCCACTTGGCTATTGAAAAAACATTTAAGTAGCTAAAAAACATATGGACCATGTTCACTTAAGAAATATTTGTCTCAGTGTTTCTGTGTTGCAGTCACTAAGTGTGAATAACTCCAGAGCCACTTTCACCCCAGAAGATTCTACAAATAATTGTCCAGCGAAAAGAATCAGGAGTTCCACTTGAAATATCAACTCTAAATACAAGATCACAACCAATTGAACAGTGGTATAGATTTGGATTCATCATTTCCCTGAAAAAGAATGACACATCTTTCCACTTAGATGAAGGAATGACCAGAAGGAGATACTGATAGATGGAAAATGGCTTTGCTGGCAGTTAGCTAATGAGGAGGGTGATATGAATTGAAACATAACTTGCAAAACTGCACATGTCACAAAACAGATAAACTGTATCAAAATATGAAGACAAAATATCTAAGCTCAACCTCTCTTAACTCCAGCTCATTCAGACCCCATTGCTTTAATAGTGATTACAGATAGATTTGTATGTTCTAAAGACCATGGAATATTCTAGTACCTCACCTAGTTTTCAAATTCTTAAGCTATCCCTACTAAGACCTTCCTATGACTGACTCCTGTCCTCCAAACCCTTAAGTACCCTTCGTTAATTTCCCCTTTTCAGGTGCCTTACTGTTGCCTTGATGTGCATTTCCCTTCCTTCAGCAACTAATGAAACCTAACTTTGTCCAACTAAGTTATGATTCTTTAGTCAGTGGGCTTTAACCTAAGTAAACACGGAAGGGAATACACTACAGTATTATGGTTAAGAGCATAGACTCTAGAACCAAATCGCCTAGATTTGAATCCCATTCTACTGCTCATTGGCTGAGTGACCTTGGGCAAGTTACTTAACTTCTCTATACTTCAGTTTCCTCATCTGTTAACTGGGGATAATAATTGGATCTACTACATAAGTCTGTTGTGAAGACTAAATGAGTTAACATATATAAAGTGCTTATAAATTATACGTGGCATAGAGTAAGTTGCTGCTGTTACCACCAGAGGTAAAACAATGGTTTGGTAATTACTTGGGGAATGTAAATCAAAACCACAATGAGATATCACCTCACACCTGTTAGAATGTCTATTATCAAAAAGATAAGAAATAACAAGTGTTGGTGAGAATGTGGAGAAAAGAGAATACTGGTTCACTGTTGGTGGGAATATACATTGGTGCAGCCACCATGGAAAACAGTATGGAGGTTCCTCAAAAAATTGAAAATAGAACTGCCATATAATCCAGCAATTACAGTTCTGGGTATTTATCCAAAGGAAATGAAAACACTAACTTGAAAAGATATATGTATCATCATGTTCATTGCAGCATTGTTTATAATAGCCAAGACATGGAAGTAACCTAAGTGTCAATGAATAATAAATTAATGGATAAATTTGGATAAATGGATAAAGAAAATGTGATACACACGCACACACACACACACACACACACACACATATACACAAACACACGCACAGTGAAATATTACTCAGCCATAATAAAGAAGGAGAGCTTGCCATTTGCAACAACATGAATGAAACTCGAGGGCATTATGCTAAGTGAAATAAGCCAAACACAATTACACTTATATATGGAATCTAAAAAAAAGCAAACAAACAAAAAAACAAAACAAAGAAAACCACAGAACTACTTATAGAGAACAGATTAGTGGTTGCCAGAGGTGAGTTTGGGGGGTTGGGTAAAATGGGTGAAGGTGCTTAGAAGGTACAAACAAGGTGTAAAACAAATAACTCCTGGGCACATGATGTACAGCATGGGGACTATAATTAATAATAGTGTATTGTATATTTGAAAGCTCTTGAAAGATCTTAAAAAATTCTCATCACAGGAAAAAAGATTATAACCATGTGAGGTGATAGATAGTAACTAGTCATTGTGGTGGTCATTTCACAATATATTAAAATATCGAATCATTATGTTGTATACCTGACACTTATGTTAAAAATATCAATTTATATCTCAATTTTTAAAAAGTTTAGAGGTGAGAATCAGTGACTTGGGGAAAATCCTCTAGGCAAAGAGAATAAAAATTCTAGAGAAGCATTGATTGAATGGAGCAAGAGAGGGTGGAAGTCTCCCTCTTGGACATTTTCTTTTTTTTTTTTTTTTTTTTTAATTTTTTTTTTCAACGTTTTTTATTTATTTTTGGGACAGAGAGAGACAGAGCATGAACGGGGGAGGGGCAGAGAGAGAGAGGGAGACACAGAATCGGAAACAGGCTCCAGGCTCCGAGCCATCAGCCCAGAGCCTGACGCGGGGCTCGAACTCACGGACCGCGAGATCGTGACCTGGCTGAAGTCGGACGCTTAACCGACTGCGCCACCCAGGCGCCCCTTGGACATTTTCTTGAGCCGAGCAGCATTCCCACAACAGTCATGTGTGGCAGTTGCTGTTTCTTGGCTATTTAAAAACCATTCTGGGTCCCCTTCCCACTAGCCACCTCCCACTACGGTCTGGAGAGCTATCCACTCACATTCCCAGACTTCCTTGCACTTGGCGTAGAATGCCAAGTTCTAGCCAAGGAAAAACCAGATGTCTTCGGAAGGAGCTCCTGGGAGAGATTTTTCTTTCTAGATAAAAAGATGAGCCCTTCATTCTTCATCTTGCCTTAAACATGAATGTGATGCCTGAAGCTATGCTGGCTTTATACAAACAAAGTCACAAAGTAGGAGGAAGAAAACGAGCATATGAGGATGGCGGAAGATAAAGCAAGGAACAATTGGAATCCTTGGTGGCAAGTGGAGCGGCTGAATCAGCGCCAGCAAACGCGTAACTTCAGATTTCTTGTTAGGAGACAGGAAAAAAGCACCTATTGTTCAATCTACTATTAATCAGATTTTTGTTGTTGTTGCTTGCCCTGAAAACATTTCTATCAGATACAGCACATTACTCAGAGTCTTTATGTATATGCATGTGGAGAGTTAACATCAATGCTTCATGTCCCATCAGTTCTAGTAACCAGTTCCTCACACTCTAGTGCTGCACAAAACCGAATACTAATCAGTATCACCTGGGCATCTTTTCAGAAACAAAGATTATTGGAAATGATACCCAGAAATACTGCCTCAATAGATCAGAGGTGCAGTCTGATGTGGTGCTCATAGTTTGGGAACCACATCAAGATCCACCGTAGCTCATAAGCCAAGTGAAAAAATTCTAGTTTTTGTGAGATAGTCCCTTTCTAAAAGAATTAAGGAATTCCAATAGCTAAGGATAATCCATAGCTATTATCCAAGAAAATTCAGCCAATCAAGAATGGAACACACACATTAGGACTTTGTTTCTCAGTCTAGAGTCTTTGGAGCCATCCCCAAAGTACTGAAGCGAAGTCTGAGATTGGGACCCAGAAATTGGTATTTCAAACAAACATCCAACAGATTCTGATTTGTCTCCTCTAAGTGATTTTACAGACTACCACTCATTCCTTCAACAATATTTATTGATCAGTCACCACATATCAGGCATTGTTCCAGGCACTGGGTAGGCAGCCGTGAACAAGATAAACTAGACTTATAACCGGCTAGGGCCTACATGATGCTGCAGGTGGAGTAGAGAGATAGACAAATTAAAAAGGAAAGGAATAAATCAACAGGAATTTCAGATAGTAAGTTCTATTTTAAAAAACCATGCAGGTCACTTGGGTGGTTTAGTCGGTTAAGCGTCCGACTTCGGCTCAGTTCATGATTCTTGCTGTCCGTGAGTTCAAGCCCCACGTCAGGCTCTGTGCTGACAGCTCTGAGCCTGGACCGTGCTTCAGATCCTGTGTCTCCCTCTCTCTCTGCCCCACTCGCACTCTTTCTCTCTCTCTCAAAAATAAATACATTAAAAAAAGCCATGATGATGTAATAAGCAACGTGTATTTGCAATGGCAGAGAGGAAGGCATCAGGGAAGGACCCACTAAAGCAACTTAGTTCTGAAAGGACAGAGAGGGCCAACCTTGCAATGAATTGGGAAGAGCTTTCCAGGAAAACAGCAAGGCAGAGGCCTTTGAGCAAGAATTAGTTGGCATATGTGAGGAACAGAAAGAAGGCCAGTTTAGAGGGAGAGGTAAGAAAGGAAGTCAGAGTAGAAATGTAAGGTTGTTTGGCCAGTGTAAAAAGTTTGAAAGAAATACTATTTTTATGGGAAGCTAGCAAAAGAATCCTTTGGAACAGTTTTTACTATGCCATAAGTTAGTTAATAAGTAATTAGTTCCAATCATGTGGAAGGCATACAGAAGATTGCGCTGGTAAAGAAGGGAGCAATTGAACAATTAAAGGTATTTTTCTCTAAGCTCTCTATTCAAACTGTGGTCCATAGACCACATCATCTGGGAACTTACTAGAAATGCAAAATTTTCAGCCTTACTCCAGACTTTGTAAGTCAGAATTGTATTTTAATAAGATCTCCAGGTTCATGCACATCTTAAAGCTTGACAGATATTGCTATAAGCCTGTGGCCATTAACCCTGGCTGTATACTGGAATCACCCTGAAGGTTTAAAAACACCGATGCCTGAGTCCCAACATCAGAGATCTGATTTGAATGGGGAACAGAGGTAGGAAACAGAGGAGACATCAGGATGTTTATAAGCACAGCAAGCATTAAAGCATGATTGATGTGCAAAAGGTCATCTGGGAAGCTCCCACAAATGTGGATTCTTGAGCCTTCCCCAAAGATTCTAATTCAGAAGGCCTGAGATGAGTTTCAGGAACGTGCATTTTTAACCAGCCTACCAAGTGGTTTCTGGTGTAGGTGGCCCACAGACCACAATTTGAGAAACACTGCATTAGGAAACTGTTGAAGGAAAAAGAAAGAAGCATTATGAAATGAGGATGCCAGTTAATTTGGTTGCTGATTGATGTGTATCTCTGGGTGCATCTACTTAGTAACTGCACATTTTCTGAAAGCATGATAAAATAATGTAGATGTCTGATGATTATCATTAAGATCAGAGATATCCTTCTGTGAGAAGTTATGCTGGCTGTAAAGATTTTACAAAACATCCCGTAATCTAAAAAGGGCCAAGGTCATGCACCAGCCTGTGCTAAGGAAACCTTATGCGTAGGGAGAAATTTTCCAGGCTACAGAAGGAATTCTGCTCTTAAACCACTTACTGTCTAATGACTGAAAACTAAATCAAGAAGATCCTTACAGTTTTGGAGAGCCTAAACAGCAGGATGATACCAAGAGAGTGGCCATAGCAACTGCTCTCTGGAAAGCCAGTTCTTCCTAACTCTCTGAGGCCCCACCTTTTCCAAGAAGATTTTATGCAACACTCACACCTCCAGGATTCTTCTTGTGTGAACTTCAGTTGGACTCTCAGACTGCTTATTACTTGATTCATTTCTATTTCATTCCTTGTTGTCTTATATGTGGCAGTTTCATTTTCCTAACTGGCTTGTTAAACTGCTTAAAACAAAGATGATGTCCATTTCATACTTTTATTTCACACAGTGCTTGGAACATTGCTGAATACACAAAAGAAGCTTAGCAAATTGTTGTTTGGTTGAATAATGGCAATAAAAAACCTTCATATTGTCTTTCTGAATGGTTTCATTGATCATGATGAGTGATCCTTAAAATAGCAAAAGCACACTCATTACTGGGAGATTCTAAAATATAAACCATTCAACACTATTAAAATAACAACAAGAAGAGCAACCAAGTAGTTTTTTTGCACTTTATTTTTTTCAAAGATTTATGGAAATTGTATCATTGAATTCCCATGAAAACTTTATGACAAATATTGAAAAGAAGTTTTGGTGGTTTTAAATTTTTTAATTATTGTGGTAAGAACACTTAATATGAGATCTACCATTTTTGACAAATTTTTAAGTGCATAGTACAGTATTGCTAACTAGAGGCACCAAGTTGTACAACAGATCTCTAGAATGTATTCATTTTACATAACTGAAACTATATAGATGTTGAACAACAACTCTCCATTTCCCTCAACCCCCAGCTCCTGACAACCACCATTCTGGCTTATTTCACCTAGCATAACATTCTCTATGTTGTCTCTATGTTGTCTCTATGTTGTCTCCATGTTGTCACATATGTCAGGATTTCCTTCTTAATTAAGGTTGAATAATATTCCATTGTATGCATGCACCATATTTTCTTTATCCATTCATATGTAGATGAACATTTAGGTTATTTCCATGTCTTGGCTATTACAAATAATGCTGCAATGAACATGGGAATGCATATATCTCTTCAAAATACCAATTTCAATTATTTTTGGATATATACCCATAAAGGGGTTTACTAGATTCTGTGGTAATTTTTTTCATTTTTAAAGGAACCCCTATATTGTTTTCTATACTGGCTGCCCTCCGTTTTACATTCCCACCGATAGTGTACAAGAGTTTCAGTTTCTCCAGACCCTAATTAACATTTGTTACTTTTGTTTTTTTGGTAATAACCACCCTAACAGGTGTGAGGTAATATCTCATTGTGGTTTTGATTTGCATTTCCCTGATGATGAGTGATGTTGAACATCTTGTCATATATCTGTTGGCCACTTGTATGTGTTCTTTGGAGAAATGCCTATTGAATTTTTGGCCCATTTTTTAAATGGGTTTATTTATTTATTTATTTAGCTAATTATTTATTTAGCTATTTAGCTAATGGGTTTAGGAGTTCCTTGTGTATTTTTAGTATTAACCCTGTGTCAGACATATGGCTTGCAAATACTTTCTCTCATTCTGTAGATTGTCTTTTCACGCCACTGATTCTTCCCTTGCTATGCAGAAGTTTGTAGTTTGATGTAATATCACTTGTCAATTTTTACTTTTGTTGCCTTTACTTTTGGTGTCATATCTAGAAAAATCATTGCCAAGACCAGTGTCATGAAGCTTTTCTCCTATGTTTTCTTCTGGGAGTTTTACAGTTTCATGTATTATTTAGTTTAAATCTTTAACCCATTTTGAGTTGATTTTTGGGTTTGGAGTAAAAAAAGGTCCAATTTCATTTTTTTGCAAGTGGATATCTAGTTTTTCCAATACCATTTCTGAAAATATTATTCTTTTCTCATGATGTATTCTTGGCACCATTGTAAAAGATCATTTGCCTTATATGTATGGATTTATTTCTGGGACCGTTGTTCTGTTCCTTTGGTCTATTATGTCTATCTTTATGCCAGTACCATACTATTTTAATCACCGTAGCTTTGTAATATGTATTGAAATCAGGAACTGTGATGCCTCCAGCTTTGTTCTCCTTTCCAAGATTACTTTGGCTACCTGGGGTCTTTTGTAGTTCCTTATGGTTTTTAGAATTTTTTTCTATTTCTCTGAAAAAAAGTGTCATTGGGATTTTGATAGGGATTCCATTGAATCTATAGATAACTTTCAGTTGTGTGGACATTTTAACAATGTGAAGTCTTTCAATCCATGAACACATAATGTCTTTCCATTTATGTCTGCTTTAATATCAGTGTTTTATAGCTTTTAGTATACAAGTCTCTTACTTCCTTAGTTAAGTTTTTTTGTTCCTAAGTATTTTTTGATTCTACGGTATTATTTTCTTAATTTCCTTTTCATATAGTTTTTTAGTGTATAGAAATGATTTTTGTATGTTTATTTTATATTCTACAACTTCATTGAATTCATTTATTGGTTCCAATGGTTTTGTTTGTAGAGCCTTTAAAGATTTTTACCTATAAGATCATATCATCTGCAAGCAGAGATATTTTACTTTTCCCTTTCTAATTTGGATGACTTTTATTTCTTTTTCTTGCCTAATTTCTTGGCTAAGACTTCTAGGACTATACTGAATAGAAGTAGAAGAGTGGGCATACTTGCCTTGTTCCTGATCTTAGAGGAAAAGCTTGCAGCTTTTCACCACTGAGTATGATATTAGCTATGGGCCCTCCATATGAGACTTTTATTGTATTGAGGTAAATTCCTTTTGTATCTATCTTATTGAAAGTTTTTATGAAAATGTGTTGAATTTAGAGTTCCCTCTCCCCCACCCCCAATTTGAACTTGATGAAATTGGGGCTCAGAGAGCTCTTAATCAGGATGCTTAATCATGGCCTATATGGTGTCCATGTATGAATTAGGAAAAGATGAGCCTCCCTCTATGCAGAAGCAGCTAGGACACCAGTCTGGCAAGTGGAATACCCACTCAACCTCGGCTAGGTTAACTTGTGTAGAGCATAATTTCTAAAATTGTGGCAGAGGCCTTACTTGCAAACACTCTCCCATTGCGTCTTGACACATCAAAATAAAATCAAAGGCTTAGTGTTCTTTTCTCTACCCACACTGTTCAAGCCAGGGTATATTTGTTTGAGTGTTTAAGAAGGCAAGAGCAGGGCACCTGAGTGGCTCAGTTGGTTAAGCGTTCGACTTCAGCTCAGGTCATGATCTCGTGGTTCATGAGTTTGAGCCCTGCATCGGGCTCTGTGCTGTCAGCTCAGAGCCTGGAGCCTACTTCAGATTCTGTGTCTCCTTCTCCCCTGCTCATGCTCTGTCTCTCTCTCTCAAAAATAAATAAACATTTTAAAAAGGCTATATATAAAAAAAAAGGCAAGAGACTAAAATCTCCAACCTATAATCAGAGAATCAGCCACAAACAAGGTGAATAGTAGGAAAACAATAGCATAGATTTTGTAACTGGAAAATTATCAAGGAAGATATACCAGACAGGCACTCTACTTTTAGAGAAAGTGATTGTGTCAGATTGCAAAAATAGCCACAATACCTGGCAGCTCCTCCATCAAGAGGTAGAGTCTCTTTCCCCACCCACTGAATTTAGGCTGAATTTGTGACTTACCATGATGGACAGGAAATGGAGCAAGTTACAACATGAGATTTCTGTACCAGGGCTTCCACAAGCCTGACAGCTTTCAGACCGTTGGATGATGACAGGCATGTGGCCCTCACCTCCAACTTCCCTACCAACAGTGAGACAACAACTAGACACATAAGTGTGGTCATATTCACTCATACATGGTCCCCAGCCAAGTCACCAGCTGACCACAGACAGAAGTAAGCCTAGCTACTCACCTGTCTGCTTCAGATCAGTGGAAACACCCAATTGACTCATACCTCATGAATAACAATAAATGGTTGTTATTTTAAGCCACTATGTTTGTAGATCATTTATTTAGAAACTGATAAAATGAGTGACCCTGGAAACAAAGAATCAGGCAGATCATGAAGCTAAGATGCTATGTGCAAATAGCAACAGCCACTGTAAACAGCAGCAAAGCTAAAGAACAAAAAGTGCATGGGATAGAGATTACTAATCACATGAGCTTTTCATGTCATAGTATCCCAGTTAGTAGTTGCCATTAATGGTATATTTAAAAAAGAAGAAAAGGCACATAATCAATTTTACATATAGTGACTTACTTTTGAAAGTAATAGCAGAAAAACCACAAATAGCTACAGATGCTTCAACCATTTGATTTATTGATGACAATAATCAATGTGATTCACTACTTCTCTTAGTGCATCCTTCATAGAGAACTAAGCTGGTAATGAGAGCATATGAGGGAGCACTTCTTGAAATGACTGGATTCAGCTCTTTCAACCTTAAATATAACCCTTTACCTGTATCCATTTTCCATCACAAGAGATCATCACTTACAGTTTTTAAAATATGAAATAAGAATTCTGGTTTGAAGGAGAAAAGAACAAAAAGAAAAGGAAGAAATTGTTATTTCAACACCCATTCAATATGGAAGACTGGCATGCTGAAGCATATATCTTCCAACCTTTTTTCCAAACTCCAAACCAACTCAAATTCTCTTGCTAGACACTGGGAGAAAGGATAGGTGATTGCATAAAGCATAGAACCCATATTCATACCAAATCACACAATGACTGTTTTAAGAAAATAATCATACAACATGAGCATTTCAGAAAAAAACCTGTTCAGGAGCTAAGGTACCTAATTAAGTATATATTTTTCATACCTTAGAAAATCTATTTGCAAAGAAAATTATGTTTGAATGCAGATGAACTCTAAATTTCCAGAAGTATCCTTGAACCAATCCTATCCTTCTGGAAGTATGTTGGAGTCCATGTGTTAAGACTACAGCAACCACAGCATCTTCTACTTCCCCATGCTAATGGTTCCATATAGTCCCTGAAATACACACAAACTCTTAAACCTTGAAACCCAAGACTTCCACTATCTAGCTCCAGTGTACCTTTTCAATAATCCTCACAAATGTGTAATATTTTTTTCCTTTTCCCCAAACACAGGCAATGCTTTCCCATCTCCATACTAATTTTTCTGCTAAGAACATCTTCCATACTCATCTCTTCTTGTTAAAAACAGCATCTAAAATTTGAAGTCCACCTCAAATGTCATTTCTTTGTTGAAGCATGGCTACTTTTCTACAATTTGGGATATACTCATGTCCTAAGTCTTATTTCTCTACCTCAGAAATTAGAAATCACACCCTCAGACTCCTATATAGGTAGGAAGTCATGTGACTGAGTCTAGCCAATCAGGAGTACCCACTTGATAGACCGATTCAAAAAGAGCAACATAAGAAGTGACTGCTCAGAGGAACAAATCTGGGAAGTGTAGTAAAAGGAGAATCTGGTTCTTAAGTAACAATGAGATCTGAACTTCTCATTACCATCTTTCATTGAATCTAAGATGTTATCTATCGACTTAAAGATACCTCTAAAATACCTCTAAAATAATTTTTAATTTGGGGGCACCTGGGTGGCTTAGTCAGTTGGGCGTTCGACTTTGGCTCAGGTCATGATCTCATGGTTCGTGAGTTCAAGCCCCCTATCGGGCTTGCTGCTGTCAGTGCAGAGCCCGCTTCGGATCCTCTGTACCCTTGTCTCTGCTCCTCCCCCACTGGTGCTCTCTCAAAAATAAATAAAACATTAAAAACAATTTTTTATTTTTTTTTTAATGCTTATTTATTTTTGAGACAGAGAGAGAGCATGAACAGGGGAGGGGCAGAGAGAGAGGGAGACAGAATCTGAAACAGGCTCCAGGCTCCGAGCTGTCAGCACAGAGCCCGACGCGGGGCTCGAACTCACGGAACGCGAGATCGTGACCTGAGCCGAAGTCGGCCGCCCAACCGACTGAGCCACCCAGGCGCCCCTAAAAACAATTTTTTAATAAAATAAAATAATTTTAATTCTTCCAATAAAGCTATGATACCATGTGTCCTTATAACTTAGAATGTTATTTCATACTTACTGAAAAACATGTAAGACAGATAGACACAGATGTTTTCAAAACTATATTGGGTAAGTTATTCGCATTCAAAGTCTGAATTTTCTAAATGGCTTTCAGACTCAGAATCAACCATGTCCATGTTTTGGCACACAATATCATCCTTTGTGCCATTGGGACTCTTGATGAAACATTTTGTAAAAGAGTGCTCCACTATTGTCTCTAGGAATTTCTTCTAAGCCACCAGTCCCAATTCTATGAGTTTTGGTGCATGTGAACAGGCAATGACAGCTACATCATGATTGCCACATGACCAACAGCAATTGTGACAAGCCATTCAAATTTAGAGAAGTAAATATGTCATGAACAACTATCTTAGAAAAAAATGAAGTATGTTCTATCTCCACTGGTGATTCCAGGGTAGGAGTCACTTTCCATTGCTATAATATATTATAGTCCATCCATTGAAAAATTGGTTAGTGGTACTTAAAAGACCATAAAATGGAACAAATACCTCTATTTCTAACCACATGTCTTACAGTTTCCACCAGACTAACACATAAAGCTATGACAAATATTCAAAGTAATCTACTGAGGGATTATAATAAGTAATCTCAGAATGGAGTAACAAAATATGTAAGTTTAGCTAATTTGGACTTTCACTATATCGCACTAGGAAAGACACTTTAAAACTTAGATTCCCATGTATGTCATGCCTCACAAGTTTCCCAGACCAACTGACTTCAACTCTTCCTTCACTACTTCCACAGGATGAAGTCTGATATTTAATTGCTTTCTGAGTTCCCCATCTCAAGGCGTATCCTGGGCTTCAATTAGATCAACACTGACATCCACATCTGCTGAATCTCATGGTGCCTGCTTGAAAAATGGGCTTCAGACATAGGCAAGAGTGAAAGTGGGTTCTCCAGGATTGAGGAACACCAGTAAGAGCTATAGGTACCCTTGTTCCCTCACACAGGGAATTTATCTGTTAGAAATTTCTCAGGGGCAAATAACAGAAAATTCAATCCGGGGCACCTGGGTAGCTCAGTCAGTTGAACATCCAACTTCAGCTCAGGTCATGATCTCACAGTTTGTGAGTTTGAGCCCTGCATCGGGCTCTGTGCTGACAGCTCAGAGCCTGGAGCCTGCTTCGGATTCTGTGTCTCCCTCTCTCTCTGCCTTCCCCTGCTCGCACTCTATCTCTCTCAAAAATAAACATTAAAAAAAATTAAGAAAATTCAATCCAAGGTGGCTTAATATTTATAACATTTATTATCTCTCCTAACAAAATTTCATAGGTAGGTCAATCTTCAGGTGTCACATAATGACCTTGACTCTGCTTCTCTAAGACCCTCTTGGGTCTGCCTTTCTTTGTTGGTTAGCTTCATCCTCAGACTGAGAACATAATGGCTGTCATAGATCTAGGCATTATATCCAGATACAACAGTGTTTACAGAAGTTAATGATGACTTTCCTCACTTCTGTTAGAAACAATAAACTCTTCCCAGAATCTCTCAGTTTTCCTCCATTTAAGACTTTATTGAACAGAACTGGATCACAAGCTTATCCTGAACCAATCACTGGTAAAGGGATAGGACTACTCTGATTGGTTTTGATCAGCCAGGACCCACCCCCAAGGCTGGGGTCAGGGCTGGGGCCTGCCCATCCCAAAGAATACAGTCACCCAGAGAGGGGTAGATGCCTGAACAAAATCAGGGTCCTATTAGAAAGGAGGTAGTATGTGTGAAAAAAGATGTTAGTATGTTAGCTATACTGGAATTTTTAAAAAGTTAATAAAAAACCAAAACCAAAATAAAACAAAAAAGATGTTAAGTAACCAATGAAATTTCCTAAGTAAATAATCCCTCTAAATTATAAATTTTTCTTAGAGATGGCATGCTCTAATCATTACTAATGAAAGATTATTCATTGGTAACAGAGCTCTACTCTGCTCTTTAGGAATAGGTATTATTATGCTTTGGCTTGTTGATGTGCCATCAGAAACCTGGTGCCATCAAAAAGAGATAGAGGCCTCTATATGTCCTTTCTTCCTTACTGGAAAGATGACACTGCATTTGACTGAATAGTTTTTGGGTTTTTTTTTAATTTTTTTTTTTTTAACGTTTACTTATTTTTGAGACAGAGAGAGACAGAGCGTGAACGGGGAGGGTCAGAGAGAGGGAGACACAGAATCTGAAACAGGCTCCAGGCTCTGAGCTGTCAGCACAGAGCCCGACGCGGGGCTCGAACTCACAGACCGCAAGATCATGACCTGAGCCGAAGTCGGCCGCCCAACCGACTGAGCCACCCAGGCGCCCCATGACTGAATAGTTTTTATTCAAGTTATCCCTCTGATAGAGAAGGAATAAAAAGTGAAGAACTTAATTATTTTATATAGGCCTACTCCCCATCCCCCAACAAGTCTGTAAACCCCTCTAGGGAATAAATGGTATCTTTTTCATATTTATATATCCTATGAAGCTAGCCTTATATAATAGGAACTCCATTCAATAAATAAATGATAAATTGAATTGTAAATCTCATTCATTCTTTCCATGATTAACCTTTATGACAGCTGGGGCGCCTGTGTGGCTCAGTCATTTAAGAGTCCGACTTCAATTCAGGTCATGATCTCACGGTTCAGGGTTCAAGCCCCACATCAGGCTCTGTGCTGACAGCTCAGAGCCTGGAGTTTGCTTCAGATTCTCACGGTTCAGGGTTCAAGCCCCACATCAGGCTCTGTGCTGACAGCTCAGAGCCTGGAGTTTGCTTCAGATTCTCTGTCTCCTCTCTCTCTCTGCCCTTCTGCCCCATCTCTCTCAAAAATAAATTTAAAAATCATTTTAAAAATTAAAAAAAAAAAACCTTTATGACAGCTAATTAAGTCTCCAAGCTAGGTGTGGTCCATATCCAACCTGTGCGCATTAGGAAAGATCCTCTGGCTTTAGTATATGTTCCTCTCTGTGCCTCCAACCATAAGCATCACCTAGAAGCAGGGACTTTCAAGGTGGAATTCTAATGCTCTTTACAGTCATGTTATGGGCTTAACTTGGAGAAAAAAAAATTACAGTCCCTAAATCAGACAAGCACTACCTGGAGAAATTCAGACTTTGATAAGACCTTACCAATCCATTTCCTTTCAGCTTTGCCCACCAGATGGTTCCTCATTCTGAAGAATTAGTGGGTTGAAAAAAAAAAAACAAACAAACAGAATTAGTGGGTTGAAAATCCCCTAGGAGAGTATATCCAAACTTCAACATGTTCAGACAGATGTGCACACAAATAGTAGGTTTAAATGAAATTCTCTATATGATTTCATATTTCTCCCTTTTTCTCTTTACTATCCTCTTTTCTTATTTAATCTCTCTAGGTAAAAGATTTGGGTTTTTCCCCCTTCTCTTGTGGCACAGTATATTTTCTGAATATACTGATTTATGCCCTTTGTTCTTATTCCTTGACTTGCAATTCTTATCTCTCTATTCTGTCCCCAGACTCAAAGTTTGTTGTTATGTCTGAGAAGTCCTTAGACACCATGGTTACCCAAAGGGTCAAACTGACTCTTCCCTAAACTGAGCGTTGCTGATTCATGGGATGCCTCAGGGATTGTAATAGCCACAGCTAAAATAGCTATCCAAACAAAGATGCTTAGATAACAGCAGCTATTGAAAACAACCAACCCCTGTTACAAATCAATTAGCTACCCCTTATTTGAAAGATATTCAGTATGGCATTCATACTGGGAATCAGGGCGGATGGTATTTCCTGAACTGATTTATACTATGCTAATATTTGTCAAGTAAATGAAGAAAAATATCGAGAGAGTAAAAAGCCAAACAAAAATTCCGAATCTTGAGGTCATTTTCATTGTCTAATTTTCCTAATGTGTTATCAAATGCTCATCTGACTGCCTGAGGAGTGAATGATTTAGATTAATATTTACCTATGTATTTCTGTATAGAATAGTCTAATGTAATATATGCATTTAATTAAATATTTCAACATGACTTTACAGCCTATAAGGTAACTTCACATGTATTATTTCAGTTGATCATTACGACATGCCTGTGAAGTATGTGCTAATGGTATCCCCATTTCACAGGTGAATAGACTCTGACTCTGAGAAGATCTTGTGCCTTTTTAAAAACTTCTAAAACTAGCTGATAAAAAGAAGAGACAAGACTAAAATCTAGGTCTTTGGCTCACTCTTTCCATTGCTCACATTGCCAATATACATTCATGACAAACTATAGTCCTCATTGCCTAAGCAAATGTAGCAAAAATTAGAAGTCAACAGGTTGCAGTTCAGATGCCCCTTCCTTTATATGGAGGCTATGGCTTTTCCTTCCTTTGTATTCTCTTTAGTTTAACATAAAATCACAATAATGTTTCCATAGGAGCATTGGAGAGTACTTAATGAATGAGCAATATTCCCATGGAAACTGTTTAAAGGCTGGCTGAGTGACACCAGGGAATGTTCTTCCATTGAAATTGCTAAACACTCAATTTTCCCTCTGACTTTCACTTTTTATGCAATGCTTCATCCTTTAAATCAAGAGTGTGATGCCTTGTTGAACATAGGATTGTCTGATGTCCCTTTTAAAACTAACACATCAGGTCATGCTGCTCTATTATCTCCAGTTTATGATATGAATGTGAGTTTCTACTTTGGCCCTTTGTGGAAAATGTTGCCAACTTGTATTCTTCCAACAGCGTCTATTAGAGCTTGAGATAGGTTCCATTCAGACACTCTTCATGCCAAGAACTCTAGGCCAAGATCTGTGATAACTGAACAGGACAGCAACTATGATTTTCAAGTTCTATCTAAGGGTACGTTTTTGACAGGCAATGTAATGTTGCTTGCATTTTAGGTTTTAACCTATTGAGCTATGCAAGAGCCTTATTTGTCAGGACTGGGAAAAAAACTCAATAATAAGGTTTCATGCATTCCAAGATGTCTGAAACTCCAGTGAAAGGTCATATACAATATAATACAAGATAGACTTTGTAGATCAGATTTATTTTAGGTTTTTAATACAATTCTGCATTCTTCTGAATTAATGTAGCAAATATATTAAGCTCATAACTCCATGGTGAAGTGGAAGGCTACTGCTCTGAGCTATTGTAAGGAAAATGTAGCACTTAAACCACAGCTACAACAGGTCATTTGAGGGGAAAATGTGGTTTCAAAAAATAACTGAAAAATGCATTCATAGACATTATTATACAATTGAATGTGGCAGTCAAGGAAACCAGTGAGGAACTGACTCAGGTATGATACTATTCTATCCAACTCATCTGCCATGACAATAAAATGTATTTACTTAGTTTAGGGGGTAAAAAAGACAAATTCAAGATATGTAAGCCTTTGATTAATGATTCAGCTATGATGGAACCACTTACAGGACAATAGCCAGGAATCTTTATGGAGGTATGGTAAAATACCATTCTCCACTCTGGCTGTATGATCTGATAATACAGACTATTTTAATTGTGTTATAGTTTGGGAGGTAAAATGCACACAGGAATGAAAATAGGACCTGCCTTTGATTGTAAAAATAATTCATTTCTGGGCAAGTCTAACTTATTATTATATAGGCTATTTTAAAAGATTGTTGGGTAACCTGGCATTATTTTCATTTATTGGTAATCCTGATAGTTTATTGATATAATAAGTGTGTGCACTCATGAAGAAAATTGCCAACTCAGGGCAGAAATCTGTTTTATACAAAAAAATTCAAATATGTGTATGTACCATGATGGGTATTTAGAGAAAAAGTATTCACACCTTTTAATCTTCATTCATTCCTTGTTTGAAAGATTTATTGACTTCCAACCATGTGCCAAGTGCTGCTCTAGGTTCTGAAGGTACAACAAAAACAGACAGAAATGTTGGCTTTTATACAGTTTGCATTTATTCCAGTGGGAGGAGACAGACAATAAACAATGTGAGTAAAATATATAATATGTCAAAATTTAAAGATTTATAATAAAAACATTAGTCAAATATTTAGTACACAAGAATTAAGAGATTCAGAGTTCTGAAGAGACTGTAAATCCCATGTCATTAGTGTAACCCCAGCACCTACCACAATGCCTGGCCTAGTAGATATTGAAGAAATATTTGGTGAATGCCTGAATGAACAAGTGAACAGACTTTATGTTCTCTGAAAATAGCCCTGAACACTATATCTCAGCCTCATACTAGATTTTCTTTTTTTTATCCGCTTATCTCCAAAAAAGATTTGAAGTAACTTATAACAAAAAGGTAAAGAATGTAGTTCAAGCAGTAAAGGAAGAAATAGAGTTATGATGCATGACTTTTTTTTTTTAATACAGGGCTTAGACATAGTAGGTGATCAATAACCTAAATGAAAGTATATTTGATAGCAATTTCCCCAAAGAATGCATACATATTTTTCACATAACTTTTTCAAAAATACAAGATATCTCTTATCAAAAACTGACGGGGGCATGTCCAAATGTGATTTTGAAAAAAAGGGGGGGGGGAAATGTTCAGATAAGGCATTATTATCAGAGCAATAATCCAAATGCATGTGACTTTCTCTAAAGTTCCAAGAGTTGAACTTAGCATAAAGTAGAATCTCAGTAAATGTTGACATAATACTATCAGATAAAACTGATTCTCAAACTGTTTTCTATAATGTGGTAACAACATCATGTAATCACCATTAAAAAAAAAATGTTCTTTTTATTTTGGTCTGTAGAGTTAGACCGTTCTATGGTTGGCTTTCCAGCAAAGATGCTCAATATCTCTGATAACGAATGGTTCTTCTCAACTCAGTGTATAGCTTTCAAGAACCCACATGGGTGGGTGAAAGAGGGCAACAGCTGCTTAGCCAGTCACATCAGCTAAATCAACCCTAACATATCAGTGAACATGAGATATGGCAGCCAGAGCCTACATCATAGTCCAGGCAATGTAGTGTGACACAAAACTGAATTCAAGTCCCAGTTCTAGTAATTACCTACTCTAGTTGGGGCAACAATCTATTGTAAATGTAATACTATTTAACATCTTTGCAGTCCTAGGTAAAGGAGCACAATAATATTTGTAATTATTATTGAATGTGGATAGCATCCTGGCTATTTTGAAGACTAGATTTCTTGGGACATCAGCAGGAAGGAAGCAGGAAGGAAATTTAGGAAAATCATTCAGTAAGATGAAAGCTAAGATGAAAAGAGTAGGCTTTCCTACTTTGGAGTAGAAACTAGATAGGGTCTTTAGATAATTCAATCATCTCAGTAGGGAGGCAGGTGTTGCTTACATAGAGGAGAACAATTGAGATGTTCTCGGTGGTGAACAAAGATAAGAGAATGCCATATAAGCTAGAGTCTAATTGGTCTACCCAAGTCCATATCAGCAGATACTAATTCTCCTATAACAGTCTGTTCCTCCCTCCCCAAGTGTGTGAAGGAGTTCAAGAGATTTTCAACCAGCAGCCAGGATAGCTCATCCCCTTCTTTGAAAAAGGTCTGAAAGTTAACATTGTAAGAAAGAAAAATACCTTTCTATGTCTTATGGGCAATGGGAAGAATGGGTAGGCATAGGGATTCTTATTGATCTAGAAGGCTTTCCTTTAATTCCTTTCTTATTCCATTATTCCCCTCTCTGCCTTTCCTTCCATCTTCTCTTCCTCTCCCTTCCTTCTATTTTCTCTGTTCTTACCTACCACCTCATTCTACAAGGGTCTAAGATGGAGTGATTTCCTCATTGTTATTTGCCACAGTATTCTGGGTAAGTCAGGTGCTGAGATGCTTTCAGGTTTCAGTTTGCTGGGGTTAGACCTGATGTATTTTTCATTCTTCCTTTCTACATCTCCTAATGTAGAAAAGTGCAGCATTCAGATGAAAAATACATGGGACATCAAGACAAGTTGTCCCATTGGAGACCAGGAAGCTAAACATGTGATGACTGTGAATGAACTCTCTGAGAACCAAATGAAAATCACAGAAATAGAAACCAGATGTAAGCAATCATGAATCCAGGGCAATACTCTGCCTCTAGTTTATTTTTAGCAGAAATGTTATTAAAGTCTTTTCAGTACCGTAATTAATTTTCAAGGATTGCCATTAGCCTCATAGTGTAAAATGGGACAAGAAATTTTTTGCATATAAAGTTTAGTGGAAAATATTGATTTTTCAAGTAGTTTGCTGTGTGTCTGGTGGTTGTTGGGGGCAGTTATATGGTTTTTAGTTCTCCCAGTTTGACCTAGGAGTAATGAATCTCTCACCAGAATGTAATCCGTCTTTAGATAATAGTGGCTGTTTATATATTTAGGATGTGTCAACCTCCTCAAGTCTGGGAAGTATCATAGCCTAATATAATATTTGGCTTTCAAGTTTTGGGTGTGCAACAAGAGGACCAACAGTCTTGTTGGCTAAAATCAACCCAAGGTATTAGAGTTTGGACATGAACTTGGCCTGCCCATGCCAGAGGGAATACAAGTACCTTCTTTCAGGCTCTGAATGAAATCATTAATTATGTCAGCAGCTCCAGCGATAGACCTGGAGACACTTTGCACTACTTAGCAAACAAGCTACCTTCTCAACTGTTTAGAAGTCTGGGGAAGATCTTAGAGATCTGTACTCACTGTACTTACACAGCCCTTTCCCTGCAAATCCTCAGACTCTCCTTGATCCTGTGTCTCTTTGGTTTTACCACACCAGAGTTGGAATGAGATGAGGGAAATATATGGCTGTGATGCCCAGACTGTGTATTACAGACCTAAAAGAACATCCTGGTGCACCTTGACAATGAAACTCTTTTAAAATGAGGGTTTTTTGGAACCATATCAACCACACTTGAGTTCCTGCTCAATTTAAGGCCATCATAGGTCTTTTAAAGAGTAATTTAACTGCTATAGACATGTACATTTTTGCCTGTTAAGAACCGCTTTACAAAGAATATGACCTGTGTTTATAAGACAAAAAAATGTTTAATCCTTTCCACAAAAAGCAGCTTCTTTTTTTTTTTTTTTTTTTACC
Source organism: Panthera uncia (assembly GCF_023721935.1). Lineage (NCBI taxonomy): Eukaryota > Metazoa > Chordata > Mammalia > Carnivora > Felidae > Panthera > Panthera uncia. The sequence continues at coordinate 59,526,466 of NC_064809.1, read as the reverse complement.
ATTAAAAATACTGTGGCAGTTTTATGTATAATTACAGCTTAGCAGGGTGAGAATTAAAGGAGCAAAGTGCAACAAAATTCTGCTAAGGTCAGTTTAAATTTTCTTAACGTAAGTATTTTCACATAATAATTGACTTCAGTATATTATGATACAATAAAAGTCCTTATCTTCTCCCTCATTTACCACTCTTTGGGAAGTGAAGCACAAATGAAATGAAGAGGGAAATACCTTCAGGAAAAGCATGTAATACATGCACTAAGCGTTAAGGAAAGAGTGGCTTTTGAGACTGAATGAAATACAGGCTGCCCCCAAATCCACCAGTTTTTAAAAGAACATACTTTCTGAAGGGTTCCCAATAGCAGATCAAAGAGCTTTATAAATGAATTTTGAAAAACAGATCTAAAATAATTAAAACTATGCTTTCATTTCTCAGAAGTGCAGGCAGAAAGAACTACAATTCAATTTGATCCCACAGATATCTTCAGAAGACCTACTCAAGGCGCATAGCAGTGTTGGGCATATTGGGAAGGTAAGCAGAACACAAACAAGAGACTAACTGACTTTTTTTCTTTGTTTCGTTCATAGACAATTACGGATAGAATGTTTTCCTCTTGAAAGCAGAAAAAATAGTCTAGCAGCTTTAACAGAGCTGCTAGTGGGAAGGACTAAAACCCTCCCTAATAAATTTATCAAATTTAATGGATAAAAGAATGAGATCTTAAAAATATAATAAATGAGCTGTTGGGGAAAAGTAATTTTTAAAAAATAAAGAAACTGGAGGAAATTAGATAAACTTCGAAGAGAGAATTCTCAACTCTCTCTCATGTCTTTCTCATGTCTCATGGGACAGAGGAAAATGCTAAATTACCAATGGGGGGATTGAGGAAGAAGCTCCCTAAGTTATGAGCAGATAAAGATAAAAGAATGAAATCTATTTATATCATTTTATTTTTTCTCCTTTCTATGAAAGGAGGGTAAAGAGATGTATAGGGGAAAGTTGACTATCAAAGGATTCATAGAACAAACTAAATTCTGAATTACAAAATAATAATAATAAAATATTATTATTCCAGTTTCATAAGTTTTAAGAAACTGGGTACACATTTAAGTCTGATTTCACTTATTTTTATAAATTGAGAAAGGGAAAGTAAAAGGTTTTGTATCAATTTTATTGACTTGGGAAAATATTTAGGAGGATATATATATATATAAAGGTTCCATTTTTCTTCATTAATTACTTTTATTTTGTAGATCCAAAAACTGAGAGAGAGAAATACTGTGAAAAATTACTCAGTCACCATACTTTCTAGTCTACACCAGGCATTCTCAAGGTTGTTTATAAGCACATATTCTCTCACTCTCTTTTTTAAGTACCGCACCACCATAAGAAGGAGGGATAAAAACAAGAAGTCATGTGTTCTAATCTGATGTCTCCTGATTTATACAGAAATATATAAAAGGTTCCGTTATGTACCGGATCTTAATTAGATATGCCTCCATAAATAAAGGCACAAAAGTCAAATAAAACTTATAAATGTTTACAGCTTTTTGTAGTTTTTTGTAGTATTTAAGGGAATTTGTTATTCAGATGGAGATGGGACGGCTCAGAGAGATAAGTGGGGGGAATTGACAAGAGAAATTAAAAGACAAAAAGTTAAATGTGAGAATTAAAAAGGCAAAACATTCTTAGCCTTCAACATGTATAAGAGCTTAATTAAGTTCAGAAACAGTTCTTCATAAGAACATGTCACAAGAGCTGAGGAAAACTGACTTCACAGAGAATGGACCTACAGTATTGCAATATTATATGGGAATTTCTTTGTTTCCTCCATTGCTAACAGCGGCAATCACAGGGCTCAGGGGTCTGGTAAATAATAAAGAAGTTGCTCCTCTGAATAATACTGTTCTGCAAAGGACCCCCACCATCCCTAGGAAAGCCCTGCGACACCTGACAATCTCCCAGCAGCAGTTTCTCCAGCCAATAAAGTGGTTTTGGGGACATTACCATAGCGATACTATCCGGTATTCAGTTCGCAGATGCTTTTAACAAATACGAGAAGCATAACACGATCATCAATCAGGCTTGTTCATTTGAGAATAGAAGCTTAGAACAGGGAAGGTAAGTAGGCTGCTGGATGGACCAACGTTTCTCAAAGCAAGCTAAATGATGCTGGAGGAGGAAAGACACCTCAGGAAGGAGCTAAAAGGAAACCCACAATTTGGACTCCAGAGTTTGTTTCCGTCTATCTCTGGAATTCTGCCTCTGTGAGAACTCGTCCGGAGTTGTGCAAACGAACACTTCGAGCCTCGTGCCTGGCGCGCAACGGCTCAGTGTCTGGCTGGCTCCGGTTCGAGTGTGTCTCTGCCCCAGGCGTTGGGGGGCGGGGGGTGGTCTGCGCCTCGCCAGGACAGCACGAACACGTATGTCAAGGACTCTTAACCACCATGGACAGCTCACTGGCTTCCCCCAGCCAGCTCCGCGCTGTTCACAAACTCCACAGGAGCCACCAGCTAGGTTGCTTTTTATGCCCTGGAGAGACGCCCTGTGTTCCACGGTCTACACCCCCCGCGATCGCCAACTGCAACCACTGAGCGGCTATATATAGACAGAGCGGACTTCGAGAATTAATAACCCTTCTTGCCCTCACATCAGTCCTTTAAGTTGCCACTGGATTCTAAGAATCAGACGGAGAGAGTTGGCAGAGGAAACTGTTCCACGTCCCTTCATTTCCTCTCCTCGCCGGCGCGGCCCCTCACCCCGCGTTGGCTTTACAGATCGTGTTAAATGAAATAAAACAGACGGGCCCCGGGGCTCCGGAGCTGTACCGGCGCGCGGGAGGCAAGCTGGCAGAGAGCAAAGCCCAGGGTTGGGGGAGGAGAGGGAGTGTCCCTGCACCTCCCCATGGGGACCCGGACCTGGACCGGGACAGGGCCCAGGAGGGGGTGGTGGTGGAAGGGTGGGGTACATCTGCCCCCACCCTTCTCTTTCCCCATCCCCACTGGGAATTCGTCGTCACCGTCTGCCAGGGGCTTATGTCAAGTTTGAGTCATAGATTGACCAGGAGGGAGAAGGGAGGGGAGAGCCCCGCTTGGAGGAAGTTCGCTCGCGCCTTCGGACCCTGTCCTCGGGTCACACTGTTCCTGAAGTTTCCTTTCGCCTGCAGCCAGGGCCCTCCCGCGAAGAAGGGGGAGGGCTGGGCGGGCGACTCAGACTGTACCCGGGAGCGAAACCGCGCACAAAAACCTAGCGGTAGGGGGCGGAGCGCAAAGGCCTCAATTCTAAGGCTCCGGACAGAATGGATTCTGTGCAACAATCGGGAATCCAGATTCTCAGGGAAAGAAGCCCCCAAACCCAGGAAACGCAGCTAGACCGCCAAAGGGCTCCCAGGCCTCTGACCTTTTCAGCAAGCCTACGATCCCCAGGAGCCAAGCCTGCATCCTCCGCGGGGATCGTATCTGCAACCGGCGAGCTAATTCTGTTGCGGGAGATGCGGGGAGGCTGATAAAGATCGTCCAGGGGTGCTCAGGCCTCTTTGAAGATCCTGGACTCCTTCCCTCAGAGACACACACCTCGCCTTCCTGCGTCAGGCGCGCAACCACTAAGCCAGAAACCCCCAGAGAGGGAGAGCACAGTTTTCATGTTTGCTTTCCAAAGGCCTTCTCTCTGACAGTCCCAGGAAGGGCAGGCAGAACCCCAAGACACCATAATAAGCTGAAAGCGAAACAGATACAACGCCGGTCTAAGTGAGGGTACCGGATGCCTTTGTGCCGGAGAGGATGGGCACCCTACTTCGGGTGCTGCCTTGGGGAGAGAATGAGAGCTGCCCTGTTTTGCAGAGGTAGAGAATGGTGTTAGGGAGGTAAACAGCTTTCGAGGTCCCAGTGACTTCCGGGGGCAGTGCCTTGCAGATAGCAGGGCTCACTTTTTAAGAAAGGACAATTCTACTCACAGAGGAGCTGGGCCCCTGCCAGGAAGGCTGTGTGGCACCGCCCCACCCAAGATCAGTTGCAGGTTGAGGGGTTGTCGTCTGAGCCAGGTGAGACTCTCCCTGTGGTCTCGCACAAGTTCAGAGTTGCCTACTGCAGGGAGCCAAGAACTTGGCCCAGCCAAGGGCATCTATCAGGCATCAGTCCAGGATATCAGGACTCTGTTCCTAACCTTTCCCCCCACCCCCCAACACAGGAGCAGCATCCCTGGCCAGAAGAGGCCTCAGAAGTGTTATGACGGTTCTGAGTTTAGGAGGTGCACAAGTGCATAAGTGCTTGACCTTGGAGAACTGGCCCCTAGAGACCCCCATTTCCTAAAGACCTTCTCTGCTCACATTGGCTCATGGCCTTGGTAGCAGGGGAGGGAAGTGCCTCACTGCTGAACTTTCTGATCCTGTTTGGGGAAAGCTGAACATTGCCCAAGAAGTAGGGAAGCATGAAGATGGTGTGAGACCCACTTTCCCAATAAGAATCTCATCAGCCTGATTCGTGTCTAGGCACTTCTCCCTGAGGCAGTTCCTGCAGATGTCAGCAACCAGTCCTGTTCCTGGAGAAGACAGCCTCTGTTGGAGTCTTATCATCTAACTACAAGAGATTTAGTAATGAAACACACCCTTTCCTATCCCTACTTGGGATTTAAAGGCATCACATCCCTTTTATTGATACCATGAGGTCAGCTGGCAACGACCTCCTCTCAAGTCTCAGACCACATCCTAATAGAATCAAATGACAATTTTTCTTGAAATAATTTCACAAGCTTCTCTATGTAAAGAAAGAAAAAGGAGAAGAAATGAGTTTAGTTGTTTGGTTTCATAGGATTTTAGAAATATAGCTTGGAGCTACACAGATTGGCAAATGTTATTGGTAATAAGATAAGGGATGCTTTTTGGTAAGAAGGGAATTTCTGAGCCCAGGTGCACTGTTTAAAGAGCTATAGGTACCTTTCTGGTTTGTATGTTTATTTGCTTGCTGTTTGGGCTGAGAAGGAAAAAAGGGAGAAAGGTGAAAAAGCTAAACATGAATGGTTTTTACTAAATTGCAGTAGGAGATATCCCTGGAGATATACACCAGTTAGTTATTTTAACATGAATTTAGGAGTAAAAGTGTACTTAAAATTTTAGAAAATCTCTTCTTAAAATTGGGATAAAATGTTGCAGTTGGGGACAGGAAGATGGAAATCTGGGGCTTGCTCATGGGCTAGGCATTTGTGTAGGTGTAATTCTCACAATGCTAACTTGTCTTCACATGGAAATACTTCAGATTAAAGACAGGCCTTCAAATCCTCTTATTTGCCAAGGTGCATTTAGGCGATAGCAAGGCCTAAGCAAACATTCAGCCTCTGTTGGCACTCCTAAGCACCCCCCACCACCAAAAAGAAAAAAAAGACAAAAACCCTCCTAGTGTGGAGTCATCTCATGTGTAGTCATGTGGTCTCAGCATTATCACGGAGGTTACTCAGTTATATTGGGAACTAGATTATGATGTCAGAAAATATCCCTTTCAGAAAGGCTAAAAGTCAGGGTCCTGGGTATATATTGAGGAGAATTTCTACTTAACGTAAGAAACAGGGCAGCTTAGAAGAGGTACCTGCTTTCCAATAATTGCCTTTAGTGGGAGCAGAAAAGCCTCCTTACAGGAAGTTTTTAATTCATTTAGACTTCATTTTACTTTTTTGAAGAACAACAACAAAAAATTATTTCTGGAAGAGACTGCTGAGAAGATCCCCTTCCTTTGGCCAGAAGAGCAGAGAAGACTGTAAATCAAGGAAAAGGTGAAGTAATAAATTATGAGGGAACTTTGGTATTCCAAGTATATAAAGGCTATTTATTTTTCCTATGTCTATATTTTCTCTTTTTGTGGAGGAGAGGAAATTCTAAAAATATTTGATAGATGTTTTGCCATTAACACCAGAAAAGTGTGTGGGGAAAAGAAAGGAGGGAGGGAAAGGGGGGGTCCATTTTTGTTTCATTAGTAGAAAAAGCAACATAAATTAAAGCAGCCTATTGATGGCAGTCTTTATAATGTTCTGAGAGTAAAATGAATTTATTTACAGCATAGGTGATTTAATATTGTCAATCTGATTTTTGTTTTAACCTTTTATTGGAGGAGGGATGATTTTTTAAAGCTCGGATAGTTTGAAATTTGGCTAAGTACTTTTGGGTTTTTTATCGTGGAAGCAAATATTATCATTTTAATATTAAACAACTTGCAAGTATTAAAGGGTTCATTTGTGATTTACTTTTTTTTTTTTTAACGTATTTCCCTCTTTAGATCTAATGAATACATTAAGGCTCCTGTTTCTTTCTGGAAAGAATTTATTATAAATCAGAAAGCGTCAGAGGTTCAAAGGTTGACATTTCTGAGTGCTGATACTTTGTCTTTTCATGCCATGCAAACAGATCTAACATTTAGAAATTCCTAAACGAGGGGAATTGTGGAAATTCCCAGATTTTTTTTTTTTCCAGTCGGAGGAAGCCAAGGTTTTTAAGTATGGAGTTTGGAGTAATCAAATGAGGGAGAAAGGAGCTTGCGAGAAGGGGTGACTTCAACCCAAAGTAGGCAGCTCAAGTTAACTGCAGTTAAGGAGCGGGAAAAGGGAGCCGAGATCCGTGAGGGTCGGGGAGAGGGCGCTATTTCACCCACCCTGGGTAAAATCTGTGGAGCATCAGCCAGGAAGCCAGGCTTGATAAAGGTCAGGTTCCCCCAAATCATCTCAAGTGTCCAAATTCTACTAGCCTTCTAGAGAGTATTAAAAACCTACCAGTGAGGTTGTCTATCTAGAAGACAAACATCCCTTGAATGGTTCTCAACTACCCGAGTTCATTTCAGAAAGATAGAGGAGCCCGCGGGGCGGGCGTTCACATCCGCTGCAATCCTTTCCTAGATGATACTGCCCAGTAATTCAGAGCAGTCTTTATTCCCCGCCCAATAGTTTGGGAAGAACCCCCTGCTTTCCCTTCTCTTCTCCGAGGCAGAGCAGCGCACAGCGATAGTTCCGCTTCATCTGCGGGCTGAAGCGACACGGATAGAGTCGTCCCAGAATATGTAACAGGGGACTGGGCGGGGGGTGGGGTGGGGTGGGGGCGACAGAGTAGGTTGTCCGGGAAAGGGTTGCTTAGGCTCTTGTCGGTGGGCGAAAGGGCCTTGTGCGCTCCCCAGGAGTGTAGGTCCACCTCGGCAATTCAAAGGAGGGTCTCCGTCATGTATGCGGGTTTTCTTGGACCAGCTCCAGATGTCCTCAGCTGTTCTGAGACAGCAAGAAACGCAATCTCGACCTGAAGTCTGAACCCTCTTTTACTCTTCTAAGCGAAGGATCTCCCCCGTCCTTGGCCGATGCTCCCCATTCAGCGGGTCCCAGGAAAGAGCCAGGGAGGAGGGTTCCCATCTCGCTACCCGAGATCCCGGGCGGACTCAGGGCTCCTTAAAGCCACGGGCCAAAGGCCCGCGACCTCCCCGCCGAGTATTCCGGGCGCCCGCGCTCTGCGGCCCCGACTCCTTGGCCTCTTCCTTGCCCGCTCGCCCCCGGCGGCCTCGGGGCCCGCGCGTCCAGCCGGGCGCGGCTGCTGCGGCGCGCCGGGAGCCTCGACTGTTCCCGGCCGCCCGCACGCCCTCGGGGACCTCAGCTCGCAGATCCGCCGCGTAGTCTGCGGCCGGTCGGACCCAGCGGCAACCAGCAGATCCACCCACGCCCCCGGCCCCAGGACTGCGCGCGGCGGGACTGGCGCTCTGGGGTGGGGCTCGGCGGAGCTCGGGGCAGCGCCGGGAGCGGCGGAGACGAAGGCGCGGGGAGCTCCGGGGCTCGCAGCACACTCCCAGCTCAGGGCTCCCCTCTGCTCTTTCGGGCCGCGCGGGGCCCGCTCGGGCCGCCCGTCGCCGCCCCCGCCCCCCGCGCGTCCGCGCCCTCGCTCGCCCCGCGCGCGTTCCAAGGGCGCCACCTCTTTGCGACTAGCTCACTTCTCCGGCAGGTTTGCCTGGGAGCGTGTGAACATTCCTCTGCTAGGCTTTCAACTCGCCTCCAACCTGCGCCGCCCGGCCAGCATGCCTCCCCGCCCGTGAAGCGGGGCCGCCGCTGCCCTGCCGCTCGGGCCGCCGCCTCCCCTCCGCGCCGCTATTAACCCGCCCTCGTTGCCACCTGGCCCTCCTGATCGACGACACGCGCACTTGAAACTTGTTCTCAGGGTGTGTGGAATCAACTTTCCGGAAGCAACCAGCCCACCAGAGGAGGTAGACAGACAGCTATGTATATATATGTGGGTCTCTACAAGTGGCTCTGGAACAAGACGGCCTGGTTCGCAAAGACGCTGACTTCAGAGGGGGAAACTTTCTTCTCTTTTTAGGAAGGAGTTAGCTCTGCTCCACGAACCTAGCACTGCCGGCTAGATTAATTAGACATTGATAGGGAAGAGGTGTAAACACGCTGCGCATCATTGATGCATATATACAACCATTTCATTGTGGTTATTATTTCAGAGGAACGTCTCTGATTTGTTGTTGTTGTTGTTGTTGTTCTTTTTCTTCCCTTTTGGTGCCTTTTTGCCTGTGTGGTTTTGGAAAAAGCACAGTTGCAGTGGCTGCTTCCTAAATAAGTAAGTGCTGAGAGGCTTCAGGGAAAGGTTTTTTTTTTTCCTTTTCTTTTCTTTTCCTTTCTTTTTTCTTTGCAACTTGGGAGATGCCCTTGGTGTTGAAGAGATTATTTGAGAAGAGGCTAAGGCGGGAGCGTGGTAGTACGGGGAGATGGAGATTCCGGACTGACACTTCGGGTCCCTTTCCACTCTGTTGCAGGTCCCGCGAGCGAGAGGATACGATGCTGCGGCGGCTGGTTCAGCAGTGGAGCGTCGCGGTGTTCCTGCTGAGCTACTCGGTGCCCTCCTGCGGGCGCTCGGTGGAGGAACTCGGCCGCCGGCTGTAAGTGCCCCGTCCTCCTCTGGGCGCCGGTGAGGGCTGGGAAGGCCAGGGGGAGAGGCCACCAGGCTGGGGCGCTGCCGAGGGCTCGCAGCGGTCACTGATGCTTCTTGCCCGCGTTAAAAAGCAGGGAGATCCGGCTACCTGCCGGGGGTTGAGACCGTGTCCTTGAAACCCCAGCGGGAGAACTGGTTGAACCTCAAGGGGCTACGGTCAAGAGACAAATTTGATACGAGTTTCCAAAAGAGGGAGCGCAGAGTCTCCTTTCGACAAAGATGATCTGCCTCTAGTGAAAAATAAAAGTTTATACTTTGAGGACCTGGGAAGGGTTTGAAACCCCGAAGATTACAGGAGACAGATAACTCGGAAGGAGCTGAGGGAGCCACGGTACACATGTCTGTGTGCGCTTGATTTACATGCTGAATGTGGGTGGCAGTTTGTGCGTGCAATGCAAAAGCCTTACATCTAACTTTATTATGAATGACATAATTTTAAGCATATAAAATGGACCACATTACATAATGAAGGCATATTATATAATAAAGTAGTAACAACTTTGCAATGGCACAACTCCAACATTAGTATTGATACAGTTCAGGGACGCTGGAGTGCTTGACTCCAAAATGAATATTAGGTGTGGAAACTTGTTTTTTCTTGGAATTATTGCTAACAGCTCTTTAATCTGCAGTCAAATATTTGCATTGTAGACTGAAAACTTGTGTTTTGGCATTCTCATCTGGTGGTTCTTTTAAGGATAATTTTGACTTTAACATAATCATACATCCAAGCACACCAGAGCAATATCACCGTGTTGTATGACTGCAAAGTTGGAAGAACAGTAGAGTAACACTATCTTAATACAAATCTGTTGGACCTAGCAGTACGTTAATGTGTGTAATACCATGTTTGGGTGATCTTGAACCTGCAGACTCAGTATTCAGGATGGGAAAACCATAAAGTTTCAGAACTGAGAGGAGTTTGCCTCTGGAGAAGGAATTAAGGAGCTTTTACACTAACAATAAAAATAGCAATATCCAATATTTACAGTCAAGTTCATGGTGCTTCCTTGTAAATTCCCAACGGTGTACAAAAAGGCAACTGTTTTATATGTGCCCTTGGTCTATTACTATTAGAGCAGAAAATCCTTAAATGAAATTGCTTTAGACATGTCTGAACCTTGGCACCAAAATGAAAATCTATTATGAATCTCCTAAGGCAAATTGTGTAAAACATTGTACTAAAGATAAAGCTATATTGTATTCTTCAAATCAATGTTTTGCTGGTGTATTTCTGAAAATTGTCTTTAGACTTTTTGCTCCTCTTGAGATTTGTTTTAAATTATTTAAAATCCATGTATTAATAGAGATGAGGAGTGAATTTTTAAAAGCATGCTTAAATACTGGCCAAGAAATACTGTCTTGGAACAGAGCCAATTTTTTCTTTAAAGTTTCTTGAGAAATACCTGTTTTCTCTTTTGAGAAACAGTAAATGGACCATAATTAAATCCACAGTTATGACATAAAAATAGTGCTAAGTTGTCCTAAAGGCTATTTTTAACTCTTTCTTTGTTGCACCTTGCAAAATACACATCAGAAACCATTTACCAGCCAGAGACTCTGTTATAGTTTTGTTTGTGGGTGAAATATAATATTGTAGTTAAACACTCACACTCAGCAGATGGTTATAAAACTACCACAAAACATTCTTATAGTTAATGGCTAATAGATCATCAAATTACAGCCATGGTTTTTCATGAAGGCTGAAATCATCAGTAGATGAAGATGTTCCATCAAATTATTGCAGCCAAAAGGAGTTTAAAAAAAAAACAACAAGTCATTATTTTTGCACTGGTGCCAAATAACAGTAAATTTTTTGTGCTAGACAAAACATTAGTCTACTATTACATTAAATCACCCTAATTTCTTGAAAGAAATGTTAACATATAATCAAATTGTATTACTCCCCATTACTCTTCATGCCAAATATTAAGGAAACTGCTTTAGCTGTTTTTTCTAACTAGGGACTAACTTGGAGGGCGGTGCGGGGGGCGGGGGGGACTACTATAACAATACCACTTCCTAAGCCATGCAAAGGAAGCAATTATAAGTTGTCATAGTCCAAAGGATTTTAATTAATGGGACTGGAGTATGAATAAATTGGAAGTTGCAAAGTGAGGCCTCGAGATATTCTTGTCCAGATGAACATGGCTCTGGGCAGGTAGCAGCATTTGTGTCTAAGTTAGACAGGGAATCCCAGCAAATTCAGAAACCTAAAACATAATTGGCTGATTTGCTTGGGAGCCAGACTGGGTCTATTCCATTTAATGAAAAGCATAACTTTTGACTGAGTCATTTGGGTTGGAAGGGACTTGTGGTGAGTCATCCTCACTCTAAGGCCCGGACCCTGCCTCTTGCATGTACCACAGAACTTTTCTTCTCAAACCCAGACTCCTTCCTGAGTAGCTGAGCATCAGCACAAGCATATGCTGCTGCTTCTGTGTTAGGAGAGGCAATCCTATCCCTCCCTTTACTCCCTGTGTTCCTTGATAGCTCCTTGGACATTTACTCTTCTCTGAAAACTACCGAGAGTGATTTTTCTTGAAAGCAGAAGAGCTATATTTTGGCTGAATTTAGAGTTACCCGTGTTAAGCATTTCACCCATATTTCTGCAATTTTTTTTTACAATAATCAAAGAAGACCATAAACATACCATGTTAGGTGTGTAATAAATGCATGAGAACCACTGTGCCGTGGAATGTGTGCAGAGGTACAGAGTAATAGACTATTATTGAGGCCATATTTGCCACTTAAATATTTCAGAATTATCCAAATTGAAAGCCTCCTGAATGTGGATTCATTGTTCCCCACCTATGTGTATCTAGTTTGTACATGCTAGTCATTTACCCTTGTGTCAGTTCATGTCTTGTTTTGAAAATAAATAGAACGTTCTATGGATCTAATTTCTTGCTGATGATAAAGATACTATTATATTCCTGATCCTCGAGCACAGTTGCCCCATCAGAAATTCATTCTTGACAATATTTTAAATGCAGAAGTCTTTGAACTGTTAATTGTGTTAACTCCATTTCAGATTTAGCACTTAAGAAAATCTGTGTTTTCTCAGTTTAGATTAACAAGTCCTAAGAGGCAGAAAGAAACTTTGTAAGCCACAAGAGATATACTATTTTAAACTGGACAAAGTTGTGCCATCTTTGTAGGCTTTTTATAAAATAGAAGGATAGAATGATCACTCCTTTTCTCATGAGAACCATCCTGGGAAAGTGCAGTGCTTGGGTTAAGAAGGCACTGTGACTCACAGTTGACAGGCTGGCCAAGATGACAGACATACATGCCAGGCAGAGGGGGCATACACAGTGGTGGCCTGATTAGAACATACCAACCATTAAAAGTTTTGGCTTTGAGTTAAGCTAGAATGGGCTGTATTATACATTTGAAGAGCAATACAGAGGCGGTGGTTATCTGCCAGGATTGAGAAAGAACTAAAAGCCCCTGATACTGTAAGTGATCGTTGGTTAAGAACTTCTTTTACTGTGACATTTTGCTAAAAGATACTCATTAAACTGCAATACTTATAAAATATGCAGTTAAATCAGTCCCGTTCTTTAAAAATGTTATTAGAGAGTATAAATGTATTATACCAAAACCTCAAATCTGTATATTATTAAAAGTTTCCAGAATACTAACTGTGGCCATAAAGTAAGTGAATTTTAATCTAGTCACATGTGGCACCTTCAAAAAGGAAGAGAGACTCCTTCATGCCTCATTTAAACCAGGCTCCTGTTAAATTCCTTTCCATTAAGTCATGTCTTTTTTGAACAAGCTGCATGCCTTAAAGCCGGTCCACACTCTAAAATACTAAAAGGAAGCTGGTATTCTGGCCATAAGATTTAGAGAAATAATGCCTGTATTTTCATGTCTTACTCTTCTTTGACTCACAGTAGAACTAGAAAATCTCTCATTCCCCCTGTGGAAATCCAAACTTCTAGAAATCCTAGTTCTTTGTTTTGGTGATGAAAATGGACTTGTTGGAACAGTAAGGTTGATCTTCAAGGAAGCTGATAAATTGCTATCCATTTGCCCTTCATCATGGTTCTCACCACAGGCTTTTTTACTCCCTGCCCTTTGCTTCTTATTTCCTCAACATACACTTCTTCTTCCACAGAAGAAAGGACTGAGGAAGTTGAAAAGCAATCTTTGGTTTCAGAATCAGAGGACCTGGTTTTTGGATCCCTGGTTCTGTCTGTTCTCAGTTTGAGGGCAAGGGCAAGTCATTAGTTTCTCTGAACCTCAACTTCCCCATCTATAAAATGAAGACAATGCTATTTTTATTTGTTACATTTCTCTGAGGAGTTGAAGAAGTTGTACTAATGAAGGCAGATGAGGGATCCAGATATTGTGTGTCAGAGAGGTAAGAATATATGGGGTATCGCCCTGTGAAGTACCCTCAGAAACTTGTAAATGAACCACTTTGAAGAGCTCTACAGTGGTAGAAATTGGAGTAAGGTGGAGTTGAAGCACGCATGATATGACTGATTAATGTGTGTCATCCCTGCATATGGTCAATAATATACAGACAGGATAATACAAGAATATATGCATGGACAATTTAAGCAAGAGTCAGGATGTCATCTAAAAGGACTGATGGAAAATTAGTTTATTCTTTTCCACTATATTTTCATTAGAGTGTTGTTTAAACAGAAAAGTCACTTCATATTTGTTCATAGAGATTTTTTTAAGACAAGAAGGCTAAGTAGAAAAGTGAATTTTTTAATTAAGTACTAAGGATAATACCCTCTGAAATTCTAAATTAAAAAAAAAAACTCAATGTGGGGAAGAAATAGAAATATCTTAATTTAAACACAAAGAAACCCATTTTAAAGAGACCACCCATTACTCTACAGAAAAATAGACATTCTCTCCCTGACACTTGGCTTTCAAATATAGGTTCTTGGCTGCCTGTAATCTATTTTATGTTAAAATTCAGTCTGTTAGGTCGTTACCTAGACAGGCTTTACTGCTCATTTCATCTTCAGCCTTTGTTTGCCTTTATTCCTACAGCATGCTGTTCTTTTTTTTTTCTCTTCTTTTTTTTTTAATTTTTTTTTTAATGTTTATTTATTTTTGAGACAGAGAGAGACAGAGCATGAACGGGGGAGGGGCAGAGAGAGAGGGAGACACAGAATCGGAAGCAGGCTCCAGGCTCTGAGTCATCAGCCCAGAGCCCGATGCGGGCCTTGAACTCACAGACCGTGAGATCGTGACCTGAGCCTAAGTCGGACGCTTAATCGACTGAGCCACCCAGGCGCCCCAGCATGCTGTTCTTTGAGAGTCAGTATTATTATTTTCCTAATAGGGGAGCAGTGTGTGTGTGTGTGTGTGTGTGTGTGTGTATGTGAGAGAGAGAGAGAGAGAGAGAGAGAGAGAGAGAGAGAGAACGAGAGAGCAAGAGAAAGAGAGAACATGCACTTGTGCACATGCATGCGTGTCTGGGTGAGTACTCAAGTAAATTCAGCCTCCTTTTCATTTCTAGTCTAGGACTTCTGGATTTATTTTCCCAACACAAGTCTGAAAAACCTGAAAAGAATCTCAGTGGTTTCTGTCCATTGCTGAGTATAACTGAATCATAACGTTTTAAGTTGAGAAGAATATAAAACTCTCTGAATCTGACCCCTTCCTTTTAAATGGAGAGAGGCCATGAGGCCAGAGAATGTCCGTGTTCTCACCAAAGTCACAGACCTAGAGTGGCATAAATGGGATCTGGGGCTGCAGCCCCCTAGCTGCCTGCACTTCCCTTCCCACTCTGCACTTTCCCTGCTTCACAAGTTGGCTGCACTTCCAGCTCATGCTCTGTATAGAACCAAACAGAAAACTAAAGGGCTTTCCTCTTGTCTTTGAGGTCTATGCCAACAAACTAAAATTGTATTATTTTCTTCTTTCCTGCTATTTTTTTCTTAAAGCAAAAGAGCTGTGTCTGAACATCAGCTCCTTCATGACAAGGGGAAATCTATCCAAGACTTACGACGACGATTCTTCCTTCACCACCTGATTGCAGAAATCCACACAGCTGAAATCAGAGCTACCTCGGAGGTTTCCCCCAACTCCAAGCCTGCTCCCAACACAAAGAACCACCCAGTCCGATTTGGGTCTGACGATGAGGGCAGATACCTAACTCAGGAAACCAACAAGGTGGAGACATACAAAGAGCAGCCACTGAAGACACCCGGCAAGAAAAAGAAAGGTAAACCTGGAAAACGCAAGGAGCAGGAAAAAAAGAAACGGCGAACTCGGTCTGCCTGGCTAAACTCTGGTGTGGCTGGGAGTGGGCTAGATGGGGACCACCCATGTGACATCTCTGCGACATCGCTGGAGCTCAATTTACGGTAAATGGCTTCTGTGCCCCATAGCCTTTGCTCGGTGCTCTCCGCTGGGGTGTGTAACGTCCCTTCCACTGTGGCTTGGACAAACCTAGAATGTCCTCCCTTTCTGTCCTTCTATCAATTGCTCCACAATTTCAAAGCTTAATGAAAGCAAGATGGCTCAGAATATTGTCTGCTTTCATACAGTGTCCTCCTATGCCCTCTATACACACCAGCATTGAATAACCCATTTCTCTTCCTCCACCATCACACCCCAACACCAATCCTTTACTCCTCCACTAAAGAATTTCTTTTTTTCGTAAGGCTTCAGAAGCTAGGGACCACCTTCATCATTTGTTGGAGGAGTGTATTTATTCCCCTACTCTCACACCTTGGCAAACTTTCTCGATTGTTTTTCATTTTTTACTTTTTTTTTCACTTCAGGGGCAAACACAGAAGGCTTTGATATAATCTACAAATACGACTGAATAATACTGTAGCATAGACAATTCTGAGTCGGACACATTTTTCATTTCATTACATTTAATTGAACCTTAAGTTTATCTTTATTTAAATAAATGTTAAAAATTTAAACATACACTCTGAATTTATTTAATTAAATTTCCCTCTGGTTTCTACCAACACGTGAAAAAAAAAATCATGATTTCTGAAAATTTTTAAATGTTGACTTGGGAAGGACATAAGTTTTTCTCATGTATCTATTTATCCACTGGCAAGTTGAAATCATTTTCTAGGGTATGGCAGTAGAAATAATAAAACTTCACATTTACATGGCTTGTTCATCCTTGGCTCACAAATGCCGGTGGTAATGGCATTCATTGACTTTGGGGTCAAATACCTTAAGTTCAGATCTTGGCTCTGAACTTACTAAAGTTCACAACCTTGGGCAAACTACATGGTCTTTCTGAGACTCATTTTTCTCTTATGTGAAATGAAGACAATAACTGTAACAACCTCATAGGGTTGGCTGAAGATTAAATGAGATTACGTGGGTTAAACGCTTGTCTTAGTAAACAATAAAGTGCAACTTGTTGTTTTGGTGCTTTTAGATCTAGTGCTGATTGTTTACCTGGATATGTGTGTTTCTGTGAGGCAAAAAAGCAGCAAATATTAATCTCATTTTATAAACTAGAAAACCCAGGCATTCCATGGCTGAAGGACCTGAGTAGTCCTGAGAACTGGATTTCCCCATTTCTGGATTTTTAGGCCAGGACTATGTTAGTGTCGCCTCTTGATTCAGATGTTTCCACCAACAGGATCTTTCTTGCCTTTTTACTTTTCAGTACAAGTCTTCTGTGGGCTTTGAAAGAAAGGGGAAACTATACAAGGATGTGTCATATGCAGCTAATGATCTCATTAATTAGAGTCCCATGTTACTTCTCCAGGCCTTTCCTCTTACTAGTAGAGATGGGATTACAGGGTGATGTTTCAGACAGGAGTTTGAACTTGTTTACCATCACTTCTGTCTTTGAGTCAGGTTGACAAAACTCATCATTAAATAGTGTAAAAAAGGATAACTATATCAGACAAATAGTACAGCTTCAGTAATTAATGAGTAATGACACTAGAGGAACCTTTAGTAGAGTGAATGACCTATTCTGCAAATATCTAATGGATCTATAATGTGTAACCGAACCTATGAATCTTGGCTCAAAGCACATATTTAATGTATTTTAAGAAAGGATCCTTATATTTATAGCTAATGCAAGGGTTTTTTTGCCAGAAGCTATTTTTACCATTGTCTTACTCTTTGTGTGTGTACATGTATATATTAGAAAAACAAAAGTATAAATACTTTTTTTATGGATTTCATTTATTTAAGATTTGAAGTATCTGGGAATTTAATGAAATTCGGCACTCATCAACTCTTATGCCCAAAGCTACCCCTCTCGTAAAGGAGACTAGTAAAAATTAGGCAGCGGCCTAATCAAATCCAGACCTAGGACTGGAAGAAGGAGAACGTTTCTGCTTCTCCTTTCTGTTTCCCGGTTGTGAGGGACATTCATGGAAAGCACTGTTTGTTTGGCAGCCGGATCTTGGCACTCTCCCAGTACAACCCAACCGAGGTTCAGGGAAGATCGGGGAAATTTAGGAGTGTACTGGTGAGAATATACGGGGCCAGGCAAATGTTCTAATCCAAATAGAATCCTTTCAGAATAACTATTTTAAAGTTTTGTAAGCAACCAATGTTTTATGAGTGTCCTGTCTTTAGTCTCTTTACATTATTAGGCAATGACCTGAGAGGTCTGATGAACTGGCAAGCATGAGCTTTATTATAATATAAGTAGTATTTCTTAAGAGAAACTACTGTACTAAAACTGTCTGGCTCCTTGCACGTGAACCAGTGGGAAATACATAGTTTAAATGTTGGAAATTACATTTTGGAATTTTTGTTGTTGCAAATGAGATGTCCAGATACAATAGGACTCGTTTAATTGAGACCATATATTTTTTTCTTGATAAATAGTGACTTAGAAATAATACAAAAGCTTTTCAATATTGAAAAAAAACTCTGAAGTGTTGTCATCGCACAGACACGCACTAAACATACACGTATACTTTCAGGTCATGTTTTATGTTTTACTTGGCTATCCCAATACGTGCTTTTATAACAAGCCAACAGGATAGACAAGGAGAAATACAATTAAAAGATCTTTTCCTTGGTCCTTTTTTAAATAATTATTTTAACGTTTATTTTTGACAGAGAGAGAGCGTGCACATGCACGTGCACGAGTTGGGGAGGGGCAGAGAGAGAGAGAGGGAAACACAGAATCTGAAGCAGGCTCCAGGCTCTGAGCTGTCAGCACAGAGCCCAACACAGAGCTTGAACTCACAAACCATGAGATCATGATCTAAGCCGAAGTCATATACCTAACTGATTGAGCCACCAGGTGCCCCTCCTTGGTCCTTAATGTATTCCTTTTCTCTTTCTTTCCTTCTGAGAACATAATTGTGGAAAATACTCTTCATTCCCTCCTTGCCTGTGTTATTCTTAAGTTCAATTCACTAGATACTGTTCAGTAAGAAAACATTTTAAAATTGGTACAGCACACAAATTATTGAGTTTTACAGTCACCTTTAAGATTGTATTCATAACATACATTCATATCCACCAGCCATTTAAAATTTAATCTTAAATTATTTTCTCTACAATTAGGAGCTATTTTACCATTCCAATCAAAACTATTGTTGAAGAGGTCAATTTTTTTAAGACATAAAAATACCCTCAATGCTCAACTTGCTTTTCTTTAAGCTGCAGGTAGAGTTCCTAAATTGTCAAGAATGGGCTCTCCTGTGGGTCTCACCCCCATATAGGTCTGCCATGTAAAACTCTGCCCACACTCTGGCTGCTAATGCAATGGCACAGCCAATCGAATTCAATTCTATAGTTGCTTCCTTAGAAACTACTATGTATTCAGTGAAATATACTACACAAAGAGAAGAGAAAGGGAGAGAGAAAAGCAGAGAAAATGTTGCTAGTCCATCTTAAATTACTGTGACTACGGTGTTTTAGAAGGGGTTAAAAAAAGGTGTCAGTCCCAAGTGGTAATTTATTCTGAGTAATAAACACCTTGAGCCGAAATACTGCCGCTTTATGCTTTTATATCAATTGATTCTTATACTCTAAGTTAGGCTTTCCTGATTTCTAATTGTAGATCGCTTCTAGAAACCAGCAGAATGAGAGCCAAATAATTCTTAGTTTTGACTTCACAAACTAAAATCCAAAAATAGTTTCATTCATTAGTGTTTAAGGACAGCTAAAGGAATGACCGATAACATAAAATCATCAACCAAACATACTGTTTAATTACACATCCTTTCAACATTTACTCCAAATCACACACTTTACTCTCTTAACAGTCATTATCTTAGCAAAAGATTGGCCAAATGGAAACCTAAACAGAATTAGTAACATTTGGGTCACCCTTGGCAGGCATCACTGGGGAATAAACTTCTAGCAAGGTGTATTTGATGATAGATTGTACAACCTAGCCTTATCTCCAAACTCTCAAATGTGTCCCTTCTCTTCCCAAACTTTCCAGTTGGCAGCTTTGGGAAATTCTCCTAGGGTCTCCTTTTTCAGACAAAGAATATAGAATTAGAAATGCAAGCCCTTTCTCTTTCTGTACTATGTTGACCATTGGATGGTATTAAAGACCCTGCCTGTAGCAAAGATTCTGGAGGGTCAGATCCCACAGGTACCTCCTATTGGGAATATTCATAAGAAATCCCTGGAATCTTTTCAATTGTGATTCTATGTTCCTTTATTTTTTATGCCCTTTTATTTGTCAAGGAGAAGTAACCTATTTTCTCTTCTTCTTTCCCTTCCTTCTCTTTTCAGGAGGCATTGAAATCTTTAGCAAAGACATTCAGAGGACGTATTACAGGATTCTGTAATAGTGAACATATGGAAAGTATTAGAAATATTTATTGTCTGTAAATACTGTAAATGCATTGGAATAAAACTGTCTTCCCATTGCTCTATGAAACTGCACATTGGTCATTGTGAATATTTTTTTGCCAAGGCTAATCCAATTATTATTATCACATTTACCATAATTTATTTTGTCAACTGATGTATTTATTTTGTAAATGTATCTTGGTGCTGCTGAATTTCTATATTTTTTGTAACATAATGCACTTTAGATATACATATCGAGTATGTTGATAAATGACACAATGAAGTGTCTCTATTTTGTGGTTGATTTTAATAATGCCTAAATATAATTATCCAAACTGATTTTCCTCTGTGCATGTAAAAATAGCAGTATTTTAAATTTGTAAAGAATGTCTAATAAAATATAATCTAAATTACATCATAAGTCAGAAGGTGAATTATGTATATACCCTTTAAGATTTCTACTAGAAGGAACATGATGTAATTTTTTAAACTGTATTGAATATGGTCTTAAGTATAATATGTTTATATTGGTACATATTCCAATATTTTCACATTAGCTTTTAGTTTAAAAACCGCCTAAAATGTGTTTTGTCCAGTATTTAAGTTCAATTCAATAGAATGGCTGAACTACCTAGACATCCTTTTATGAAATACGTCCAATTTGAAGTGAAGACAGGAGAGGGCGGGAAAAAAAAAAAAGAGAGAAGTCAAGAGAAAATATTAAAAATTACTTTCTGAAACTTAGTCCAGCCAGAAATGGAAAAAAAAGGAGGCAGTTCAGGAACTTTAAGGCCAGGGGTAATTTTCGCCAATGTTAAGTTTAATTTGAAAGGGCTTGCTCTTACTAGTAACAACAATAAGCAGAAAAGAGCAACTTGAGAATTCTACCAGAGAAAAGGAAAGATCTGGGATACTTGTGACAACTCAAAAAATCCTTCACAGGGGAAGACTGCTTTCCTGTTTCATACCTCACAGTCCTGGGGATTTTGGTCACCAACAGCACGTTGTAATGCCATGTGCAATTTCCACTGTGAATATCATCCTACGTTTCCTACCTTTATGTGCAGATGAAAACAAACATCTTTCCTTATGGATTTAAAAAAAAATTTTAATGTTTATTTATTTTCAGAAAGAGAGAGAGAGAGAGAGAGAGAGAGAGAGAGAGACTGGGGAGGGCAGACAGAGAGGGAGACACAGAATCCGAAGCAGGTTCCAGGCTCTGAGCTGTCAGTGCAGAGCCCGATGCAGGGCTCGAACCCGTGAACCATGAGATCATGACCTGAGCTGAAGTCAGAAGCTCAACCGACTGAACCACCAAGGCACTCCTGGAATTTTTTCTTTAACTGTCTGTAGCTTAGGACATGTCAGTAAAAACACAACAAAAAGCCTATGAACCAAGCAAGCACATATTTAGAAACTATTCTGTTTATGCTCCCAATCCTATAAGATATCTATTAGATGTTTGGGAGATGCAAGCAAGAAGTAATATGCTGCAACTACCCTCAAAATTCTCCCATTCTAGTGGGTACATTATACACACATACATTTACAAGAAACAATTAAATGTTGTATTCAAGAAACTAGGAAATGATCCAAAATTCTATGAACATTTTTTTTTTAAAGTTTTGTTTACTTATTTGGAGAGAGAGTTGGAGGGATAGAGAGAGAGGGAGAGAGAATCCTAAGCAGGCTTCACACTATCAGTGCAGAGCCTGATGGAGGGCTTAAACTCACAAACAGTGAGACAGTGACCTCAGGTGAAGTCAAGAGTCAGACCCTTAGCAGACTGAGCCACCCAGGTGCCCCTTCTCTGAACATTTTAAAAAGGAATAACACACACACACACACACACACACACACACACACACACACACAGGGAGAGATTGGTCTGAGCTGTATATGATTAGAATAATGTTTCTTGGGGGAATATTCAAAGCTTGAACTTATTCATATTTTCACTTGAGTCCCATAGCCTTCAAAATAGATCCATATTACTATTTTTTGGTAAGAAATGTGAACCTATTTGAACCTAAGCAAAATCTAGAATCTGTGCTTAGCTTCACATATGAATTTGTTGGATTTGGTTTTTAGCATTCAGAAGTTGAAGGCCAATACACTAAATCCCATATAATGCAACTAGTTTGAAGTGCCATAACAGATATGGCCACATTTTGCAGAACTCCATCTGAAACTCTAAATCTTAAGATTATACCAAATCCTTATAAGTTGTTCACATGAAAAATGTTTTTCTATTTTTTTAAGTTTATTTATTTATTTAGAGAGAGAGAGACAGACAGACACAGTGGGGGAGAGAGAGAGAGAGCAGCGAAGGGACAGAGAGGGAGAAAGAGAATCCCAAGCAGGCCTCATGCTGTCAGTGCAGAGCTTGATGCAGGGCTTGACCTCGCGAACTGTGAGATCATGACTTGAGCCGAAACCAAGAACTGGATGCTTAACTGACTGAGCCACCCAGGTGTCCTGAAAAATATGTTTTTTAAACACTAGCTTGGTAAAACTTGGACATTAAGGCAAGGAAATATCAGATTCAGGTCATATTTAAGTTTTTCTTCACAAATAGCCCATTCCCAAAAAGAAAAGAAGGAAGAGGGAACTTGGGAATTTAGGTTATCAAGTCTCACCAAACATTATTAATACATTAATAAACATTATTGATTATTGCCTTTAGAGTCATACCCTAGGTCTTCTAGCAATGATAAAGACTAAAATAGGGGTGTCTGGGTGCTCAGTCGGTTAAGCGTCTGACTTTGGTTCAGGTCATGATCTCATGGTCCGTGGGTTCAAGCCTCATGTCAGGCTCTGTGCTGACAGCTCAGAGCCTGTAGCCTGCTTCAGATTCTGTGCCTCCCTCTCTCTCTGTCCCTTCCCTGCTTGTGCTTTGTCTCTCTCTCTCAAAAATAAATAAACATAAAAAAAAAAAGACTAAGATCATAGGATAAGGGATGGAGTGGGAAGATGAAGGAAGCAAAAAAAAAAACATTTAAGAAAAAATTGTAATTTTTTATGACATTGTCATTTTCTATGAAAGAAAAACCGAAATATATAATTTAAGATAGTGTTTAAATGTAAATAAACTCTTAGCAAATTACAGTCTAAGTGAATATGGTTCAGCCTTAAGTAATGTTTATAAGGTAGTAACAATTTAAATAAAGGTGAGTTGAACTAAGTATTCTCGAATTAAGAAAATAAAACCTAACCCACTCACTATTAACTTCCTCCAGTTTTATTAAGACATAAATTTGGTATTTAATTACCAAGATATAGTTAGGAACACTGTGGGGTCCAACTCCAAAAGACAAGTAGTGACAGTTAAGCGTGAAGCCGTTATTCCTTTCCCTCTGTACTTTCTTACAACCTGTTGTAAAACAGGTATAGTCTAGGTTGTGCTTATAACGCAACTGATGTATTCAAGGGCTACATTAAGTTATGAATCAAAATCAGTGTTGACAATATTGGTCTTGAAATATCTAAAGTCAATATTGGCTTCTCTCTTCCTTGTTACAAAAATGAGTTTGGAATACAGGCAGCATCAATCTGAGAAATACAGAGAAATACAGAGAAATACTGAAGCTTGTCTTGGGAGACAGCACAATCATACATCTTGATGGTTAAGAACTCAGTTTTAATTTTCTATTACCTATTCTCCGTACCAGTTAAGCAAATCAACTATTTAACTTTCTGCATGGACCAAGCAAGAACAAAGGGAGTCAGTCTTTTTAAAATTCAAAAACTCTTTCTAACCATACACTATATAATGGACCCAATGAGAACAAAATCAAGTATAGCTTCAATTTTATCTTATCGTCAATTTACTAAATACTGAAATATGGTTTAATAGATGCCCATTAGTTCTTGAATAAGACAAGTTAATGCCTTTTGTAAGAAATTCTGAAATACAAAAAAAAAAAAAAAGAAAAAAAAAAGTATCCTGAAAGATGTATGCCATCCCAGGATGTTAACTTTAGGATAATCTGAGTTTAATTCTAGAGTATCTTACAGTTTAATTGCTATTTTTCCCTTTGACCACAAAGTCCACAGAAAAACACAATCAGCTATGGACAGAAATAAGATGTTGAAGCTGAGAGGGTTCATCTGTACTTTGAGAGTTCTAAGTGTTCCCAGCAAAGCCTTCATTCCTTCCTCAAATAAAGGATAAAAGACATTCCAGTCACAAATGTGTGTCAGTTCCCTTTATTTAATAACCCAGCAGGTATGAAGAACAAGACTATTACTAAATATCTTATTATTTAGTTAGAAAAATGCTGCTATATAGTGAGCTGCTCCTAGGGACTCCATTGCACATTCCAGAGGAGGTATTAAACACTGGTAGATACTAAGATTCCAAAGGTATTACTTCAATGAATTATATTATCATGTGTCCCGGGTTAACTCCTGATGAGAAGTACTATTTTCTTCCAAGTTACCAATGTTACTTTCCTAATTATTGTGTGAACTTCTTAAGGACAGGAACCTTGTCATTCAACATGTACCACCCAATACCAAATAATAGCATGAGTACAGAGAGCTACCTAATAAATATCCATTGAACAAAATTTAAAATTTCTTTCAGTTTCTGAATGAATCAATGGAAAAGCAGAGTTGAGCAAAATGTCTGCCAGAGGTAGGAGATGGGTCAGAATTTTCAGAATTTCAGACTCTTAGGTTATGCCATTCTCTTTTTCCAATGACAAGAGGCTTGGAGAATAACTGCTCTAAATTATCAACTGTTCACCAGAGTGCCCTTTGTTTTTCAGTCTGGTTTAATAGGAACTTTTCCAGTTCTGTATGTACAAGAAGCAAGGGTTTTGGGGGGAGTATACAGCAACCTCCCAGAGGAAGGGAGGAGAATTTAAAATATCAGGTTTTCTTCCTATGAATACACGGCACAGATTTCATCCACAGGGCTCAGTTGTGCAAAAGAGGCACACTGCTATTTTGTCAGAAGATTAATGTACACAGTTCCCAGACAGAGCTACCCAACATCAGGATGAGAACATTCACATCTCTGTGTAGGTTCCTGATATGCTCATATTTATAAGTGCAGAGCGCAAGGGAGACGTTTTAAACTGCATTTTAATTAAACTTCAAAACATCTTCCAGAAAATGTCATTATGTTTTCCTACAAACTGGAAGACATTTAATACAAAATGTGTCACCCTGAAAAATGGATTGTTTTAATGGTGACTCCTGCTCCTTGCCAAATCCACATTGCTTTGGGGTCTGAAAAGCAAGATCACTCATCCATCTTCCATTTGAGTAAGGTAATTGATGGCGACAGCTCACTGGGTTGCCATTGAAAGAGTGATGGGAAGTGACTACGTTGAGTTCCATGTTCTACAAAATAAATGCAAAACAATAAAAAACGTTCCAGGTTGGATTTGGTAATTTTACATTCACATTATTCTTTCTTTCATTAATCGTGAGTTTTAGTAGAACCCTTGTCAATGTGTAATACGAAACAATATACTGAAGAGTTGCCTCCTGGCTAGCGACAGGTAAAAGCTAAAAAGCATGTTATGTTTTCTTAGGAGGAATTTCTTTTTCTCTTCAGATGAAACAGTAAGAGATTCTAATTGCCCTGTTCCCAAAGCATTGGAAATTTTATTCTGTAACAACATTTTATAACATTATAACAACCAGTATGTTAGAAAGAATAAGCCTAACGCCAAGCTCACATATAATAAATAATAAGGTTAACGTTGGTTGTTTTGTGAGCTTGCACTAACAGAATTGACACTCTGTTTTACTCAATGCTTTCAAGAATCGCCTCGGGTCGATACTCTCCATTTTACGGATGATAACAGCGTTGCCTTAGGTTAGACGACTGCCCAAGATCACCCAGCTGCTCACATAGCAGACTGGACTCAAAGCGGGCCTCACCTGCCCTCCCAAGCCTGAACTCCACGTACTACAGCTACAACTGTTGCAGTACAGCTTGCTTCAGAATCAACATCTTTTAGACAAAAGTATGTCTGTCTTGCTCTCAGCGAGTTCAGTGAAATCACAGGTGTGACACAATCCTATTTTGCTCCATTCTCTACCTCCTGTGAGGGCATCGTTTTACCAGCTTCTGCCTTTCAGGGCATCTCGTAAAGCTGACTATGGCCTTATATTCCACAAAACTCATGAAGTGTGCTTGCTCTCTCTCTCTCTCTCTCTCTCTCTCTCTCTCTCTCTCTCTCACACACACACACACACACACACACACACACACACACACACACACACGTGGCCAACAGGCCCAGGTGTTTGCACAGTCCCATGAATGAGCAGCTGTTGCTTTAAAAGGAGGGTGGCAGAGGAGGGCGAGGGAGCGCTGGCTGGCAGGCGGGTGTGTAAACGTATACAGAGAGCCACTTTCTGTAAGAAGGCTAAAACATATTTAAAATGGGACCACCTCAGAGATGAAATCTTTCCCCTCCTGCTACCTCTCAACCTGCTCCAAAACTCCAATATTCAGTTTTTCCAAGCCTCCCTCTCCCTCCCCCCACCTCCCTGGAGAATGCTGATTTTCTATGTGAACACTTGGCACGTCCCAGAGCCCTTCTACTCCCTCAGTCGGCAGTCAGGGATAATGTCAGCAGTTAATGATTTCCTCGGCTAACAGATGAGTGCGCCCACGCCGCGTGCTCGGCCTGGCGCTGCCCACGCGGGGCGAACAAGGAGTGTGCCGTCATGGTTGTTTTTCAACGGGTTTTCATCTCTAAGTTGGCTTTTGGTTACTCGTTTTATTTTTAAATTGCATGGAAAAGAGAAAAGAAAACATTTCCGTGGAGATCCACGTGACTTAGGGAAGAAGCGGCAGCCATTCGTCACGGGAGGGCGCTGTGCAGAGGATGCACCGGGGCCTGGCTGGAGTTTCCGCTTCTTTCCCTTCGGAAATGAGCTGGGGGCAAAGGTGAAGATAATGTGCCAGCTCCTGGCTTGTTGGCTTGACTTGGTTGTGTAGCGCAGCCTCTTCTATTCTCCCCATGTCTCCCTCGGAAAGTCTGAAACCCCCCACCTTTTGGAGACAATTACATATTCTTCCATTTTCAGAGCTCTCAAGCTAATTGTGAGGAAGAATCCTGCCGTGCTCCAAGCTGTCTTTCCATTTCACACCGAGGGAGTCTTTTAAAGAGATGTACAACTAAGTATTTATTATTGCCCAAAGGAATTGGGCCCTGAGACACAAGTCTCAGGGTAATGGCTGCACATACTTTATTGATGTACTAAATGGGGGAAAAGCTATTTTTACACGTTTTACTGTATGCTAGACTGTTAGACCATGTCCCTCCAATTGGCTATAGTGCTCAATACAGTTCTCCTTGTCCCATGTTTTCCAAGAATCACATAGATTCATATGCCCAAGCAATAAAGGCCACTCCATGAACCTAAAGGTAGATTAAATTCTTTTTTTTTTTTTTAACATCTATTCATTTTTTGAGAGACAGAGACAGAGAGCAAGTCGGAGAGGGGCAGAGAGAGAGGGAGGCACAGAATCTGAAGCAGGCTCCAGGCTCTGAGCTGTCAGCACAGAGCCCTATGCGGGCCAACCTCACGAACTGTGAGATCATGACCTGAGCGGAAGTCAGATGCTTAACCCACTGAGCCACCCAGGTGCCCCAAGACAGATTAAATTCTGTCTGCTCCTGTGGATGACTAGTATGCTGGTTGTCCGATTCTGTCCTGATATCACCATCTCCTATGGTGTCACAATCAAGAAGCAATTAACTTGAAAAGCAAATGCCAAGCAGAGTATGTTAAACGATTTGACTCTTGGGCTTGCAATTCATATACTACTTGGTCTTTCTGGATGCCATGCTGAATCTACAATTCAATACAATCTACAATCCAATATCTTTTCTTATTCCATATATGTTTTTAGCCATTATTTGCTGTTGAATTTATGTCTTTCTTTGAGAATCGGTCCAGCAGCAGCCTACTGACCAGTAAATACATATCTTGTTAGCTGGGAGTAACTGAGCCATCTGGAAACATCTTATTCATTGGGTGTGGAAGTTGCATTTCTTGTATTCAACATAGACTATACCTTAATGCAAATCCCAGACAGTGTCTATCATCTTTTACTGTAGTTATAATGGTAATAATAATAATAATTCCTCATGCTTGCTTAGTATTACATAGCCAACTACCACAGAAATAATATCTTATAGAACCAGAGTCTACCTTGGGTAATCCATAATAAAAATTCAAACTTCCAATGTTTTAAGTAAAGTCAATGAATTTTGTAGTAATAAAAGTACAGGGCTTTTCTACTAGCTGAGAGCTAACAGCTTCAGAAATGGTTCTAGGTTACATAAAGATAGGAATACTTTTCTATTATTCTAGAGGAAGTCCACACAGCAGGTACCCTATTTAACATTCATTGCCCACACTTAATAAACATTTCTCATGTGTTAGGCACACAGGACACAGAGACAACTGAGGCATAGTCTCTATTTCAAAGAACCAATAGATTACCTATTGCAATTCAAGTTAGGTAAGCTTTCTGTTGGTACCACCTGGTATTAGAAATATTTCTCCTTCAAATACTGCATCCCTTGTTTCATGAACACATGTTGTTTGTCTTCCCAGTGTAGGGAAAATATTTGTGTTTCCAGTTGAAAACTATGTAACTAGATTCTAGAGGAAACTCCTCCAGGTTATCAGATTCTGATTCTGTGGCAAGTTATTTTATAATTCTGTGAATTGTAGGTAACTGACAGTAATATAAAATAATTCTTGTCTATGATTTTGTCCTGTCTGGTAGAGATTCAACTGACTTCTTTCCCCACTCTTAGAAAAAAAGTTTTGCTTCCATTTGCACATTCGTTTCAATCTTTTTTTGAACATGTCATAACATGTTCATTGACTACTGCATAGAATAAATCCTTAACATGTGTTCTTTTATGTATATATTAGACTTATAATTTTTTAAATCATCTTGTATCTTCCTCTTCAGGGATCCACCCTGTCTTCATTCTATGTGTTTTGGTGGGACAGGAGGATTAACACAACCTTCCAATACACAGAGTTGGCAAATGACCCAAACTTGGTCAGAGAACTCCATTATCCCTGACCATAGTGATTGCTTTAGGGATGGGCACATGCTCAAAACTGAGTTCTCCCCGAACATCTCTGCTGGGAATTATGGGAATAATGTTCTTGCTTCCTTTGCAGTCTTAGGTTGTGAGAAAAATGTCTACATTTTTCTCATATTCATCATTGCCCCAACTGCATGAAGGAAGCTATCCAGTATAGGAGGGAAAGAAGCCAACTTATAAAGAAAAGCAGAAAAAAAAAAAGAGAGATGAAAAAAGATAACCCCAAAACCACGGTTTGTGCCTTGGATCCACCTATTCCTAAAGTTTTTAGTTAGATGGCAAGGAGCCGGGGGAGGAGGAGCAATCTTATTTTTCTTAAACTAGTTTGGCTAGGTTCTGTCACTTGGATTTAAAAGCTTCTCAAAAACAAGTCTGACTTCTGACTTTTCCTGATTTTCCCCTCTTCTCCAATAGCAATCTGTCTACTTCAGAAAATGTCTGTGAGCAGCTAAACTTATTTGAGCAGCTAAGATCACTTTAAGATCACAGAGATAAGTGAGATAAAGAAGTAACGCACTATTCATTTATATTAAGACAGGTTTAAAGCAGAACGCAATCTTCTCTGGGGTTTCTTGTTACCACACACCTTTCAGGGCTGCAATAATTTCCTCTGGCAATTGACCCCTGAGTTTATAGTTCTTTTCTATCATCCCAGACAAACTATTACATCTTTAAGCACTGTCCACCCCTTTCTCCAGCCTAGCAATATGAGGTGTGTGTGTGCATTAATCTGAGTTCTCTAAAGAAGCAGAACCCATAGGATATATACAGGCCTTTGATGTCAAACTGGAACTTACACCGTCAGTTCTTTTAGATCTCTAGCTTGCCAACTGCAAATCCTGGACTTAGCCTCCATGATCCCATGACCCCATTTCTTATGGTAAATCAATCTCTCTTTCTTTAAGAGATTTTTTTCTCCTCTTGCATAGTCTTGCCTCCTTTGTCATAGATTAATTGATCTATATGTATATGTAGACTTATGTCATAAATTTATGTATATTATATATAGGTTATATAGGTTTATATATATAGAAAGAGACAGAGAAAGAGTTTCAAATGTAAACCTCATCCAGAAATGCTTGCATACATTTAGAAATAATGTTTAACTTCATGATAAAAACTCTCAACAAAATGTGTTTAGAGGAAACATACCACAACAAAATGAAGGCCATATATGAAAACTCACAGCTAACATCATACTCAGTTGTGAAAAAGTAAAAAGCTTTTCTTCTAAAATCAGGAACAAGACAAAAGTGCCCACTCTTGCCACCTTTATTTAACATAGAGCTAGAAGTCCTACCTGTAGCAACCAGACAAGAAAAAGAACTAAGAGGCATCCAAATTAGTGAGAAAGAGGTAAAACTGTCACTAATTTGCAGATGACATGATATTACATATAACAATTCTAAAGACTCCAAAATTACTAGAACTAATAAATGAATTCTGTAAAGTTGCAGAATACAAAATAAATATATAGAAATATATCGTGTTTCTATACACTAATAATGAGGTAGCAGAGAAACTATGAAACAATCCCTTTTACAATTGCATTAAAAAGAATAAAATACCTAATAGTTAATTTAACACAAGGAGGTGAAAGACCTGTACTCTGAAAATTGGAAGACAATGATAAAAGAAATTCAAAATGACAAAAATGGAAAAAAAAATACTTGTGAATTGGAAGAATCAATATTGTTAAAATGTCCATAATACCCAAAGCAAGCTACAGATTCAATGCAATCTCTATCAAAATACCAGTAGTATTTTTCACAGAACTATAACAAATAATCCTAAAATTTGTATGGAACCACAAAAGACCTCAAATAGCCAAAGTAATCTTGAGAAAGAAAAATAAAGCTTGGAGGTATCACAATCCCAATTTCAAGATATACTAAAAAGCTATAGTAATCCAAACAGTATGGTACTGGCACAAAAATAGACTTGTATATCAATGGAATAGAATAGAGAGCCCAGAAATAAACCCATACTTAGGCAGTCAATCTATGACAAGGAGGCAAGAATATGCAAGAGAGAAAAACAATCTCTTCAGTAAATGGTGATGGGAAAACTGAATAGACAAATGCAAAAGAATGAAATTGGACCACTTTCTTACATCATACACAAAAATAAACTCAAAATGGATTAAAGACCTAAAGGTAAGACCTGAAACCATAAAATTTGTAGAAAAAACATAAGGAGTAGCATCTTTGACACTGGCCTTAGTGACATTTTTCTACATATGTCTTCTCAGGTAAGGGGGAGAGAAAAGCAAAAATAAACTATTGGGACTACACCAAAATAAAAGCTTTTGCCTACCAATGAAAATTATCAACAAAATAAAAAGGTAACCTATAAATTTGCAAATAGTATATTTGATAATTAAAAGCTAAGATCCAAAATATATAAAGAACTCTTACAATTCAACACCAAAAAAAAAAGTTATCTGATTAAAAATGGGCAGAGGAACTGAATAGACATTTTTCCAAAAAAGACATACAGATGGCCAACAGACATATGAAAATATTCTCAATATCACTAATCATCAGGGAGATGCAAATTAAAACCACAATGAGATATTACCTTGTTTGTACCTGTCAGAATGGCTAGCATCAAAAACACAAAACATAAGTATTGCCAAGGATGTGGAGAGAAAGGAAAACTTGTGCACTGTTATAGGAATGTAAATTGGTGCAGCCATTGTGGAAAATAATATGGAGGTTTCTCAAAACAAGTAACTCCACTACCATTTACCCAAAGGAAATGAAAACACTAATTCCAAAAGATCTATGTACCCTTATGTTTATTACAGTATTATTTACAACAGCCAAGATATGGAAGCCACTTAAGTACCTATCAATAGATGAATGGATAAATGGCATATATAAATACAATGAAATATCATCTACCCATAAAAAAGAATAAAATCTTTCCATTCATGACAACGAGGATGGATCAAAGGGTATTATGCTAAATGAAATAAGTCAAACAGAGAAAGACAAATACCATATGATTTCATTTATATGGAGACTCTAAAAAATAAAACCAATGAGCAAACGAACAAACCAAATACAGACTTATAAATACATACAGAAAACAAACCGATGGTTACCAGAGGGTTTCCAGTGGGGGGTATAGGCAAAATAAGTGAAGGGGATTAAGAATTACAAACTCTCAATTATAAAATAAATAAGTCACAGGGATGAAAAGTATAACATAGGAAATATAGTCAATAATATTATAATGATTCTGAGTGGTTCCAGATGGTAACTACACTAAAAAAAGAAAGAGGAGGAAGCAGTGGACGAGGAGAAATATTTAACCAATATCTTGGCACCCTGTAGCCCAGTCAAGTTGACACAGAAAATTAACCATCACAGGGCTGCCTGAGTGGTTCAGTTGGTTAAGCAACCAACTCTTGATTTCAGCTCAGGTCATGATCTCACAGTTTGTGAGATCAAACCCCACATCATGCTCTGCACTGACATAATGGACCCTGCTTGGGATTCTCTCTCTCCCTCTCTCTTTGTCCCTCCCCTGCTCACACTTGCTCAAAATAAATAAATGAACTTTAAGAAAAAAAAAAATTAACGATCACAGTGCCCTGTTCACATGCTCCTATAGCACACTACAGAATGGAATTGAGACCAAGAAAAGTGAGCCAACAATGAGTGTCTCTTCCAATCAGTACATATTTTAAATATTAAATAGAAGAGAAGCCATACGCTATGTGGGGGAAGAGTGGGAAAACCTCCTGAGGTAGCCAACAATTAGCTTCTCTTGTGTTGCCTGTGAACAGTTCCCCTGTGTCAATTTCCATTCCCAGTTTAGCAAAACGAAAGCCCCATAGATAAGCAGCCTCACCTCCTTAGAATGCAATTTAGTGATCCGTTATTATTATTCAAGCTTTGTTCTGTGGTATCTCACTTACCCCACTTCAAGATGCTTATCAAAATAGTCCTTCAATCACATTCACACTCCCGAGTTTTAAAAACACAACTTGCTCCATTCTGTACATGTTCAGTAATGTTTAACACCCTGCACAGCTACCTACCTCTTCAGTCCAGCTCTGGCTCTCTGTGTTCCTACAGACATTCCTCTCACACTATGTTGTAATTGCCCACCTTACATCTCTATATCCTGATAGACTGGAAACTCATGAGAACTAGCACCACTAGTGTATGGCATAGCCTGGCCAGGATCAGGTGTTCAGTAAGAATTTGTCCAAAGGGTATGAATGTGTTACTTCTAGATTTTAAGCTCCCTAAAGGCAAGGATCTTATCTACCTCACCTCTTTCACTGTAGATTTGTCAGAGCAGTGCCTGACACACAGAAATGTGTGTGTGTGTGTGTGTGTGTGTGTGTGTGTGTGTGTGTGTGTTATTATTCCTCTTGACTTTCCCACAGGAAATCTCTAACAAAGCACCCTCCTGACTGTGGGCACTTACCTTATTACTTGGGTTTTATAAACTGAATGGCCCACTCCCATTGGCACAACCATTCATTATTCAACAAATACAGTTTCCTTATTTTCAAATAGACTAATAACTATTTCCTGATACATTAATGCTCATAGGTTACAATTTCTAAAGTCATTTCTTTTCTCTTTTTGTTTTTCTTGTTCATCACTTTGACCATATCCTCTAATGAACTGTAGCCTTACATTGATTTCCTATTACACTTTGAGCCAAAACACAAATTTCCGAGTATTTCTTTCAAAGGCTCCTCCCAGCTGGACCCACCCATTCTAAACTGTTTTCATCTCCTACTCTAACCTAGCCTTCACCTTCCAGACCAACTAAATTTATTGTCATGTGGCTCCTTCCACTGGTTCTTCCTCTGCTGGCCGTGAGCCTTTGCTCAATTTTTTCCATATCTATGGAACAACAACCAAACCGCAAGTTTCTCCTCTTTAAATCACAGCTCAAGGACCAACTGCTCCAAGAAGCTTTTTCCCCACCCATCTCCCAATCCATCAGATCATCACTGACCCTGACTTCTACCACAATATAACCTTGAAATGGTTGAATTTATAAGTATGGCGTGGCTGTAATCCAACTTCTGGCTTACGTCAATACTAATGGCCTAATCTCACTATTAATCAATGTTAGATTTAGACAGAACCAAAAGAAATGTTTAATAGTCATTAAATCAGCACTGTAAAATTTACCATTTTGGGGTCAATACAGTTAGGTGTACTTCATTTGAGTTTAATGAATTTATTCCTGCCTTGTTGCACAGGAATTTGAGATTCCAATAACACATGGTATACAATGACAATTAAAAGCAATATCAAGATCAGGGAAAATGTGGATAGAATAAAATATCAAAATTATGGAGAGAACTGAAATGTAAATAATCAGGCCATGGACTCCTTCATGGTTATTAAGGTTGAGCTGCTCATTTAGCTCTGATCTTCGCACTGAGATGATTAATCATTAAGCCCTATTTTTTTTACTGAATATTTGAAATTAATCCATCTTCTTTGAGTGATGTGAAAATAATCAGGTCACTAGTACTTTTCAGGGTTGATAACTGTAGCATAAATTAGCGTCTCTAAAAATGTTTTGCATGAAACATAGTCCCAAATGACATGGCATACAAAAGGGGTCCTGTGTTCAGTTTGGGAAGCTTTGAGCAATTCTGCAAAAAAAAAAATAATAATAATCCTATTTTATTTTGTTAAAATCCAGTACTTCCCAAATGAATTAGAACCCAGTTTCCCGAACTTTTCCTCACATAATACCTTTTCCCACACAACACCCTGCAGAAATAGTTTCCGGTGGCTCACTTGGAAAAAGCTGGTATAGGACAACATCAGAGAAATCAGAACCACAACATCCTAAGATGCTTCAGCTGTATTTGTAATGTTTAGGTTCTTAAGCTGGGTGGTGGCTGTACAGGTATTCATTATATAATTGTACATTCTTTTTGATGTGCTTGATAGACTTCCTAATTGCAAAAACATAAAAAAAAAATTCCCCTCATGAAACTCTAGGTTCCAGCAGCTTCCCCAAGGCAGTGCAGAGCAAAAGGGCACTAAGTTCACCTGTGGATTGGTCTTCACTGCATGCCTCCATCGTTATTTGGAACAATAAATCAACAGTAATAATACCAACAGATACTTAGTGAGTACTAACTATGTGCCGATCATTCTTTCAGGGCTTTATTCCTATTAATTCATTTAATCCTTATGACACCCCTCTGCATCAGTGCTATTTTCACATTTTACACACGAGGAAATTGAACCATAAAGTGGTTGCTGTAGGGAAGGGGCAGAGCCGGGATGCAAGTCATAGCAGCCTGGCTCCTGAATCCACACATTTTACCAGTGCCCTTATACTCTACAAATCCTATTTTATCCAGGGTGGTTAAGGGAGACTTCCCCCATCCGGAGACACTTGAGCAAAGGCCTGAAGGAAAGAATGGAGAGAGAAGTGTGTGGGTGTCTGGAGGAACAGCATTCCAGGCAGAGGGAACGCCAATTGTCTATGAGGCAGGTATGTTTGGTGAGTTTGAACAACTCTATAACAATATACGACACCACACAATCAGAGACCTACCGACCTCCCCAAACATGTTCATTTATCCATTATGTTTAGTTTCCTCAACATGCCCTTTAATCTCTCACCTCTACAATTTTTCTCCTCTAGAACTACTCCTTCTCTCCTAGTCCCCATGCCCCTACCTGTATCAAGCTAACATCTTAGGGTCTTGCCTTATGTTACAACTTCTATTACAACTTCTTCAGCTTCCCCACAATTGGACTGTTTCCTGTATATCTCATACCTCAGTGTTTTTCCTAGCTAACATTTATTAGGTACTCCCCATGAGCCAGGGTTATGCTAAGAACTTGGCTGACATTATATCACATAAATCTTGTAACAACCCAAATGAAATGGGTTTTCTTAGAGTCCCCATTTTATGGATGAGGAACCTGAAGCTTACAAAGATGAAGCAATGCACCCAAGGTTACACAGTGGGAACACGGATCCAGATAATGCCAAAACCTTTGCTCTAAGCATTCTGCTATAATGCCTATCTAGCACTTATCACACTGCAGGTTCATATAGCTGTCACCACCAAGCTCCTTGAGGCAAAGATTATATCATGTTCTTTAGTGTGTGGAAGGGTTTTTACTACATAATAAGTTAAATACATATGTGTTGACTACATAAGTAGAATACAACAGCTCTCTTCATAAGTAGTGCATTCTTGACTTCAGAAGCACAGAGTCTAGGTCAGCATACTGGAATCTGAGACTTAATTCTGATGTTTAGCAGAGGCACCACCAGGCATTCTTTCTTTGGTCAAACCGTACCATGTATATTTCAAATTCTGCATTTTTGCCCACATTTTTGTCCACTCTATGGATATCCTGACCACCTTCCCCTGTTTCTCAGGGTTTAGCAGAGGTGCCAACTTTTCCATCCATCAAGCCTACTCTGACCAAGTTGAGCCTTGGTCAGAGTCTCAGTTTGTGACAGTCCATGACAATGTCTCCAACAATCCAGAACTTTGCCAACATACTACCTTCTGGAACATTCTATAGATGACTTCTTTACTCCTCACTCTGAGCTGTTCTCTGCATCCTTCTGATTTCTGTACTTAATTTATACCATACATATTTTTACTTCTGGTACATCACATCATAAAAGATTCTTCCTTTGTTCTGCTTCCCCAGTTAAACAACATGGTGAGCAACAATGAATGCTTTAAGAAACCTTAAATGGCATTTAGAAGGCTTGTTTATTAAAATGAATTCTATTTTAACCAAAAATTGCTTAATTCAAGGGTTTTTAAAGCTTTACTTAAAAGGCACTGATGTATAAGAAGTCTTTTAAAATATTTTGAAGCATGAATAAACATTATATAATATTTAAATTATTATATTCTTTTAATTAAAATTTTATAACAGGTCTTACTCTGGGTCATTTTCTTGCTTCTATTCTGAGCACTGTACAGGATCAGTATCTAAGGAAGAACAGACTCTGACATACATATG
This sequence comes from Panthera uncia, assembly GCF_023721935.1. NCBI lineage: Eukaryota > Metazoa > Chordata > Mammalia > Carnivora > Felidae > Panthera > Panthera uncia. Next base: position 59,489,671 of record NC_064809.1, on the reverse strand, counting down.
TGATTGTAATTTCTTCAAAATAACAACTAAATAAAAGTTACCAGAGTCAATCATTCAACACAGACACATAGAGTTTTAAAGAAATCATACCACTGATCTGGTAGAAGATTTTTGAGAAATGGTGCTTTCATAATTATAGACCTATTTCATTAGCAGAGATTCTCTTTATTTGTAACAATGTTTGCTAAGATTGCTTGAGCATTTTTCACAAACCAGGCACTTTAAGTTTCTTATATGCATTATTTTACTTAATCCTTCAAAATCCCTACAGGTCAGTAGGGTTTTTATCCCATTTTGCAGATGAGGACCACTAGACTCATTTGCCCAAGCAACATGTAGACCTAGAAAGGTCATAGTCAGAATTGGAGGACCATTTGAGTCCAAATCCTCTGTTTTTAATAAAATGTGGATTCATTCATAAGTTGAGACATCCTTTGGGAACGTAAAAAGTAGAAAAGTTGGCCACATGGTTTTTACAAATGATAAACAGGGAAGGGAAGGGAAGGGAAGGGAAGGGAAGGGAAGGGAAGGGAAGGGAAGGGAAGGGAAAGATGAGTAGGGAAATGAAGAGGAGGGGAGGGGAGGAGAGGGAAGGGAAAGGGAAGGGAAAGATCTCAGACGCATAAGGTAAGTTTTTGAAATATCTTACATTGATTTGATATATACGGTCTATTTTTCTTCCGAAAAAAGTTAACATTTCCCATTCATTGCAAAGTACTTTTATGAGATAAAATTCTTATTTATGCCATATTTAAACTTTATTATTTATCAAGTACCACAGATTTTCTCATGTTAAAATACACCTTTTTGAATCTCAAAATATACTATTTTTGGTCCCTGAGGATTATCTGATTATACACTTTATGAAGTTTCTTATTACAAGATGACAAGCTGGCAAATAAAACAATGAATTTGCCAATTTAAAAAATTTAGCCCTGATATATCAAAAAATCATTACTTTTATAAAACTCTGGTGTCTTTTAATTATTAAATATTGACATTTAATAAACCTAGCCAACAGAATTTCTTACTGTGAATTATGCCATGTTAATATAAAATTTCCAGATTAAAAAAATTTTTTTTTCCAATTTAAGCCACATAAAAGAAAGCTGGAAGGGATTTAAAGAGCTCACAAGGTTGATCCTCCAACCACTTGCAGTCAAGACTAGTATATAGAGACATACTTTCAGGTTATTTACTAGAATAATTTCAGCCATATTCCTAGATTGTGCTGTGATTATTTGACATAAAACAAAATGTAATTGGCATAATCTTAATTTCTGTTGACAGCTTGGAAGTTACCACTAGGTGGCAGCACAGGAGATAGCCAGGCCTTGAACTGAACTTTGATTGGCATGACTCAAGGGTAAACCAAGCCAGAGAAAGGTAGGGAAGGGGATTAAATAAGTCTCTCCTTCTGTTATAAATTTCAGATAGTGTGGCTTTGCTGGCTACTCCCTTTATGGGTTAGAGAATGCAAGAACAAGAATTTTCTTTTAATTAAGGAAAATAGACACCCATAAGCTTATTCCCTTTAGTTTTTTCCTTCATATGCATGTTTTTGCATAGTTGTAGTAAAAAATTTTTTATTTAGCTAATCCATTTTCCACACTGTAGTCAGACCCATATCTCAAAATGTAAACGGAAGGGCGCCTGGATGGCTCAGTCGGTTGAGGGTCTGACTTTGGCTCAGGTCATGATCTCCCAGTTTGTGGGTTCGAGTGCTGCGCCAGGCTCTGTGCTGACAGCTCAGAGCCTGGAGCCTGCTTCGGATTCTGTGTCTCCCTCTCTCTCTGCCCCTCCCACACCTGTGCTCTATCTCTCTCTCTCAAAAATAAATAAATATAAAAAAAAATTTTTTTTAATGTAAACAGAATCATTCTATATCCTATATCCCGGTTTTAAAATTTTCAATGGCTTCTCCTTGCTCCTTCCAAATGGCCCTGTATGGACCATCAGGCCTTTACCCCTCCAAAGTCCTCTCCCCCAAAGCTGCAGCACCAAGTACAGTGAAAAGCACTCAATTTATATTATTTTACAAAATAAAAAAATTTATTATACAAAATTTGTATATTTACAAATACAACTTACAAAATTGTTTAAATTGTGGTAAAAAAAACCCACATAATATGAAATTTACCATTTTAACCATTTAAAAAAATTTTTTTTAATCTTTATTTATTTTTGAGAGAGAGAGAGAGAGAGAAGAACACAGAGAGAGAGGCACAGAATCCGAACCAGGGTCCAGGCTCTGAACTGTCAGCACAGACCCTGATGTGGGGCTCAAACCCATCAACCATGAGTTCATGACCTGAGCTGAAGTCAGATGCTCAACCGACTGAGCCACTCAGGCACCCCATCCATTTTAACCATTTTTAAGTGTATAGTTGAGTAGTGTTAAGTATACTTACAACATTGTGCAGTAGACATACAGAACTTTGTCATCTTGCAAAATTGAAACTCTATACTACTTAAGCAACTCGTCATTTCTCCCCCAGTCCCTAACAACCACCATTTTACTTTCTGTTTCTATGAATTTGATTACTTGAAATACCTCATATAAATAGAATCATATAGTATTTGCCTTTTTGTGACTGGCTTATTTCACTTTACATAACGTCCTCATAGCCCATCCAGGTTGTAGCAAGTGACAGGATTTTCTTCCTTTTTAAAGCCGAGTAATATTCCATTGCATATGGGTGTGTGTGTGTGTGTGTGTGTGTGTGTGCGTGTATATATATATGCACACATACACATATAGATATATGTGACATTCTCTTTATGCATTCATCAGTTGATGAACATTTAGGTTGTTTCCATTCCTGGTTATTGTAAATAATGCTGCAACAAATATGGGGGGTGCAAAGATTCTGCTTTCAGTTCTTTTGTATATACACCTAGAAGTGGGATTGTTGGGTCACATGGTGGTTCTATTTTTAATTTTTTGAGGAAGCACCATACTGTTTTTTTCATAGCACATGCATCATTTTACATTCCCATCAACAGTGTACAAGGTTTCCAATTTCTTTACATCCTCATCAATGGAGTTTATTTCCCTTTTTTGGGGGTGTGTGTGTATTTTTTGTTTTTTTTTTATGCAGCTATCCTAATGCATGTAAGGTGACCTCTCATTATGGTTGTGATTTGCATTTTCCTGATGATTAGTGCTGAAAATGTGTTTGTTGTTCATGTGTGTATCATCTTTGGAGAAACATCTATTCAAATCCTTTGCTCACTTTTTAAAATTTATTTATTTAATTAATTTTTTAATTTACCTCCAAGTTAGCATATGGTGCAACAATGACTTCAGGAGTAGATTCCTTAATGCCTCTTACCCATTTAGCCCATTTCCCCCTGCCATAATCCCTCCAGCAACTCTCTGTTTGTTCTCTATATTTATGAGTCTCTTATGTTTTGTCCCCCTCCCTGTTTTTATATTATTTTTGCTTCCATTTCCTTATATTCATCTGTTTTGTCTCTTAAAGTCCTCATATGAGTGAAGTCATGATATTTGTCTTTCGCTAATTTCACTTAGCATAATACCCTCTAGTTCCATCCACATAATTGCAAATGGCAAGATTTCATTGTTTTTGATTGCCAAGTAATACTCCATTGTGTGTGTGTGTATGTGTATATATATATATATGTATGTATATATATATATATACACATATATATATATATATATATATATATATATATACATATATATATATATACACCACATCTTCTTTATCCATTCATCCATCAATGGACATTTGGGCTCTTTCCATACTTTGGCTATTGTCGATAGTGCTGCTATAAACATGGGGGTGCATGTGCCCCTTCGAAACAGCACACCTGTATGCCATGGATAAACGCCTAGTAGTGCAATTGCTGGGTCGCTGGGTCATAGGGTAGTTCTATTTTTGGTTTTTTGAGAAACCTCCATACTGTTTTCCACAATGGCTGCACCAGCTTACATTCCCACCAGCAATGCAAAAAAGATCCTCTTTCTCCACATCCTCACCAACATCTGTTGTTGCCTGAGTTGTTCATGTTAGCCATTCTGACAGGTGTGAGGTGGTATCTCCTTGTGGTTTTGATTTGTATTTCCCTGATGATGAGTGATGTTGAGCATTTTTTCATGTGTTGGTTGGCTATCTGGATGTCTTCTTTGGAGAAGTGTCTATTCATGTCTTTTGCCCATTTCTTCACTGGATTATTTGTTTTTTGGGTGTTGAGTTTGATAAGTTCTTTGTAGATTTTGGATACTAACCCTTTATCTGATATGTCGTTTGCAAATATTTTCTCTCATTCCATCAGTTGCCTTTTAGTTTTGCTGATTGTTTCCTTCGCTGTGCAGAAGATTTTTATTTTGATGAGGTCCCAATAGTTCATTTTTGCTTTGGTTTCCTTTGCCTCTAGAGACATGTTGAGCAAGAAGTTGCTGCGACTGAGGTCAAAGAGGTTTTTGCCTGCTTTCTCCCTCGAGGATCTTGATGGCTTCTTGTCTTACATTTAGGTATTTCATCCACTTTGAGTTTATTTTGTGTATGGTGTAAGAAAGTGGTCCAGGTTCATCCTTCTGCATGTCACTGTCCAGTTTTCCCAGCACTACTTGGTGAAGAGACTTGCTTTATTCCATTGGATATTCTTTCCTTCTTTGCCAAAGATTAGTTGGCCACACTTTTGTGGGTCCATTTCTGGGTTCTCTATTCTGTTCCATCGATCTGAGTGTCTGTTTTTGTGCCAGTACCATACTGTCTTGTTGATTAGAGCTTGTAATACACCTTGAAGTCCGGGATTGTGATGCCTCCTGCTTTGGTTTTTGTTTTCAAGACTGCTTTGGCTATTCAGGGTCTTTTCTGGTTCCATACAAATTTTAGGATGGTTTGTTCTAGCTCTGTGAAGAACGCAGGTGTTATTTTGATAGGGATTGCACTGAATATGTAGATTGCTTTGGGTAGTACCGACATTTTAATAATATTTGTTCTTCTAATCCAGGAGCATGGGATATTTTTCCATTTTTTTGTGTCTTCTTCAATTTCTTTTGTAAGCTTTCTACAGTTCTCAGTGTATATATTTTTCACCTCTTTGCTTAGATTTATTCCTAGGTATTTTATGCTTTTTGGTGCAATTGTAAATGGGATTGATTCCTTGATTTCTCTGTCACTTCATTGTTGGTACATAGGAATGCAACTGATTTCTGTGCATTGATTTTATATCCTGCAACTTTTTGAATTCATGAACCAGTTCTAGCAGTTTTTTGGTGGAATCTTTTGGGTTTTCCATATAAAGTATCATGTCATCTGTGAAGAGTGAAAGTTTGACCTCCTCCTGGCCAATTTGGATGCCTTTTATTTCTTTGTGTTGTCTGATTGCAGAGGCTAAGACTTCCAATACTATGTTGAATAACAGTGGTGAGAGTGGACAGCTCTGTCTTGTTCCTGACCTTAGGGGGAAAGCTCTCAGTTTTTCCCCATTGAGGATGATATTAGTGTTGGGTCTTTCATATATGACTTTTATGATCTTGATGTATGGTTCTACTATCCCTACTTTCTTAAGGGTTTTTATCAAGAAAGGATGCTGTATTTTGTCAAATGCTTTCTCTGCGTCTATTGAGAGTATCATGTGGTTCTTGTCCTTTCTTTTATTGATGTGATGTATCTATCACATTGATTGTTTTGTGGATATTGAACCATCCCTGTATCCCAGGTAAAAATCCCACGTGGTCATGGTGAATAACTCTTTTAATGTATTGTTGGATCCGGTTGGCTAGTATCTTGTTGAGAATTTTTGCATCCATGTTCATCAGGGAAATTGGTCTGTAATTCTCCTTTTTAATGGGGTTTTTGTCTGGTTTTGGAATCAAGGTAATGCTGGCTTCATAGAATGCATTTGGAAGTTTTCCTTCCATTTCTATTTTTTGGAACAGCTTCAAAAGAATAGGTGTTAACTCTTCTTTAAATGTTTGGTAGAATTCCCCTGAAAAGCCATCCCTTTGCCCACTTTTTAATCAGATTGTTTCTCCATTGTTATTGTTGAGTTTATTGGAGTTCTTAGTATTTTCTAGATATTAATTCTTTATCAGATACATGATTTGCAAGTATTTTTTCCATTCCATAAATTGCCTTTTCACTCTGTTGTGTACTTTGTGCACAGAATTATAATTTTTCTTTATAAAAGGAAGATACATGGTCTTCACAATTATCATTCTTTATGGCAGCCACATCATCCCAGTAAGTGGAATCATAATTTACTTAACCACTCTTCCATTATGGGACATTATTTCCTATTCTAAATAATGCCATAAAAATAGTATTAGTGATTATTTCCTTGGAATTTATGATTCCAGAAGTAACATTACTGGATCAATTAATATGAACATTTTATTGTTTCTTATTGCTTATGGTCTTGTTACTTATTGCTAAATTTCTTTCTTATGTAACTTCGTTCTTTCTTAATTTATAAGACCAATATACTATTTACTGTTTATTGCACAGTTGCTACATGCCAAGCGCTCAGCTAGCTTATTTGCATATAATATTAGTACCTGTATCAATGCTACAAGGTAGGAATTATTTATCACCATTTCATAGATAATAATACAGATTCAAGAATGTGTTAGTTACCCACAATTGCACAGCTTATAAAGTGACAGAATTATCATTTGATGTTGATCTGCCTTACATTGATTGCCTATGCTTGAGAATATACCACTTTGATCTTTCCTTCACATCATCTTTAAGAATTATAATGTTTGCTGAGGCACCCAGGTGGCTCAGTCTGTTAAGCCTCTGACTTTGGCTCAGGTCATGATCTCACGGTTTGTGAATTCAAGCCCCTCATTGGGCTCTGTGCTGACAGCTCAGAGCCTGGAGCCTGCTTCAGATTGTGTGTCTCCCTCCCTCTCTCTCTCTCTCTCTCTCAAAAATAAATAAATATTAAAAGAAGTCAAAAAAAAGAATTATAATGTTTGCTAATAGATGGAGAAAGGGTAATTATTAAAATACACATCTTTGATTACATGCATGAGTGAGCATTTTTCCACGTTTCGTGTACACTGTCCCTTACTATTTCCCTCCCACAGACTGAATGGATACTTTTTCCTGCACAATAGCACGTAAACTTTTTATAACAAATGCTATTATACAACTTTTACCCTGCCTTGAATTGTATGATTTTCTCTTCAGTGAGTTAACTGTTTATATCCTCAGCTCCATTTTTTATATCTTATCAAACTAAATTTTTCCACAATAAAGATATTAACTTTGTCATTCATATTTTTTCAACGTGTTCTTTGTCAATCTATTTTCCTTTTTATTAGTATTTTTTCTATTTATATCATATACTGCTTAATTTTTATATATTTGTTTTTAAAATGTTCATTTTTGGATTCTTCTATTGTTTCTAAGCATAGAAATTTATTCCATCTCCATATATAAATACCTGATATTTACTTCTACTTTGTTGTTTTGCTTTTTCCATGATTAAATTTTAATGTTTAAATCTTATTCCCTCTGAAATTTATTTTGAAGCACAGTGAGGATATAAATTCATTACGTTCTCAAAATTGTAAAGTAGATAGTCCCAATACCATTTATTGAATAATCTTTCCTCACTGTTCTGTAATGTCTCAATTATATATTAAAATCATTTATATGAGCTAATTTTTAATTACAAGTTTATTGAAATATAATTCACACTAAAGTATACAACTCAGGTTCTGTATATTCAGAATTGCTCAACAAATGTCACAAATTAATTCCAGAACATTTTCATCACCCCAAAAAGAAACCACCCACTGTCAGCAGTCACTCCCCATTCTCCCTTCCCCTAGTCTCTGTCAACCCGTAATCTACTTTCTGTTTACATGAATTTGCCTATTTTGTACATTTCATGTAAATGGAACCACACAAAACATGGCCTTTTATGACTGATTTATTTCACTTGCTTTCAATGTTCATCCATGTTGTTGCAATGTATCAAAACTTCATTCTATTTTATAGCCAAGTAATATTCTAAGATATGTATATACTACATTTTGTTTATCCATTTATTAGATGATGGACATTAGCTATTCCCACTTTCTGGCTATCATAAATAATACAACTACAAAATTTGTGTACAACTTTCTGTGTGTGTGTGTGTGTGTGTGTGTGTGTGTGTGTGTGTGTGTTTTCCCCTTGGGTATATACCTAGGAGTAGAACGCCTGAGTCATATGGTTTAACATTTTAAGGAACTGCCAAACTGTATACAAAGCAACTGTATCATTTTACATTCCCACCAGCAATGTATAAGAGTTCCAATTACTCCATATCCTCATCAATACTTGTTATTGTCTGTTTTTTATTACAGCCATGCAGGTGGTTGTATTTCATTGTAGTTTTGATTTATATTTCTATAATGACTAATGATGTTGAACACTTTTTCATGTGTTTATTGGCCATTTGCCTATCTTCACTGGAGAAAGGACTCTGCAAACCTTCTACTCATTTTTTAAATAGACTTTGTCTTTTTGTATTTGAGTCAAAAAATTTATTTATATGTTCTGACTACAAGTACTTTATTTTCTCCCAATATGTGGGTTTTTTCACCTTCTTCATGATGTTCTTTGAAGCACAAAAGTGTTTTGTTTTTTTTAATGAAGGCCAATTTATTTTTTTCTTTAGTTTCTTGTGCTTTTAGTGTCATTTCTAAAAAACTACTGTCTAATCCATGGTGACAAAGATTATGCCTATGTTTTCTTTTCAGAGTTCTATAGTTCTTTCATTTAGGTCTAAGTTCCACTTTTAGTTAATTTGTGTATATGATGTGAGGTATGGATCTAACTTTATTCCTTTGCATGTTGATACCCAGTTGTCTTAGCACCACTGGCTAAAAAGACTATTTGTTTCCTATTGAACTGCCTTTTATGAATTTCTGTGACAATTATTTGTTCCAGTTATTTCCATGTTCTTGAATATCCACAATGTCTTAATTATATTTGCTTTAAAATCTGATTTTTTTTTAATTTTTTTTTTTAACGTTTATTTATTTTTGAGACAGAGAGAGACAGAGCATGAACGGGGGAGGGTCAGAGAGAGAGGGAGACACAGAATCTGAAACAGGCTCCAGGCTCTGAGCAGTCAGCACAGAGCCGACGCGGGGCTCGAACTCACATACCGCGAGATCGTGACCTGAGCCGAAGTCGGACGCTTAACCGACTGAGCCACCCAGGCGCCCCAAAATCTGATTTTTTTAATGCTTATTTATTTTTGAGAAAGCTCAAGTGGGGAGGGGCAGAGAGTGAGGGAGAGACAAAATCTGAAGCAGGCTCCAGGCTCTGAGCTGTCAGCACAGAGCCAAACATCAGGATTGAACCCACCAACTGTGATATCGTGACCTGAGTCGAAGTCGGGCACTTAACCAACTGAGGCACCCAGGTGCCCCTAAAATCTGTTTTACACCTGAAAGAGCTACCCTTCCCTTATTAGCCACCTGGCTAATCACCTGCCCTCCTTCCCACCCACACACTCAGAATATTCTTTTTGATTTTCATCCACTTATTATTCTAAATCAGTTTACAAACTTGCTTTTCCAGACAACAAATTCAAAGTTTATTGGTCATTGCTTGCATTTCTACTTAGTGACAATTTCCTTCCTCTTTGAATTGCTGTTGTTAATGATTTATGTTTTTCTTAATCCATTGTTCTACTTGAACAGGTATTACCTCCATTTTAAAAAGTAAATATTTTAAAATACTTATACAACACAATTCAACCAACTAGACAGTAGCAAAGACATTTGAATATCTTAATTGCTGTAAAGTGTATTTCTGAGACTGTTTCCACTTAAGTCTTACTGCTTTTGATCTAGCAATCTGGACTTTTAAGAAAAAAATGAAATGTATGTCAGTCAATCTAACTGTATTTTTTTTCTCCATACTGGTTTATTGTTGTGTATCACTGCATAGATTTACAATGTGATACTCTGACCTGTCAAAGCAGCTATAACTTAGATAAAGCCACGGGCTATTAGCTTTGCCCAAGTATTGTTTCAGTTTTAACTTAGATGAAACATTCCCAAGGAATGGATAGGATGATACCCTAAAGTGATAGGAAGACATAAGTAGCTTAGGATAAATGGTATTTATATTGCCCTTCTAATACCACAATAAAGCTCAATAAAATCTTCAGGGCTTGGGGAGTACACCAAAGATTGAGAAACCATTGTAGTGGACATGTATTTACCTCTCTTTCAAAAAATAGAAGATAAGACACTATTTCTGAGAATAATATTGTATCTTTTTCCAGCTCCAGGTCTATATAAGCCAAAAATAAGTTATGTAAATCTATGAAACGTGCCAATGTTTGGGCAATACAACCTGTTGCCTCTCAAATATACAGATCATTCTCCTAGTACCAAAATAACTACCCACAGTCTAGATCAGCACTTTATAATAGAAATAAAGTGTAAGCCACATATAGAAATTGGTAAGTTTTTAAATTGAATTTTTGAATTTTCTGGTAGCCACAAAACAGTAAACAGAAACAGATAAAATTAATCTTAATATATATTATTTAACCTAATATATATAAAATATCACTTCAACACAACTATTATAAAAAGTTTTGGTGAGATATTCTCCATTCTTTATACTAAATCTTTGAAATGTAGCAGGCACTTCACACTCAAAGTTCATCTCAGTTCAGACTAGCCATGTGTCCAGTGCTCCATAGCCACATGGGGCTGGTGGCTGCCATATTGCACAGAACAGGTCTAGACAGAAGACCTCGGGAGCCTCTCCAAGCCAGAGCACCACCACCAGAGCACTCAGAGGTATGAGAAGGAAAGAGGAAATGATGAAAATTGGTGAAAGGAAGGAAAACAAAAGGAGAGGAGAAGTGAATGAGAAAACAAGAAAAAGATAAGTGAAAGGAGAGAAAGGGAGTGAACATTTTCTGAACATTTGTAGTGTGCCAGCAGTTATGTATTATAGGGTAAGTGCTCAGAAACTACTTGGAAACAATCTTTAGCATCCTCTGTGCCCTTAAGTAAGAAAGTCACATTTAAAGTGAACTATTATTACTGGTGATGACTCAGCAAGTTAGAAAAATACTTTAACACTCAGTCAAGGGACGATGTTATTCTGGTTCACATGCTCATAGTATGGAGACTAATCTGCCTCTGGCCTGAAACATAAACCACTGAGCAGGCTGCATTTGAGAGAAATTGTTTCTCACACTTTTTTTTCTTTCCAAGACACCAGGACACAATGCCAGATATCCCCTCATAGGAGATCCAGGCCAATGGAATTTGCAATGCAACGGGCATGGAAAGGGGAATGGAGGAGGAGAAAGAGAAGAAAACTCAAATGTGACTTTAGGGAGTAAGGATCCACCTTGTGGAGGTAAGGAACAGATGAAAATTGTATACTGGTACATAGGACTTTCATGTAGACTATCCGTTTTAAGCATTGTGTAACAGTGCAACTTCTTCCCCTATTTGAGTGGGAGAGACAGGTCAGGTTTCTGCTTTAGATTTGGGTCTAAGGAACTTTGTCTGATTTTGGGAGTAGGCAGAACTGACCTTCAATTGTGAGGCAAGAGCTAATGGTAACTGAAATGTATTCTCTAAGTGAAGATGGTCCAGAAAGCAAGAGAAAATATAAACCATCACACCAAGGTGGAGATCAAGACGAAAAAATCCAAAACAGAAGTGGGCAAAAGCAGAGAGGCAGGCAAGAAGGAGCAGGCTTCTTCTGCGGAGGCTGGAGGCCATTGTTATGCTTGTGGAGAGACCTCTGGCTGAGCCTGGGCGGGGAAAGAGCTTGTAAAGGGCAGAATACCATGTCTCCACTCCAGTGTAGTGGATAATATGTGAACTGCTGGCAAAAATATTAAGTATCAGTTTTTTAAAAATAGATTTTACACATTTACCAAATAACTTAATAATAGTCCCCAAACATCTGCCAGACATATACTCTAAATGTCCCCACACAGATGAGTTGCAGTGAACTGAGCAAACCAAAATTTTCCACACTGATTTAATTCAAGCCTGGCATCTGGGTAGCGGCTGTATGCAGGATTAGCGCATTGTAAATCCGTGTTGTTTTTGCTCATTCCCTCAACTGGAGCCATGCTCTTTACACCCCCATCCAACTTTGAAACATGGAAGCCCTTCCCTTTCTTAGACCACCCCAATCCCAACGGAACAAGCTGAAGCAGTCCCAGTCAGTGGAACTACCGCTTTAAAAAACATTCAAGACACTATTCTTGGTAAGTATGGAGACTTTTCTTTGGGGTACTTTGTTTCTTTTTTCAGAGCCACTTATATTTGCTCTTTTGACTTTCGCAAAACCTTTCTGGAAGCATCACTCAATTCTTTGTTTCCTACTTCATTTAATCAAGTTTGAATATCTTTTTACATAAGTCTTCAGATATTTGCTGTCTTTCTTCTTGGGAGGCAACCGAGAGCCATGTCACTTTGGCTGCCATAGACCACCAATGGCCTCTAATCATCAAACAGTGCTGTTCTTGGCAAGACCAAAACCTTTAGAAAACAGCCTTTTAATAAAGTGTAAGTTCTCTTCTAGGCCTGAAATCTGCTTTGAGGATGTACAAGAAATGTTATCATTATTCAAAGCTACCCTAGTCTTAGTGCAGACTACCTGAGAGACCGGCTCTGCTCTCAGGCCATCATGAAACCAAAACATGTGTCTGCATACATAGAAGAGCAAGAAAAAATATTAATGGTCTATGTGTTTTAGATTTACTTTTTTAGATTATTGTTTTTAGTTAGTATTACCATTTGGTTCTTTAATTATCTTTGGGAGGGAAGGGCTGCAGGTGGGGAGTGTGGTGGAAAGAAAGAAAGGAAGAAAAGTCATACAGTGCCAGGAAAGAGGCTAAAGAGAAAATTTAAGGCAAGGCAGAACAGCTGAGTGATTAACACCATGGCATTAAGTCATGGCTTCGAATCCTGGCTTTCACACTCTTCAGCTGGGTAGCTTGGACAAGCTATTCAATTCTTTAAGCTTGTTCCCTCAATTGTAAAATGGGGATAATACTCAAGTCTACCTTATGGGGTTGTTGAGTGAACTTGTAATTAAAATAAGGCATGTAAAGCAATTAACAAATGTCTGGCAAGCAGCAGTCATGAAGTGGTATGGATTATTATCACAATTAGTAATGGTAATACAGATGGGATCGAACAGAATGAAATAAAATCGATGCTATACTTCATTCTACTCATTCCATTCCTACAATTTTACACATTGATTTTCTCTCTTTGGTGTCCAGGAAGAGATGTGGTAGTGGAAATTGGATGGGTAAAAAAACACTTTCAGAGAGCAAACGTACAAGGTCATATAACAAGCACCATAGGGCTACCTTGCAACTTTCAGGAATAGAACACCACAATCACCTAAGATCTTTAACCAAACTTTCCTTTCTTCAAAATAAAAATAAAAATAACTTACAGACCTATTTTTCATTTGACAAATGTCCATCCCTGACACTATCATCTCTCCCATTCTCTGTATCATCTCTCCCAACAGCTGGGATGAGGTCCAGAGTGACTGTTCCAGGGGTTAATGAACCTCCATTGCCTCTGACCTTGGCTTCCTCCATCTTGTGGTAAACTATCTGAACAAAACTGGAATAGGAAGGGATGAGGGCAAGAAGGCTAAAAGAGAATCTTGATCCTTTTCCAGAAACCCTGCAGTTTCTGGCAAGAGCAAATCCTGAGTATATTTTATTCATGTATTAACAACTGTAGCAGTGATTTTCTCACCTTTGAGGAAGGCAATGTCCCAGCTAAACAAAAGCAGTTTAAAGAAAAAGCATCCCACTCAGTGAGTCTGAGAGCAATGAGCCTGTCTAGATATGAATGTTCTTTTGAAACTGACTGAAGCAGTTAGTATCTTGCAGTTGGGTGCCCTGCAAATGTTTCTGCTGCTCTTCCTAAGGTGTTTTTTTTTTTTTTTCTGGCAGCACAGTTATATGTTGGGAAATGTAAATGAATACAAATAAGCTGGATGCAGCCAACTGTCATCACAGGTCAACCATCCACACATGCTGCTGAACTAAATTTATCATTCATATATGTATCCACAAATATGTACTATGTGATCCACAAGAAGATGCTCTTATTAACTTCTACCCCACTGAAGAGTAACACAGTAACCATCCTTACAGAATAAAGTAAAATGTTTCTGTATATTACCATACTGAATAGTGTGTATGTATGTGTGTATATACCTGTGTGTGTGTGTTTCACATATTGCAACATATACTGAAATCTATTTGGAATATACCTAGAATGTAAACTTCATGAGGCAGGAGTTTGTCCATTTTTTTTTATAGTAGATACCTGATAAATCTTACAGAATGAGAAAATATATAATGAATTATTTCATTTGGTCCTCAAGGCAACAGTAAGAATTAGGAATGAAATTTAATATTGCTGCCAACGTGTTGTGGGTGAAGGATTCCAAATGGCTTGTCCAAGGTCACCCAGCTGGAGAGCAGCAGAGTGGGACTGCAGCCCAAGTTACAGGTCTTCTCCCATAATTTACAATCAATCTAACTTCTATCACATGAAGAAACAAAAGTTGCTTGTTTTCTTCTTTTACCGAATAATGTTGCTAGGCTAAATCCCTTTCACCATCTGTACCTTATTTTCTTGGATCAGGTTTATCTGGAGCCTGGGGTTGAGAGAATTACCTGCCAGTTCTTTAGACAGTTTTCATTCTTCTCCACCTCTGAGCCAATCCAGAGCCTCCAGGACCCCCCAACCACGTTTCTTTTCATCCGTTCATCCTTCTACTCTCTTCTTCCTCCTTCACTTGTTTTTGTTTCTTTGTCTTCCTTTCTCCTCTGACTCAAGCAATTACCCAATGAAAGTAAACATCCTCTGTTTGTGGTAAAGAACCATGTCGAATCCTATCTGTTATTTCAAACTCTTGAGATATATTCCCCATAAGCCACAGTGGAAAAAAAAAGGAAAAAGAGACAGAGAAACTCCACTTACAGGAAAGGAGGGAATGCTTAGTTGAGACGCTAGTTGCTACACACAAACATATGTGCCCACACGTGCACACGCATGCGTCCACAGCCCACACGCACACACGCTCATTAATCCTTGAAAAAAACCTTAATCTTGGAGAGACATGTTTGGATTTAGACCGAATCATTAGCCTCCCATTTCTTTCTTCTTTCCACCAAACACGAGGAACACTGGATAATGTGTCCAGTCAGTGGCTTTTTTATTAACCGCTGAATATTGAAAGAAAACAAAACAAAACAAAACCAAAAAAAAGCCCGTGAAGGTATATCCACATACCCACTCAGGAGATAAAGAGAGAATGGACAAGAATTAAGGATTTTCTTGAAAACATGTCTCATTTTAGGGAAATAGAATAAACGTCTCTGAAAATCCTAGTGTCCTTGGGTATGAATGCACACTTAGTATTTAGCGTGTTCAGTTTCTTGCTTCCAGACCCTCCTGGCCAAATTTATTGCCCATGGCCGAAGAAAGGATTTTTTTTCCCCCATGAAACTTGTTTTGGCTTAAAGTAAAGTTCAAATAATATTTACCAAGATTATTAAAAAACTCTAAAACTTTTTTCTTCTTCAGCATTCAGGGATGGAATGTCAGAAAGTGTTGACATTAATTTTCAAATTAATATTTTTGGAAGAATTTTCTTTAATAAAAGATCAAATGATGACCACAATGCTGGAAATGAGCTGCTGATCAGTAACAATGCTTGTCAACAGCAAAGTTCAGAACTCTAATGCAAGTTCTCCCATGGGTTTGCACACAGTGGAAATACAAATTATCTTAAATGGAATGTTTTGCATTTTCATTCTAGCTCATCTTTGGGGCTAAGGCTGAAATGCTGACCTCAAAAACATCTTTGCTTCTAGCAGGAGAAAGAGCATTTCTTAACTGAACCATATAGCCCACATTTGTCCCCCATTGCCATATGCTAAAGAATTCTGTCACTGCCCACCAGGCAATTAGAAAAGGCTTCTGAATAAGAAATTGTGTTGCACTTTCCAGTCTTCCTTTGTTTCAACCTGCAGCTATGGCTGGGAAGTATAAAGAAGAAAATGAGCAATAAAAAGCTAAATGTTTTAATCATTTGTTTTACAGAATGATGGTGATAACAGATGGTAGGGTTTTTTTTAATGTCCTTTAAAATTAAAAGTTGGCACTTTAAAAATTAAAAAAAAAAAAGAGCTTCTTTCAAATGGACCCGGTTTACAATTGAAGCTCCAATAGTCAGCTGTCTGGCCTCAAGAAATGAACTCCTCTCAGCCTCAGTTTCCTCACCCGAAAACTTAATATAGTAAGAGTACCTTTCTCTCAGGGTGATTGTATTGGCACCCCTGAGTCCCACTTTTTTTTTCCTGGAAGCCTGTACCTGTACCAATCCCTGTTTTTTAAGTTTACTTTTCTCCATGAAAGTTATCACTTATAAAATACTCTGTTATTAAGTTTGGTTAATTGTCTATGCATGCTTCCTCCCATGAGAATGTGAGACCCAGGAGGGCAGTGACTTTGATTACTCACTGCTGTATTTTATCCAGCATAGCAGTAGGTACTTGAAAGCCATTTACTGAGTGTTGAATAAATGAAAATAAAGTACCAACACAGGTCTGGGGTGTAACACCCCCTACGTCCAAGCATACCCACGAACCCACTCCTGTCATAGTGGGGGCCATAAAGGGAAATTAGGTGGAGACCTTCCAAGGGTACTTGTTTTTCTTCTGTCCTCCTCACCCTCCTACTTTTTGTCATGGAGCACCTGGTGAAGAACTCTGCTTTCTCTTCCTGCTTCCCCTAGCCATCATGTTGCAAACATCTAGGGAAGCCCTAGAAGATTCTGAATCAGGATGGAACCATCCTGGGAATATAGTGAGCTAAAGTGACAGCTTGCCAGACCAAATGGCCCCATTTGACCTGAGTTTCTTTCTCTTTACCTTTTATTTATTTTGACTTTTTTTTCTAAAAAGCAATAGTCTCAGTTTCTCAAGATAAACTAGGAGGTTTTCTTTGCCATTCTTAAAGCTTGGTGCTGTGCCCAGATCTGGAGACCATCTGCCCTGAATGATTTGACATGTTTGCATGGTGCCCACAAACCAGGGACACTGATTCTCTAAATAACATCAGGAATGTCCACAGAGTTGAATCCCCCAGGGAGGAGACCAGCTCTTGTTTTTGCTAGAGTACATCTGGGGTGCCTGAGAATGGAAGCAAAACAAACCATCAGAGGAAGGTATGAAAAACTTGATTTCATGGTGGACAAAATCACTGCCTTAACTTCCCTTCCTCCTTTCAAGGTGAAAAGATCATTAGCTTTGGGAACAGCCAGATCTGGACTAGAATCCTGACTCTTTACATATAGGCATCTATAAATTTGCAATTTCCTCATGTAAAATGGGATAGTAACACCTGTCTTCTAGGATTATTATAATAATTCAATGAGTTAATGCTTATAATGCACCTAGTACAGTATGTGGTACTGAGTTCCGTGAATGTTCATTTGCTTCTTTACTCACTTTCCATTGTCCAGTTTTCTCTTCTTAATTGTGTGAACCTGAGTAATCCATGTCATTTCCCTAAGGCTTAGGATCCTCAGTTCTAAAATGGGAGTAATTCTTACCCCGTAGGTGGCAGTAAACATTACTATACAGCTACAGTCTTGAGTATCATATGTGCTCAATACAGAGCAGCTATTCCTTTTATTACCTATCACTTAGTAAGCACCTATTTTGTGTCAAAACCACACAATTCTTCCTCTAGGCACATTATTCTTTTAATTTTTTTAAATGTTTTTATTTATCTTTGAGAGAGAGGGAAAGACAGAGTGCTAGCAGGGGAGGAGCAGAGAGAGAGGGAGACACAGAATCCAAAGCAGACTCCAGGCTCTGAGCTGTCGGCCCAGAGCCTGATGCAGGGCTCGAACTTGTGAACCATGAGATCATGTCCTGAGCTGAAGTTGGACGTTTAACCGACGTTTGACCTAGGGAAGGGATCCCTTCCTCTAGGCACTTTAAATACATGGCCTTGTTAATTCAATCTTCAAAGCAACCCTCACTATGAGGTAGGTGTCCTTATTTTTATATCAGGGATGAAGAAATTAAGAGCCAAAAAGTTCAGTGAACTTGGTCAGGACAGCACATAGCGTCACCACTGTTATTTGAACTTGTGTCTTCTTGACTTTAAAGTCTGTGTTCTCACCGATAACTGTGCTACAGTGACTCCCAAATTATCACCACCTTTGTTATCATCTATACCTTTATTCATCCTTTGCTAGATCAGACCTACTTGATCCAACCCATCTGTCCCCAGTGCCCAACCATGTCATCTAAGTAGTTTATGCCCTCATGGCTCACAGGGCCCGGAGAGCAGGGTACAGGCTACATTGTGACTTCTCACTTCTTGAACTTCCATCCTCCTTGTGAATGCCTTCTTGCTTTGGAATGTGTAACAGAAGAAAACATGCAGAAGGCCATCAACCATCTTGTAGATGCCTGCATAATGATTAGAAATGCAGATACCAGCAAAAACCTGCAGCAGGTAAGAGTAACATAAATGTATAGCAAATTCCAGTCAGAGAGCTAGGTGTCAGCTAAAGGGAAGCATATTGCAACAGCACAATACAAATGTCCAGCATTGTCCAGGTTAATGCTGGTAGGGAGCAGCATAGGTCTGGCATATGGTAAGTATTCAGTAAATACTAGTTGGTCGGATGGAAGAAGAAACCATGTTCATTACATCAACTGGTGAGCACAGATTCTTAAAAATCACAAATATAGAACTTAGGCCCTTTGTGTGATGGTCAGATCATTGGTGTATCCCACCCTGAACACCCCCCCACTCAGAAATCACCAATCTTTCCTTGAGTCTTCAGACCCGACAGCCATGGCTTCCCTAGCCATAACCCCAATGGTGAAGGGGCCTCAGAGACTGTGCATCGTTTTTGGTTTCCTGGTATGTCTGTCTCAAAGTTTTTAAGTCAAGAGTGGGATTCAGAGAGAACAGGGTAACATGAGAGATGCCAGAGGAGGAGCCAACACAGGGCCATCTCCATTAGGGGATGGAATGCTTGAAATTAATGACTGTCCTAAAAATTCCCAACCAGTTGTCACAGTACATAAACTCTCATCTTCACATGCTGCAGAAGATCTAGAAAAAAAGAGAAAGGGAGATAATGCCTCCTCAGAGAGAGAGGCTGGATGCCAGAACCCTCCCTTGGCTATAGCCCTGTCCTGGCCATTGAGACATGTTAGCCTCTTCACCGTTCCAGGTACTGCATTTTGCCTTGGCAAGAGGTATACGTGAGGCTTCTTGGCAGAGGCAGTTGCCTTGGTTTCAAGACATCCCTGCTGCTGGTTCCTGCTGCCTTGTTCCTGACTTTCTCCCTACCCCATTTAGCCTTCACCTCATGAACCCGGAGTTTCCTGGCTTCTGCCTAATTCCTGGCTCCAAGATCTGTTGTGCTTGCCAGATTCCGGGCACTCCCAAACCCAGCCAACAGCCTTGCCTGGCCCTAAGCTTTCCTCCCAGGCTTCCCCTGGCTCTTCTGGTCTTGATTCTCAATCTCTGTGGCTCATCACCTGTCAGTCCTTTCTAGCTCTGGTTTAATAACCACTCATTCAGCAGCCAACACCTTGCATATACCCCACAGTGCTGTTTTTTAAGAAACCTAGTGCAGAAAGATCTAGTACTATGACCTTCCTCATTGTACCCAGAGTTAGGATATACCCAGAAGTGATGCTAAGAGTTTTCTTTGTGATAAACAAGGGGCCTGGGAGAATTGTTTTGCGATGCAGATTCCTATACTTTGATGTCTTTGTAAGGAAGATCTTCCATTATCCCCTTCCCCAACCCTCCCCCACCCCCACCCCACACCTCCTCTTCCCTCTTAAAGGAATTTCCACTTTAGAGCAACTAGGCATACAAATTTAGGACTAAATTCAGACCTGATTTTCTCACCACCACTCTCCACAACCACCACCAATAATTTTAACATTTTAAGTATTTCTCCCACTCAGGGTACCTGGGTGGCTCAGTCAGTTAAGCGTGTGACTCTTGATTTCCGCTCAGGCCATGATCTCATGGTTCATGAGTTTGAGCCCTGAATCGGGCTCTGCACTGACAGTGTGAAGCCTGCTTGGGATTCTCTTTCTTCCCACTGTCCCCCTCTCTCTAACCCCTCCCCTCGTGCGCGCACTCTCTCTCTCTTCTTAAAATAAACTTTAATAAATATTTCTCCTACTCCTTTGTTATATATTAGTTCTTTTATTCATTCAACATATGTTATTTATGTTCTAAAATATGCAATTCACAGCATGAAATCACTTGTTTAAAAACAACAGTTCAATGATCAACAACAGACATAGTTATTGAACTGATGCTTGATTGAGTTTGGAGAATACTGACCTGGAGATACAGAGGTGCTTCCAGGGAGGGACACAGGCACTCCACCTAATAGGGTGAAAGTGGACCATGTGTCTGTTTTCACAAGGCAAGGCACAGCTTAGGCATTGCAGTGCTTACTGAACTTTTAAATGTCCTGGCCCACTTCAAACTGGCAATATTAGAAGGGACATTGAGATAAATGGAGCAGACTACCTGCAATAAGATACAGCCTTCCAGGTCCTCTGCTGCCCCAGACCCTGGCCAGCTGCCTCAAGGGCTGACGGCATCACCATCTCAGCACATCCATAACCCATTGGTGGCCCAACAGAGCAATGTGACACACTGACTGGTAAATTCTGACTTCTAGTAATGGCTACCCATTCACTCATTCAGATACTTTTCAGTTTCTACAAATATTTTCAGTGATAATGCTAGTTGACATGCATGGAACTTTACTGGCCATGCAATAAACAAAAAAGAGAAAGATCCCTACCCCCACAAACGTTGACTCTCATAGAAGGAGACATGGAAAACACGTATAAAGCACAATACATAAATAGGGGCCATAGCTGTGAGAAGGGATGAGTGCTATGGAATAAAGAAGCAGGGTGAGGAGATTGGGAATCAGGGCTGTTTGCTGAGTCAAATAGGGTGTTCTGGGGAGGCCTCACTGAGAAAGTGAGCAAAGACTTAAAGAGAGTGAGGATATTAGTGATACGGGTGGTTATCTGGGGCAATGGCACTCCAGGCAATGGGAGCAGCTAGAGCCAAGGCCCTGAGGTAGGAGAGTGCTTAGTGGGTTCTAGAAGCACCAAGAAGGCCAGCCTGGCTAGAGATAAGAAAGTGAGGGGAGGGGTGCCTGGGTGGCTCAGTTGGTTGAGCCTCAGACTTTGGCTCAGGTCATGATCTCACAGTTTGTGAGTTCGAGCCCCTCATTGGGCTCTGTGCTGACAGCTCAGAGCCTGGAGCCTGCTTCAGATTCTGTGTCTCCCTCTCTCTCTGCCCCAACCCACTTGCATTCTGTCTGTCTCTCTCAAAAATAAATAAACATTAAAAAATTTTTAAAAAAGAAAGTGAGGGGAGACACACAGGATCCAGGTCAGGGAGGCACGAAAGTTCTCTGCTTTTGTTTATTTACACACACACACACACACACACACACACACACACCCACCCGGGTGTGGGGGGGGGGGGGGGGGGAGGGAGGCAAATATCTTCCCCAGGCCATAGCTTATCTTCTCAATCAGTTTATGTATTTTTGCTTTCCCTTACAGAAATCTGAAGTTTGATATAGTCAAATTAATCAACTTTCCAATTTTGGTGTGTAGTTTTTTGTGTCCTTTTAAAAGTCTTCTGAACGGAACACTATATTTTATTTTAAAGCTTTAAAGTTTTGATTTTTCCCATTTAGGTCTTTAGTAAGCCTAGAATTGAGATTTTAATATGGTAGTAAGCAAAGATCTTACATTCTTTTTTCCACAAGGATAATCTACAGTCTTAGCCTCTTAGTCCATATCTTCCTCCATTGATTTTTAAAGCGACCCTGTCCTTTGTCTCTCCTTTCACATGAAAAGTTATTCTTGATCTTGCCCAGCATTCTTGCCCAAAAGGCAAGAATATTGTTTGCCCTTGCTCTGCTGTCTTATAAGTTAGCACACTGAAATAAACTATGAAATGAGTGGGCTTTTTAATAATAAAGGGGCAGAATGAAAAGCACAAAGGGCTCAAAAACGCAACAGCTGATCCAACCAAATTCATATACTAAAGATGCTTTGTAATGGGGAGTTGCCTGACTCAAACAACAGGGAGGTGGCTAATACCCTTGCCCAGATCTGAAGGTTGACGTGTCTGCTAATGTCCCACTTAACCCCATGACTGACCTCCTCTGGGTCAAGTCCAATAGACAAGGAAGTCTTCGGACATGGCAGGAGCAGGTGACAGTTACCCTACAAATGGAAGTCAGCAGGAAGACTGAGGCACCCTGACACACTGGAAGGAAATCTCACCCAGCAAACTATGATTTCCAAGCTTCTGCTCCCCTTGCCTAAGTTCATCTTTTTTTATTTTTATTTTTTAACATTTATTTTTGACAGAGTGAGACAGTGCATGAGTGGGGGAGGGGCAGAGAGAGATGGGGGACACAGAATCTGAAGCAGGCTCCAGGTTCCAAGCTGTCAGCAAAGAGCCCAACACGGGGCTCGAACTCATGCACCACAAGATCATGACCTGAGCCAAAGTTGGCCATGCAACCAACTGAGCCACCCAGGTGCCCCTAAGCTTCTCATCTTTAAATAGAATACTGTAGACCTCAGGATTATGGCTGAGAGTCAACAGTTTAATTTAACTTTTTTTTTATTTGAGTATCATTGACACAATGTTATGTTGGTCTCAGGTGTACAATGTAGTGATCTACCAACTCTATATGTTTATGCTGTGCTCACCACAATGGTGACCACCATCTGTCACAATGCTATTGTAATGTCATTGACTATATTTAATTTCCTGAAGAGGACGTGAAGTGAACTTCTGATATCACTCTGCTATAATTCACTCCAGTGTCCTGTCCTGAGACCCAGGGCAATTCCCTGGCTCAGTGTTCAGACTCCCCCGAGCTCGTGGTTCTCTCATCCCTCAGGAGAGTAAGGGAGTTAGAAAGGGCACAGAAGATTTTTCTTCCCAATGTGAAACCAAGTGGTAGGGTCATGAAATCTGGTCAGGTTTCTGTCACTCGCTTCAGAAAAGCCCAACAGCTCTGAGCAGAGTGATTATAAGAACGCAACGTTCATTTCTGCCCTAGGCCCGGTGTTTGCCTGTCTGCAGTGTCTGGGAAGGAAGCACGATGCTTACAACATTTATATTTTCCATGCTGTGGTGAATTTGGAGCCTTCACCCAGCTCAAGACAGAATAAATTTACTCCAGCACAAATCTCTTGATCATTTCTCCTTCAAATGTGGGAAAACAGCACTGAGAATGTGGAAAGTGTAGAGCACATCATAAATCCAGGGACACAGGAACTCAGAAAGCTGCATGAAGCACATAAAGGAAGCTCTGTGCTTTAATATTATTTTCTGTTTAAAATCGACATGTGTGGTTTCGGACAAAGGCCTTTTAGTGTGGAGGAGAGAAGGTTCAGTGTTTCTCTTTTTGAAAAGCAGAGGAGTGTCTGGGAGAGACAGTGAAGAGATGTGCTCTGGGGTATAATCTGAAGGAAACTAAAAATAAAACGACCATACTTTCGAATAACTGCCCTTAGGAAATAAAATCCTGAAGCTGGCTTCCTAGGATGTGAGCATGTGTCTTGGCATGCCAGTGATTTCTGTCTTGTGTGTTACACTTCAATGGGAACAGGTGTGTATTGATAAAATCCCCAAGTTGGGTCCATATGGGAGGGATTATTAACTAACATTTAAAATGTCTGTTTCTGTTGCTCCCTCTTTCAAACATAGAAGAGATTATCAGAGCCCTACATTTTCTTCAAATATTTTGTTATAGAAGTATATTTTGTTATACAAAGATTCAGAGGTAGATAGCATGGTGGTTAAGAGCACAGCCTGAAGCACACTGCCTGGGTTTGAATCCTTACATTGTTACATATGGTACCAGTTGTGTAGTCCTGGGTAAGTTACTTAACTACCCTGGGCCTCAATTTCCTTCTCTGTAAAATGAGGAGGAATGATTGATAATGATTACCTCTTTGAGTTGTTTGGGGGATTGAATTAACATATGGAAAACACTTTGCATATACTGACTCATAGGGTTATATCATGTTTTAATCAGTGAATTCTCTTGACTGCCTGACCTTGAACGCTAACCCTAGTGTCTTGGCTTTCTGCGCTTAAAAGGGTGGGGGAAGGGGCAGTACTCTCAACAAACAGAAACTGATTTTTAAGAATGAATGAATATACTTGTCCTCACTTGGGTCTAGTTATTTCTCAGCTCTGTTGGCCACTGTGGATTTTGCCCGGGGAATCGTCCAGCAGCTCTTCTTCTAATCACAGTGCTATGATCTTCATTTGGAGAACGCCCCTCTGCCTCTGGATACCTACTGCTTGGGCTTCCATTAAGAAGCCTAAACAGTTCTGTCAAGCAGCCTCACCTCCTACGGTTGAGAGAGTAGGCCTATGACCCAAGCTCATCTCATCACATTCTCTCACTTTGGCATTTGTATCTTGAGCAGAGTAAATCAGAGATGGGGGCAGGGGGTGGGGGGGATGGCGGCAGTATTTTATCAGGCTGTGGTGCCTCAAGGAGCCTGTGCCATAGTTCCTCCTGCCCAAACCTCCAGAACTCTCCTTATTCTTCACTGTTTCATGACTCAGTTGTTTAGCTTTTCCTTTTAGCTACTTCAGATCCTTTCAGTAAACTCCCTTCCCCTCTATGTTAGCCAGAACAGGTCCCTTTTTTCTTTCAACCAAAGATCCTAAGTCATGCATTTCTTGTTCCCTTTAGATTGCTGTGGCCTGTGAGTGCCTTTGCTCATGTAATTCTACTGCAAGCTCATTAGTTTGTGGTTGTTGATTTGGGGATTCTGAGTAGCTAGAAAAAAAAGTTACAAGGAAATAAATACTCCTATTCTTTCTACTGAGACAATTTTTTTTTAAAGCTGACCGGCATCAGGATGCCATGAAAGTCAACAATAGACACAATCGAGAGGTGCTGGGCTAGCCTGCAGTCTAGCACGGGGGAATTGCCAGCAGAGGAGTACTAGAAGCAAGCTGTGGGCAAAGGTGAGAAGGAAATAGTGTGGCAGGTACTTGGTAAGAAGAGTTGGGGAACCTGGTGATCCGAAAGCCATCGGAAGGGAAAAGGAAGAGAGAAAAAGTAAGAAGGATGGATAATGAAGGAGGGTGAAGAGTGAAAATGGGAGCAATTGGACAGTCATTGCAGTGCAGTTATCACAGAGGGAGAGCTCAGTCTTACCATTCATACCTCAGTGTATCCCTGAGTGCCACAGCCTTCCTGTTGCCAGGAAGCTGTGACAGGGGGAAGGTAGGAAGGCACTTTTGACAGTTAGGAAGGTATGGAATAAAGGGGGAGAGAAAGGGGAACCAAGAGGAATCCTTTAACTTAACCCTCAGGCCTTGGGCAGCCTCATAGGTGAGTAAAGCATGGCAGGAAAAGAACGGTGGGACAGGAGAAAGTGAGTGAAGGAAGAACAGGGGAAATGGGGGAAATGGCAGAGAGAAGAGCAAAGAACTGAAGTAGGAAAAGATGTATCAGAGTGGCAGGATCACCACCAGGAACCAGACAATACCGCCAACTCAGTACCCCCTCCCCACTTCTGGGCGAGAAGCCTTCTTCAGGAGTATGGCATCTCTCATATCCATGCTGTGAGGAGAACAAACCTCCCATTAATGAATGACCAAGGTATTCACAATAATGGCAGTGAAATATTAGAAATGCTTGCTTCGGTGGAGATTTCTAGAGCATTAGCATTAATATTCTGCTTTTACTCTACTTAGCACTGTCTAAAACCTTAATGTTTCAGAAAACCCATGAGACCTTTGGATTTTCTCCTGGCCTACCAATAGGTTCTCTCAACTTATCTTGGCATAACATCTGAGACAAGGACCCAAAGTGAAGGTTAGAAGAAAAGTAGCCATGCAAAGAGCAAGAAATACAGCAAGATTAATTAGAGGATGCAGGGCCCACATCCCATTTGGGGAGGAATCTGGTCCAAATAGAGAGGGCCAATTAGGCCCCAGGGAGGCCAAAGCTGCCAGGGAACAGATGTTCTTTTATCCTTTTAGTGTGAAGACAAGTCCCCCACATGGAATGGCATGAAGCATTGGGCAATGTGGCATATTTTCCAATTATTAATGATGTACATGGTATCCACAAATCTACCTTATCGTGCCATTGAAACAGTTATGTGGATTATAAACTTAATTTAAGTTTTCTCCCCAAATGTTTTGTAGTCTCTCTCTCATCCTCGCTTTCTCTCTCTCTCTCTCTCTCTCTCTCACACACACACACACACACACACACGCACACACACAACCATCTTCCTGTTGAATCACAATATTGGAACAGAGCTCGAGGTAACATTATCTGCAGCCAGTATGACCCATTTCTCCTAACAATGAGAGCAGGAACTAAAACAGAAATTAGAAACAGCACAGTCAGGAAATAAGCTACGTGTAAGAATTTTCACTTAAAAAAAAATTTGGACATTAATACTCTTTTATTTTTGACTTGGCTTTATTTGTCACGGGTTTTTAAACTGGATGTACAAATATTTCATTACCAAGAATAAAAATTATCTTTTGTTCATGGCACATATAAAAGCCACTTTTCCCTTTGAAGGGAAAAAATAATTACCCTGAGTTGAAAGGGCGGGGGGAACCAAAAAACAGCTACATTCTACAACATGAAAGACAATCAGAGGGCTAAAATTCCCCTGACTTCCATCAGATTTCACTTGAGCCTTCTCAGAAGGATGCATGTCTGTTCCATTTTTAAGATGCCCACAATAGTCTTGTCTGATAATCTGATATTTAATAACCTTTTATTTCTTAGGGCATTTGTCCCTCATTCAAACTTTAATTTATCCTTCTCCTATTACTTTTTCTTAACTTCTTTGTAAAATTAAAATATAATATGGACCTCTAATTATTAACATTTTATATAAAAAGGGATAATTAAATTAAGACAAGCATTATCTTTACAAATGTAAAGATACCCCATGCTTTTGAATTGAGAGAATCAATACTGTTAAAATGTCCATACTACCCAAAACAATCTACATATTTATTTATTTATTCATTTAGTTTTAGAGAGAGAGAGAGAGAGAGAGAGCGCACACAGAAGCAGGGAAGGGGCAGAGGGAGAGGGAGAGAATCTTAAGCAGGTTCCATACTCAGCACAGAGCCCAACAAAGGCCTCCATGCCACAACCCTGGGATTTGGGGATTTATGATCTGAGCCAAAATCAAGAGTCTAACACTCAACCAACTGACCCACCCAGGCACCCCACAATCTACAAGTTTAATGTAATCCCTGTCAAAATACCAACATTTTTCACAGAACTAGAATAAATAATCTTAAAATTTGTATGGAACCACAAAAGACCCCAAATAGCCAAAGCAGTCTTGAGAAAGAATAAAGTTAAAGATATCACAATCCCAGATTTTAAGATACACTGCAAAACTGTAATGAGCAAAACAGTATGGTACTGACACAAAAAGGGATATATAGATGAATGGAACAGAATAGTGAGCCCAGAAATAAACCCACACTTATATGAACTATTACTCTATACAAAGGAGGCAAGAATATACAATGGGGAAAAGACAGTCATTTCAATAAATGGTGCTGTAAAAACTGGATAGCTACATGGAAAATAAATGAAATGAATGAAGAAATAAATGAAACTGGACCTTTTTTTTTTTTGAGAGCATGTGTGTGTGTGTGCGCGCGCGCGCGCGCGCGCGCGCTCAAGTGGGGGAGGGGCAGAGGGTGAGGGAGAGAAAGAATCTTAAGCAGCTCCACATCCAATGTGAGCCCAACACAGGGCTCCATCTCATAACCTGAGGTCATGACCTGAGCTGAAATCAAGAGTCAGATGCTTAACTGACTGAGCAACCCAGGCATTCCTGGACCACTTTTTTTTTTTACATTATATACAAAAATAAACTCAAAATGTAGTATCTGAAACCATAAAACCCCTAGAAGAAAACAAAGGCAGTAATCTCTTGGGTATCAGCCTTAGCAACATTTTTCTGGATTATATCTCCCAAGGCATGGGAAACAAAATCAGAAAGTAAACTCTTGGGAGTATACCAAAATTAAAAGCTTTTGCACTGTGAAGAAAACCATCAACAAAATGAAAAAGCAACCTACTGAGTGGGAGAAGATATTCACAAAGGATATATCCCAAAAGGGATTAATACCCAAAATATACAAAGAACTTATACAACTCAATACCAAAAAAACATTAATCCAATTAAAAAATGAGCAGAGAACCAGAATAGGCATTTTCCAGAGAAAACACACAGATGGCAAACAGGCATATGAAAAGATGCTCTACATCACTAATCAGCAGGGAAATGCAAATCAAAACCACAATGAGATATCACCTTACATCTGTCCGAATGGCTAAAATCAAAAACACAAGAAACAACAAGTGTGGCAAGCATGTGGAGAAAAAGAAACCCTGTGCATTATTGGTGGGAATGCAAACTGGTACAGCCACTATGGAAAACACTATGTAGGTTCCTCAAACAATTAAAAATAGAATTACCATACAATCCAGTAATTTCACTACTGGTTATTTACCCAGAGAAAACAAAAACTAATTTGAAAAGCTATATGCATCCCTATGTCTATGGCAGCAATTGCCAAGATATGGAAGCAACCCAAGTGCCCATTAATAGATGAACAGATAAAGATGATACACACACACACACACACACACACACACACACACACTAGAATGTTACTCAGCCACACACACACACAAAAGAATGAGATCTTGCCATTTGCAACAACATGGATAGATCTAGAGGGTATAGTGTGAAGTGAAATAAGTCAGAGAAGGACAAACACCCACAACTTGGCACTACTCTGAGGAGCTGTCCCAGCTCAGTGCTTCCTATGGGCTTGGCAGAGGCCTCACTGTAACTACATCTCAGCTCAGCTTCTCCCTCCATCACTTCCTGGGGCTTTCCCTCCCCCTACTGATGTGATCCCAGGAGCACTCTCCAATGAATTCCCTGCGTGCTAACCTTTGTCTCAGTGTTTACTTCCCAGAAAATCAAAACCGGCATTCAAATTTCTGTCACATAATGTCATAAAAGGCTTGTATAGTCATTTTGGTTTTAAGAGATTGTTCATTTGAGTTAGGATCTAAATAAGGTCCACAATGCAATTGTTTAGTGTGTCGTGTAGGTCTCTTTCAGTGTGTAGGTTTCTTCCTCTTTCTCTTATCTCCCCTTGCAATTTATTTGTGGGAGAAATAGAGTCATTAATCCTACAGTTTCCCAAAGTCTGGATCTTGATAATTGCCTCCTCATAGTGTAGCTTAACAAGTGCTACCTGTAATTTCTAGTTGGATCTAAAGCCTGATCAGATTCAGCTTCAATTTTGGGGGCAAGAATACTTTTTAAGTATTGTTAAGTTCTTCCATTAAGAATTGTATAATTTCTGAGTATCTCTCTTTTTGTGATGTTAGCCACCTGTGATGTGGAATGAATTAATATGGATCCATTAATTCATTAGGAGTTATGTAGTAGGGATACTCTAATTCTATCATTACAATGCTCTATTTCATTACCTGGTAGTACAATTTACATAAGAAAGGATAAATGCTCCATTTTTTTAAACAGCTTTTAAAATAATGTGGTGGTTTTCTAGCATCCTCCAATGGTGAGGATTTTTTTTCTATGATGACTATGAGCTAAGAGTTCAGCATACTGGTGGTCATTATTCTTATTAATACTTAAATTACCACATCTAATGGCAATCTCTTCCATGTAGCCCCTAAGTCCTTTTGATACGACACTAAGGAATCTTTAATAGCTTCTCTTTGATTTTCCAAGCAACAATTCTCCAATTGTCTGACACCAACTGAGTGTCCTACAATTCTATTCAATCCTGACACTACCCACAGCTAGTGTAGACACCTCAGTTTGAGGGTTCAGTCCTAGAAGAGTGTCCACACTTCAGATGTCAGTAGTAAGTGGGGTTCCCAGACTGTCCAAACTTCTGCCCAGCTGACTACATATTCAGGGGTTCCCATGACCTCCCCCTCCATACCATCAGGTTCAAAATTTTGCTAGAATGACTCAAAGAACCAGGAAATCACTGTATTTACAATGATAATTTATTATACAGGATACAAATGAAATGATTATAAAGACAGTAATAGGACACAGGGGGAGGGGCATAGAGCTTCCATGCCCTCCCCAGACATGCCATCCTCCCAACCCAAAAGCTCCCTTATCCTCATTCTTTCAGTTATCTGTGTTTCACTACATGAGCAAAATGATTAAATCATTAGCCATTAGAGACCGAACACAATCTCCAGCCACCTTCCTCTCCCTGGAGGTCAACCACCATCCTAATTCTATCAAGGAGCCAAACAAAAGTCACCTCATTAGCATAAACTCTAGTATAGTTGAAAGAAACTTATTCTGAATAACAAAAGATACTTCCTATCAGGAAATTGCAAAGGTTTTAGATTTGTGCCAGGAACCAGCCACAATGCCATATCTTGTCTAATACGACAAGATATTCTAGGCTTGCTTTATATATTGCCTACCCCAGACCTGGATTCAGACATTTCCACAAGGGGCCAAGTTTCCTTTTAGTAGGAAATGGTATATAGAAACAACAATCCATATACCATTATATAGTAATCTGGACACTAAAGGTGTTCATTGCTAATAGGTTAGCTACTGTTTCTAGGTCTTGTAAGTGTACAAAACTGGAAAAATCCTTCACGATAAAATTCCTCATTAATTCAACTGATACTTCTACTTTAAAACCAGAAGTATTTTTATTTAATCTCTCTTTTTTTAATTTTTTTGTAATGTTTATTTTTGAGAGAGAGAGGCAGGCTGCAAGCAGGGGAGGGGCAGAGAGACAGAGACAGAATCCAAAGCAGGCTCCAGGCTCCTGAGCTGTCAGCACAGAGCCCAACATGGGGCTTGAACCCAAGAACTGTGAGATCATGACCTGAGCCAAAGTTGGATGCTTAAGTGACTGAGCCATCCAGGCGTCCCTTATTTAATTTCTTCTATCTCTGAAGCTGAGAATCCTAGAATTTTATTTAGAATGTCACATAATTATTTACTTGCTTTGTCCCACAATACATTAACAACAGTCTCAGGTGAACAGTGTAACTCTCGCAAACTATTTATTAAAAAATTTTGTTCTCTCCTGTGCTTAGGATATATCCCACTAGGGATGTATTGTCCATTTATCAGATTTAAATTCACTTATTTACTATTATAATTCAATATTATAATTCATTTTCACTATTATAATTCCTTAATTCACTATTATAATTCATTTCTGCCAACAACTGAATACACAGTAAGGTTAGTTTTGTGTCATTTCCTCTTCACCATCTAGGAAGAGGAAAGAAGAAGAAGAAAACAAATGAGTAGATTCACTTAGGAAGTACAAATAGATAAACCAAACAATACCAAGCAAAGAAAATGCAAAAGGAATAAAAAATAAAACAAAACAAAACAAAAACCTCAGATAAAACTTATTTCCAGCTATAAATGACATGCTAAAAGGCTGGGATTCCATATGATTTTTAAACTTAATTTTGTTTTATAATTATATAAAGTATTTTCACAGTTTCAAAGTCAAATAAATAAAGCAAGGAATAAGAAGTCTGGTTCCAGGGGAGCCTGGGTGGCTCAGTCAGTTAGGTGTCCAACTCTGGATTTTGGCTCAGGTCATGATGTCACAGTTCATGGAATCGAGCCCCAAGTCAGGCTCTGCAGTGACAGCATGGAGGGGATTCTCTCTCTCTCCTTCTCTCTGCCCCTCCCCCACTTCCTCTCTCCCTCAAAATGAATAAATAAACCTAAAAACAACAACAACCATAACAAAAACAAAGCAGCCTGGTTTCTATCTCTTTCTTCTCCACTGTATTCTCTCCCATTCTGTATAGATAAAACATTTTAAAATCCTCTTGGTGCTTAAAATCATACATACATATATGTATATGTGTGTATACCCCTCTCTATAAAAAATTTTACTTGTCTTAATTATAAGAATTTCTAAGTTCTAGAATTTTTTGGTTTTGGACTGCTATAGCACCTTAGGAGGAAGAAGAGAGAAAGGCAGAATGGAAGGATACTGGTATTTATGGAACATTTGTCACATACCAGACACATTCCCAGTATATATAATCCTCACTGTAACTCTTAGACAGAAGCATTATAATTCCTATTTTATAAATGAAGAAACTTAGGTACAGAGAGCGTTGTCTAAGCTTACTCACCCACCCAGCTAATTACAGACAGAACTGATACTGGAACCCTAATCTTTCTCACTCTAAAGGTTTTGGCTGTCAAATACACTTTCTCTGATATTTCTGACCTAGATTTCTCCCCATAAAGCTAAAGAATATGCTTTAACATTCATTCTCTCTTCTCCTCCATTCTGAGTGTCCTATGAGATAGTGTATTTCATTTCTATTTCCATGCACATGGTTTATAGTTTCACATATTTCAAATATTTCTATTTATAAATAAAAAACAAAGATGTAATACCAAAAAGATTTGAAAAGCCCTGCTGGCAAGTATCAGGAGCACCATACACTTTAGTAGAAGCTTTCAGACTCAAGATGGAAAAGAAATTATAAGAAAAATTCTATTTTCAATTTCAACATGTGAAATCAGTATTCCACAAGATTTCACATTTTTCAGATTCCTGATAACAACATGATAATAATATCATCAGTGTCATTTTAATGTAAAAGAAAAAAGAAATGAGGATTCCTTCCTGAAGGAATTCTTGGCAGGAACAGGAGAGCATGTGCAGCAGATAGGGGTAGTCTGTTTATGAATTATATTTGCCCTACGCCAAAGAATACTGCTCCCAATTTTTCCAAATCTATCAGTTCTATGTGTTTGTCTTTGGAGATTATTAACAGGCCTTTTTAGATATATAAAGTTTGGCCCAGAACCAAGGAAGAAGGCCAGAGTTAAATATGTTCCTACTGCATGGTAATAGGAACTTAAAGTTTTCAGATGGCATTTTTTAGAGACTGGATGAGACCCAGGGACCTCAGAGCAGACAAGAAGGTTGGGGAAATTCTCTTGGTAGAGCAAGGATATCTGACTGAATGGAGGCAGTGGAGCCTAATGAAAAGCCACCCCACAGATGCCCTGTGATACCCCCTGGGTGTTCCCCAATTTTCAACAGCTTGCTGCACTGTGCTTTCGAAGTGAGAGGGGAGGGGATGGAGGCAAAGCTGTATGGACAAAGGGAAGGAGAGTCAAAGCCAGGAGTGGGAGCTGAGTATTCACATGGTTCCAGGGACTGGGAACCACTCATTCCCTTGGATTTTGGAAACGTGCACCCCAACTCCCTCCCCGGGCATCCTCAGAAACCTTAGGAAAGGCACTGATCTTCCCACAGAACATTTTATATGGATATTATGTGAAAGTAGCTCCAGCAAAATCAGAGGGTAAAAACATTAAGATTATAATAAAAGTAGAAAGCCTCTGAAAAAGACTGTGTCATTTTTTTTAATTGAGGATTAAAGCTATAATTATCTTCAAGATTATAATACCTACGATGAAGAACATTTGTTACTTAGAAAAAAGAGAGGCCAATATTCATTTTCATAACTGGAAGGGTACAACTGAATTACCCTAAAATACTACTCTGACAAGCTGTGAACTCATTAGTCAAGAGAGACAGGGTCTGAGCACCATACAAAGTCTCAAGTGAAGTGGTGGAAAGAGGCAGAGACATGTAACAAGCAATTCAAGACAGTAAATTATATTAAGTTCAGCAACCAAACCTTTAAGTGCTGAATACCTAAAGTAAGATTGATCCATCCCTTTAGGATTTTTTTTTAATGAGGGTGACACCTCTGTCACCAAACCGGGCTCTATGTTGCCAGCGAAGAGCCCAATGCAGGACTCAAACTCCCAAACTGTGAGATCATGACCTACGCTGAAGTCCGTTGCTTAACCAACTGAGCCACCCAGGCACCTCAATCCATCCCTTTAAAAACAGAGTGGGCTGGGGCGCCTGGGTGGCGCAGTCGGTTAAGCGTCCGACTTCAGCCAGGTCACGATCTCGCGGTCCGTGAGTTCGAGCCCCGCGTCAGGCTCTGGGCTGATGGCTCGGAGCCTGGAGCCTGTTTCCGATTCTGTGTCTCCCTCTCTCTCTGCCCCTTCCCCGTTCATGCTCTGTCTCTCTCTGTCCCAAAAATAAATAAAAAACGTTGAAAAAAAAATTAAAAAAAAAAAAAACCAGAGTGGGCTGCAAAGAGCTCAAAAGAAGGTGACATTTATTAATATCTACATATACATGTCACTGGACTAGATGTTTTCTAGTTCCTGCAAGGAATAAAATAGGTACTTCTTGACCAACTAATGGAGCTATTTATATATATCTGCAATTCTCAGAAATGTCCTATCAAGTCATATTGTTCTTTTTTTATTATTATTTTAGAGAGAGTGTGCACAAGTGGGGGAGAGGGGCTGAGGGAGAGAGAGAGAAAATCCCAAGCAGGCTCCACACTCACGACAGAGCCTGAGTGGGGCTCAGTCCTAACACTCCAAGATGATGACCTGAGCTGAAATCAAGTCCGATGCTCACCTGACTGAGCCACCCAGGCGCCTAAGACATATTATCCTAAAAATAGTTCCTCATGCCTTTAAGAAAAAAGTGGAGCTAATGGTTCATAGACAGATCCTTTCATAATTCTATGGTTTCCAACAGTGAATAAAATTTGTTGGTGGTGGCCATGGAGTAGTTGTTATGTTTTCTATTTTGTTTCATGACAGTTAAATTCATATAATACCGTGTATTTCTTATTATTAGGCCATTGCAAGTCATTGGAGCCCCCTTTTCAAAGAAACTAATGATCTATTTTTATAAACTATTCTCCTAATTTTTTTTCTGAACATAACTTGAGGATCCTTTTTCTTTGTCTAAGTCAAATCCCATCTTTGTTTCCTAGAATTGAATAACTTATGAGTTGACACTCAAGGGCTAAAATAAATGGCACAGTCTCTTGGCACAAGAAGCCTTATTTGGTAAAAAGAAGTGATAAATAGTCTAAAAATGAATTTTCTCTCATGCAAAAAAATAGCCTAAAAGTTTGAAGGGACATTATAAATCATCTATTATTATTCCTATCTAATGAAAGAATCTTGCATATAATATGGCTGGCAATTAATAAATGCTCATTCATTTATTCAACCATTCACTTGTTAAACAAATGTTTTTTGATCACCTACCATGTACTAAGCATCATGCTAGTTGCTGGGGTAAGATAATAACAAGCAAAAATAGACATGGTCCTTCCCTCTCGAGAGAGGCAAAAGTTGCCTGTGAGAAGAGCTATAAAGGAAAAGTACTTGATGATATAAAAACCTAGAATGGGGAGATTTGACCCAATAAGAAGGCTGAAGAGGGCTTCTCTGCAAAAACAAAAAAAAAAGGTAAAAGTGAAATTTAAAAGAGCAGTTGTTTATGGTAAAGAGGGAAAGGGAAAGTGTTCCAAGTAGAGGAAATCAAATGTGCAAAGGTCCTGTGGCAAGTTTTTTTTTTTTTTTTTAAAGACAAGTGTGGTTGGTGTGGAGAAAGCAAGGGGTTGAGTCATGACTGAGAGGCTATGCAGGACTCCCATGCTGGATTAAGGCAGTGAGAACCACTGAGAGAGTTTAGGAAAGGATATGGTGAGACCAAATTAGCATTTGAAAACTCACTTTGGCTACTGTGTGGACTATGAAAGGGAAAGAGACCAGATGATTAGAGTGAAACTAGTTAAGAGGCTAATAGAGGTCCAGGGAAAAGGTGACTATAGTTTGCACTAAGGTGGTAATAGTAAAGATGGAGAAAAGTGACCAAATTTAAGAAGTATGCAGGAGGCAAAACTCACAGGACCTACTGATGCACTGTATATAACAAGCAGTCACCTAGGTATGCTCCACAAACCTCCAAGCCCAGATCAACTGGCAATCTGCTCTCTCTAGCCATTGGCAACCACGTGTACTGGAGAAATCTGCAGAACCACATGACCATGTACTTGTGCAAAGAGATGTCTCTCTTATCTGTAAAGACTCCACCACCACTTGCTGAACCTTGTGCTGCCTAGATTTCAATTTCCTCCCTGCGCCCAACCTTCTTACTCTCTACAGGTAAACTTTCCTCTTGATTCACCAAGAAAATTAAAGTCGTCAGGTATGAATGCCCTCATTTACTCTCACCATCATCAAACTCATCTACCATCACATCTACATCATCCTTAATTCTTCTCTTCCTTCTCCCAGAACAATGGGTTCTTCTTCTTGTTGGAAGAAAACCCTCTATGGGGCGGGGGTGGGGGGAGGAAGCAGTAAACAGGGTTACTCTGAATGCCTGAGTGAATCTTGATTCTCCCACACTAACTAGGAAACCTAAATGGATTGGTTAACATCTCTAAATCTTAATCGTCTCATGTGTAAGATGGAAACAATAAATACCACAGAGGGTTTTTGTGATGATTTAATAAATACTCCACTGGTTGGCATATAGTAAATGTTCAATAAGTGTTGACTATTATTATTATTAGTCTTATCTCCTCCAGGACTCTTTGCTGCTTCTGTTGTGTTAGCTATCCTTCCCTTTTTCTGTATTGGTAACTTCTCCCATTCTGAAATAAGACATATGATGGTGTTTGGAAAAAATATGGGCTTTGGATTCATTATTATTTTGATTTGCAAGTCATTTGGCTCAGGATTCAAATCTTGGGTCTAACACCTCTTCCCTGAGTGACCTCAGGACATTTTCCTTCTATTGAAAAAAGGAAATAGATGTGCCCAACTCATAGCTGTGGTGAATCTTAGGGAAAGGCTTCTAGCACAAACTGTCCACAAGTGCTATAAAGACAATGTATCTTTACCTTTAGTAAGTGGTGGTGCTAACAGAGGTGGTGGTGATGGTAAGAGCAGTTTTGTTACTCCTTTTCTCTTCATTCTCTCCTAAAAAATTCTTCCCTTTATCCCTAGCCTCACTAGAAGAACCTACCCCACTTCTACTCCTATTCTCACCCCGGCCCAAAATATCAATATTAATATCAACGTATTAATACGCTCTTCTTCCCAACTCTCTGATCCTATTCTCTCCTCTACCAAAAAACTAGAATGAAGTTGCTCTTGCCAAGGGAGTAGGACTCTTCTAATTTTCAATCCACTGGACAATTTACAGTTCTTACTCAGCTGCATTTGGCCCTATAGATGGTTCCTTCTTTTTTAAATTCAAGTTTAATAACCATATAGTGTTATATTGATTTCAGATGTACAATACAATGATTCAACAATTCTATACATTGCTCACTGCTCATCAAGATAAGTTAACTCTTAATTACCTTTATCTATTTCACCCATACCCCATCTACCTCTCCTCTAGCAATCACTAGTTTGTTCTTTGTATTTAAGAGTCTGTTTTTTTTCTTTTTTTATTTGTTCATTTGTTTTGTTTCTTAAATTCCACATATAAGTGAAATCATATGGTATTTTTCTTTCTCTGACTGACTTCACTTGGCATTATACCCTCCAGATCCAGCCATGTTGTTGCAAATGGCAAGATCTCATTCTTTTTTATGGCCAAGTATATTTCATTGTGTGTGTGTATGTATGTGTATGTGTGTCTATGTATATATATATACATATATGTATATATATATACATAGACACACACCACCTTTTCTTTATCCATTCAACTGTGGATGGACTCTTAGGTTGATTCCATATCTTGGCTTCTGTAATAATACTGCAATAAACAGAGGGGCTTATTGATTTCTTCAAATAGTGTTTTTGTTTCTTGGGATAAATACCAAGTAATGAAATTACTGGAACATATGGTAATTCTACTTTTAACATATTCAATTTTTAATATAAGCATGGGTTTATTTCTGGGCTCTCTATTCTGTTCCATTGATCAGTGTCTATTTTTTTGTGCCAGTACCTTACTCTTTTGATCACTACAGCTTGGTAGTATATCTTGAAATCTGGGACTATGATATGTCCAGCTTTTTTCTTTTTCAAGATTGCTTTGGCTATTAGGGGTTTTTGTGATTCCAGGCAAATTTTAGGATTGCTTATTCTTGTTCTGTGAAATATGTTTTTTACGTTTTGATAAGGATTGCATTAAATATATAGATTGCTTTGGGTAATATGAACATTTTAACAATATTGATTCTTCCAGTCCATGAGCATAGAATAGATTTCCATTTGTTTGTGTCACCTTCAACTTCTTTTATCAATATTTTATAGTTTCCAGAGTATAGGTCTCTTGCCTCCATGATTAAGTTTATTCCTAGGTATTTAATTCCTTTTTTAAAATTTTTTAAAATGTTTATTTATTTTTGAGAGAGAGAGAGAGAGACAAAGTGAAAGTAGGGGAGGGGCAGAGAGAGAAGGAGACACAGAATCCAAAGCAGGCGCCAGGATGTGATCTGTCAGCACAGAGCCCAATGTGGGGCTCGAACTCATAGACTGCGAGATCATGACCCAAGCGACAGTTGGCCACCCAACCAACTGAGCCACCTAGATGCTCCACTAAGTTTTTAATTCATTTTGATGTAATTATTAATGGGATTGTTTTCTTGATTTTTCTGGAATTTCATTATTAGCATATAGAAATACAACAGATTTCTGTATATTGATTTGGCATCCTGAAACTTTATTCCATTTATCAGCTTTAGTAATTTTGGGTGGAGTTTTCTGGTTTCCTTTCTTTGTCTGATTGCTGTGGCTAGGACTTCAGTATTATGTTGAACAAAAGTGGCAAGAGTGGACAACCTTGTCTTGTTCCTGATCTTAGAGGAAATGCTCTTACTTTTTCACCAGTGAGAATGATATGGGCTGTGCATTCATCATATATGGCCTTTATTTTGTTGAGGTATGTTCTCTCTCAGTCTACTTTGTTGAGAGTTTTTATCATGAATGAATGTTGTACTTTGTCAGATGTTTTTCTGCATCTACTGAAATGATCATATAGTTTTTATCCTTTCTCTTGTTGATGTGATGTATCATGTTGATTGATTTGCAAATACTGAACCACCCATGAATCCCTGGAATAAATCCCACTTGATCATGGTGAATAATTTAAAACATATTGTTGAATTTGGTTTGCTAACATTTTGTTGAGTATTTTTACATCTGTGTTCATCAGGGATATTGGCCTATAGTTTTATTTTCTTGTAGTATCTTTATCTGGTTATGAGATCAAGGTAGTGCTGGCCTCATAGAATGACTTTAGAAGCTTTCCTTCCTTTTCTATTTTTTGGAATAATTTGAGAAGAAAAGGTATCAGCTCTTCTTTAAATGTTTGGTAGAATTCACCTGTGAAGCCATCTGATGCCAGACTTTCATTTGTTGGAATTTTTATTTTCTTACTCATTCATTTCATTGCTAGTAATCAGTCTTTTCACATTTTCTATTTCTTCATGATTCAGTGTTGGAAGGTTAGGTTTCTAGAAATTTATCCATTTCTTCCAGGCTGTCCAATTTGTTGTCATGTAATTTTTCAGAATTCTTTTAAAATCTTTGTATTTCTGTGGTGATGGCTGTTATTCCTCCTCCATCATTTCTGATTTTATTTCATTATTTTATTAATTTTATTTATTTTATGAGTTCTTTTTTTAAATGAGTCTGGCTAAAGGTTTATCAATTTTTTTTCATCTTTCCAAGGGGTTTTTAGTGTCTGTTTCATTTATTTCTGCTAAAATCTGTATTATTTTCTTCCTTCTACTAGCTTTGGGCTTTGTCCTTCTTTGTTAGGTTAAATTGTTTATTTGAGGTTTTTACTGCTTCTTGAGGTAGGCCTATATTGCTTTAATCTTCCCTCTTTGCTGCATCCCAAGGATTTTGGGCAGTTGTGGTTTTATTTTCATTTATCTCCATGTATTTTTTTTTTAATTTCCTCTTTGATTTCTTGATTGACCCATTCACTGATTAGTAGCATGTTTTCTAGCCTCCATGTATCTGTGTTCTCTCCAGATTTTTTCTTGTGATTAATTTCTAATTTCATACTGTTGTGGTCAGAAAAGATGCATGATATGATTTCAATCTTTTAAAAGTTATTGAGACTTGTTTTCTTATGTAACATGTGACCTACTCTGGATAATGTTCCATTGCACTTGAAAAGAATGTGGGGGTGTGTGGGTGGCTCAGTCAGTTAAGCATCCAACTCTTGATTTCAGCTCAGGTCATGATCAATTCGTTAGCTGTTGCTACTTCCTGGAGTTCCTTTTGAGGAGAATTCTTCCATTTCATCATTTTGGATAGTCCCTGGGGTGGCGCAGAACTGCAGGGCACTTCCCCTGTGCTGTCTGGAGTAACTTGTGTTGGTGGGAGGGGCTGCAGTCAGACCTGATGTCTGTCCCCAGCCCACGGCTGGGGCCACAGTCAAACTGGTGTGTACCTTATCTTCCCCTCTCCCAGGGGCAGGACTCACTGTGGAGTGGTGTGGCCCCTGTCTGGGCTACTTGCACACTTCCAGGCTTGTGGTGTTGCTTTGACGGGATCTGGTGTATTAGCTGAGGTGGATCTGCAAGGTGTGCAGGGGTGGGAGGGGCAGGCTTAGCTCCCTTTGCTGTTGGTGGTCCCCTGCAGGAGGGGCCCTGCAGCACCAGGAGGGAGGCAGGCAGACCCATCGGAGGGATGGATTGATTAGTTTTGGGTTTTTTTTTTCATGTTTTCTCTTTCGCTGAGGTGCTCCACTCTTCTCAAGTCTATTACTTTGAATTCTTTATCAGGCATATTGTTTATCCATTTGGTTCTTTCACTGTGGTTTTGTCTTGTTCTTTCATTTGGGACATACTTCTCTGTCTCATTTTGTCTAACTCTCTGTGTCTGTTCCTATGTATTAGGAAAGTCAGCTATGTCTTCTGATCTTGAAATAGTGGCCTAATGAAGAGGAGGTCCTGTGGCGCAATATACCCTACCAAAACCAGGTGATTCGGGGATATCTCTTCCACCCTATTCTTATGACTGACACATGTTTGCTTTCAGTCCAATTGGCTGCAATGGCCCACTTTTCCTGCTGTGGGCGCATGGGGCAGGGTATGGCCAATGTGCAGTAAAGACGCCAGTCTGGGGCTGCCATGGATTAATAGTTGGGCAATGCAAGCAGTCAGACCATATGCCTACCCTCAGCCCATCCTGGGGGTTATAGCCACACCCACCTGCAGAGCACTCTCCTACATTGTCCCCTAAGAGGCTTTCATTGGTAGGCAGGACTGGCAGTCAGATCAGATGCTTGCCCCTAGTCTGAACTGGGGCCGCTTGCAGGTTGTGCTGGCAACAGGAGTCACTTTGTAGGGATGCTTGCCGAGTGGGGTGATGTGTTGGATATGCAAGAGATCCAATGGGTGCAGGGCATGTGGTGTCAGCAAGATAGATGAAGAGTGTTCACACTGGTTCTCAAAGATGTCCAGCTATCTAGGCTGTGGTGGGGGTTGGGGGAACAAATGGCACCTGCCAGCTCTTTTGTTCTTGGTGACATCTTCTAAAGATCCCTGCCCCTCTAGCATACCTTTTGAGATTAGTAAATAAATTTCCTTCACATATATCCCATGCAATTTTGAAACTTTCTATGTTGTTCTATGTTGTATCTCTGTGAGGTTGTTTGTTATGCTGTCTCTTCAAGTCAGGGACTCCGTCCTATCACCCTCTGGCTCTTCCAGAGCTAGGCCTGCTGATTTTCAAAGTACCAGGAGTTAAGCACCACTGGTTATAAAAACTTGTGAAGTTAAGTCAAAGTTCTTTGCAAAGCCAGATGTTATAGTGACTTGTCTTCCCCAGTACGGGTCTCCAGTACCTGGCGTGCCTGGTGTAGGGTCCGCTCTTCTCCCTTCTCTGTGCCTGTGGTTAGTCTCACCAGGAGTTTGGTTCCCGAGAACATCTCTATCCCTCTAATCCTTTTCATTGTGATCTCCTCTCTATGATTAACTGTGGAAAGTCTGTTGTGCCAATCTTTGGTCATTTTCTGAGTTAGTCGGACTGATTTGGCTGTTATGTAGGTGTGTCCGTGGGAATGCAGTGAGCTCAGGATCTACCTACTCTGCAATCTACCTAGATTTCTCCTTCTTAAAATGTCTTTTCCTCTGGATTCTTTTCCTGTTTCCTCTATCTGTTGGTATCCCCAAACATTTATCCCCAGACCACTTTTCTTCTCACTCTACACACTAAGCCTGGACACTCTTACCCACTCTCATCTTCCTGTATGAGGACAACACCCAAATATGACATATATCTCCAGTTCTACTGGAAACACTTTAGAACATCACCTTTTCTGCCCCCAACTCCCACACACACACACACACACACACACACACACACCCT
Organism: Panthera uncia; assembly: GCF_023721935.1. Classification (NCBI taxonomy): domain Eukaryota; kingdom Metazoa; phylum Chordata; class Mammalia; order Carnivora; family Felidae; genus Panthera; species Panthera uncia. The sequence continues at coordinate 59,447,239 of NC_064809.1, read as the reverse complement.
CCTTGTTCCTTCCTTTATATACTCTTAGTGTGTGGAACCAATTGCAGTCATTTTGTCTGTATCTATTGAGTGTTAACAAGCACTTGCATTCATCTTACCAATAATCAAAGCTGGAAATTAGGCAGTCCAGCTCCTCTCTTCTCTCACTGCCCCATCCCAACTGTCCATCAGGCCCTGTACATTCTCCCCCAGGAACACATTTGTGACAATTGACCCCTTTCTCTCTACCCTCCTACTGCTACTGAATTAGTAGTTCAAAGTCTCATTGTATTGCAATCATCTCTTAAATTCCATCCTGGTTATCTGGCTCCTCCACCCCGGTCCATGTTCCACATGGCCATCAGAGTCAGTAGTGACAATAATTGGTGACAACGTAATTTAATCATGTTACTCCCTTATGGAAAAATCTCCACACACTCTCCATTGTTTACCAGAGCCTACAGTATTGCTTTAAAAGTGACTTGCAATTAGAAG